>NC_059136.1:42964343-43269914 GCF_020740605.2 Lemur catta
TCTAGGTTGTCCCTAAGACCAGGCAGATATCTAATTACAGTCTGTGGCAGTCATTCCAAATTTCACTTAGGTCCACCCTCCAGGTTAGGGCTCTGTGATCTCTGCTACCCTCTAGGGTTGGCCAAGACTCCAGATGGCAAGGCTCCTTCACCCTCTCTGTAGCTCTGTTCACAGGCCTTAGTGTAAGCATCAGCTCACTCCCCTGATTTCTACCCCATCTCCCTGATCTAGTCAAAATTTGAAGGAAATGGAAAGCAGCTTCTTCTCTTTAAATTATTAGGAACTCCTGACTTAAAGGGAAAAATCAGTCACCAGGTAAAACCTGACACATTATTTCCAGTGCTGTATGAAATAGAAATAGTTTTCAGATGTTGCTTTCACACCTGGCCGTAGATATATACTATCTTAGCTTGAGCTGCTATAACAAAGTACCATAGACCAAGTGGCTTAAGCAATAGACATTTATCTCTCACAGGTCTGAAGGCTGGAAATTCCCAGGCTGATTCAGTTCTAGTGAGGGTCCTCTTCCTGGCTTGCAGACGGCCACCTTCTCGCTGTGTCCTCACATAGCAGAGAGTGCTCAGGTCTCTTTTCCTCTTACATAGATGCTAATCCCATCATGACGGCCCCATCCACATGATCTCATCTAAACCGAATTACCTTTCAAAGGCCCCACTTCCAAATACCATCCCACTAGGGGATAGGGCTTCAACCTATGAATTTCAGGGAGCACACACATTCAGTTCATGACATCTACACATTGAGTATCCCTTATCCAAAATGCTTGGGACCAGAAGTGTTTTGGATTTTGGATTTTCTTTTTTCTTTTTGGATTTGGGAATATTTGCTTATATACAGTGAGATATCTTGGAGATGGGATCCAAGTCTAAGCATGAAATTCTTTTATGTTTCATATATTCCATATTTACATAGGTTGAAGGTAATTTTATACAATATTTTTAATATTTTTGTGCATGAAACAGTTTTGACTCTGCCTTGACTGCAACCTGACATATGAGGTCAGGTGGAATTTTCTCCACTTGTGGTGTCATGTCTGTGCTCAAAGTTTCAGATTTGGGAACATTTCAGATTTTAGATTTTCAGACTAAGGATGTTCAACCTGTATCAAATATGTGTTTTGGCCAAATGCCAAATGGCTGAGTATTAAATCGCTATTTGGCTGAAGTTGAGTATCACTATCATAAAATGAATGTTTGGCATACAAGAATAAATCTGAAATATTAATAAGAATACCTATTTATTACAACTTAATTAAAATTATACCAGCATATTTTTTAGAAATTGGCATAGGAGAGCAGCGGTAATAATTTCTCAGAGCCGTCAGCTCCTGTGGTTTTTATATTGCACATTTGTGATTTTGAAAACATGCTCTTTTTCAACGGAGGTTAGTGAAGGAGCAAAATATGCTTTTGTCAAGCTCTGCCATGACAGTGATGGTGCTATTGGTGATATTCCCCCCAGTTCATTCCTCCTCTCCAACAATAACTGACTAAAGATAAAGACTTCACTCCTGGACTTGCCATCTTGTTGATGGCTGTGTTGCAGTTTCATTGAAATAGTCTCATAAATTAAAGCTTTGGGCTGTACATGAAGAAGGTGATTTGTTAAAATTCTCAAAATCAAACTTAATTTTGCTGCTATGCCTTGTGTTTTTTTAATTCCTAAGCAATGTTCTCACAATATTCATGTAAAACAACACTCTCAACCCAGCAACCAGAATGATCTTCTTAATGTGTGAGTCAGATCATGTCATTCTTCTCAAAATCCTCTAACCGTGCCCCATTTTTCTCAAATTAGAGCCAAAGTCCTTTCAGTGCCTTGCCAGGCCCTGTGTGATCTGTCCCCTGGTGAGTCCCTGGTGTCATGTGCTGCTGTGTTCTTCCATGCTCAGGCTGCTCCTGGTTCAAACCCATCTCCTCCCCGTCCCAGTGCCTGTGTACCAGCTGTTCTCTCTGCCTCGATCCTCTTTACTCAGGGAACGCAAGCCATGTTCCTTCATCTCCTTCAAATCTGTGCTCTGGCATAATCCTCTCAGTGAGGCTGCAACAGGCAGTTCTGTTTCAATATCAACCTCTTTCCCAAGGCCCCTGCTCCCCTGACTCTTTGCTGTAATTTTTTTCTCCATTGACACTTATCACTTTTTGAAACAATATGTAATATTCTTATTTATTATGCTTATTTTATGTCACCATCTACTTGAGTGTAACCTCTGTGAGGCAGGGACCCCTTTTGTTTAATGACATATCCTTAAGACTCACAACCCTGCCTGGTACCTGGAAGGGGCTCAGCTATTTGTTGTTTGAATAAATTCTTGTAATGATTAGTGTGCATTTAGTCTTCCCCTGGCTGGTAGGCTTATATACATAAAACCAGAAGAATTTTACTCTATAAGTTACATCTGGAATATCTACTTTTATTAGAAAGGGAATTTTCATAAAGCAGCAATGAAACCAAAGGACTGCCGAGCATGGTAGCTTGAACCTGTGGTCCCAGCCACTTGGGAGGCGAAAGGCTCACTTGAGCCCAGGAATTTGAGGCCAGCCTGGCAACATAAGTAGACTCCCTCTCTTTTTAAACAAACAAGCAAGCAAAGAACAAAGGACATCCTTATTTATGTTATTGATAATGTTACAATGAGTTAAATATGTCAACCTGTATGATCAAATGATCATTCATTGCATACAGTTTGGGGTTGCCAAAAATGTAGTTGAAATGGCATTTGGCTACTTGGCCTGCCAAAAACCAAGGCTGAAGCCAAATCCTAACAGCATGTTTTGGCCAAATGACACAATTAAAGCTGAACTTCAACACTTCTTTATATAATTGAGCAGTTTAGTTCCTAAATATTCACACGTCTAACTCGTGTACTGTATCACTAACCTATTTTGAGGGGAATAATACCAACCTCTTCTCCTTTTGTACTAAATATACAAAGAGGGGTTAACCCTACACATGCCTGGGTGGTAGTAACCTCTTAGCGTTTGTCAGTAACAGGCCAGAACTAAAACAAACAGAAGACAGAAAAACACCAAAGCCTGAATTTGTTATCAAGCAGAAAGTTCATGTAGAGGAGATGTGATTTTGCTATTTTTTAATTTATTTTCAAATGATAGTAAAGAACACAGGGTCTGGGGCCTGGAGTCTGATTTCTGCCCTGCCACTTACTAGCTGCATCACCTGAGGCCAATTTCTTGACCTCATCATCTGTCCAGTAGGAATAATAAGAGCATCTACCTTGTGTGGTAGTTGTTAGGATCATTGGTATTTGTATATAAAGTGCTTAGAATGGCACCTGGCATATCATAAGCACTATGTAAGTTTTACTACTATTCTTATTCCTATTATCATCATTTTCCTCATGAAACATTTTGGCAAGTGGATTGGGAATTATGTGTGTATATAATTAGCAGAGGATCCAAACTGACTGCCTGTAGCCATATTGAATACACCAGCAAGTTTTGTTTGCCCACACAAACTTAAAGTTTAAATTATTTTTCAACAGTGGAGACACCCCAAAATTTTTTCATTTAAAAGCTCCAGATTTCTCACTTCTCTTAAAAAATTAACAGATCTGGAAATGATAAGCCTAAATTTGGAGTAGTCTAGAAACTGCCCCTTTTAGATGGTTTTAGTTTGGTTCTGTCCATATCTGGCTTTCTTCATTCATGTTTCTTTCTAAGCTGCTATGGGAAGTTTAATTTATGACCCTTGGTGTTAGGATCCTGACATAGTATAAAAGGTATCATTATCCCTCTTTTATATAGTAAGAGCAGCTCTTATATCCTCAAAAATACACACATCATTCTGCATTCGAAAGTGCATGTTAGGCTCCGTCTCTGGTGATACTGTATTGAGCAAGACAGAAGTGGTCCCTACATTCATGGAGTTTCTATTCTATTTGGGTAACTGTATTGCAAACAAGTACTACCATACAAATTCTAATATGTATTTAGAAGGAAACCAACTGAGGTCTGAGAAGCTGAGATAGAAGATAAAGATGGAGTAGAGGACAGGGGAATGAGGGAAGGAAGAGAAGGGAAGGATGTTTTCTGAGATGAAATCTAAATGTTTTGAAAGGAGCAGCCATGCCGAAAGATGGGGGGAGCAAGAACATTCCATGGGCCTAGATCCTCCTGTGTAGAGACCCTCAGTAGGAAAGAATATATCCTACTCTGAATAGAAAGAAAGCCACTGTGGCAGGTTTTCAAATGGCTCAGGGTGATATTGGAGAGAACATGTGGTTTCATCTGAATCTTAGTGCGATGGAAAATCAGTGAAAGGGTTTTCATAGGAAGGGACTTAGAAGACCCAAGCTGCTCCTCAGAGAACTGATTAAAATCTAGCCAGAGTGTAAATGGAGAGAGTAGAGGATCATTGTAGTTCATACAGTTGAGAGATGATGGTGTCTTGGGCCAGGATGGTGTCAACAGAAATGGAGAGATTTATTTTGAAGACAGAATTGGTAAGACATGATTAGGTGTAAACTGTGAGGAAGAGGGAGGAGTTAAGGATGACTCATGAGTTTTCCGTGTGAGAAGCTAACTGGATGCTGCCATTATATAGTGAGATAGGGAAAATTGGCAAGGCAGAGTGTGGCTAAGGGGAAGCTTTGGAGTGGGGGGAATTGAAATTTCATTTTGACTGTGTTCATTTTGCAGCTTCTGAGTTATATCAAAGAGAAGATGTCAAGTAGGCTGTTGAACTTGTGAATCCAGGATTCCAGGAGAGGTCTCAGCTAAAGATATGGATTAGGGGTCATATTTGTCACATGGGGGTGTGTGTATATGTGTGTGTGTGATAAAGTGTGTAGGAGCCAAGGGGCTTCCATTGTCCTTCCTCTAGGAGGTGGTGTTCCTTCCATGTCCCTGTTTCTGCCTGTTTGATGACTGTTATCCTTGCTCTGTCATCCTCGGACTGTGGTGGGCCTAAGGGCTCTGGCTGTTCAGTATGAAAGGTAATGGCTTGAAAGGGCTTGGATAGAAATAGCTCATCCTCGCCTTTCTCTTTTCAGTCTAATTTTTGATCCCACTCCCCAACTGTATTTACCTACTGTTAACTGTTTTATGCCTCTAGTGAAAGGAAACCCATGTGTTTCATGGGCAGTTGGAAAGAGGAAGGCTAGGGTTGTTGGGGATGAGCTGACATAGGTTTTTGGCTTTAGGGCTTCCTAACTTACTGTAGGGATAGGAGGGTGTATCTGCGTCTCACCAGTGCTGTGACGGTAGACGTTACTAGAGTTCACCAATAGCCACTTCTTCCCTCCTCCTGGGTTCTTGAGAGACTGCATTTCCCAATCTCCCAGAATGACTAGTTCTAGAGAGAAAGTGGCATGCTGCACTAACAGGCTAGGGCAGCAAAAATCCCAATGTAGCCTCCAACTCCCTCTTTCCTTTGGGGAGTGTGGTGGCTGCATGTTAAGACAGCAGAGCCCGAAGGCAAAGGAACTTTGATCACCAAGTCACTGCATGGAGGACAGCTGCCCAGGAGCTGACTTATAGCAACCTTTGTATAAGCAAGAAATAAACTTTCATCACGTCTCTAGATTTTAAAGAATGTTTGTTACTGCAGCATCAGCCTAGCCTAATTAGATTAATCCAAGTGGCATCTGCAAACAATGCAATATGCATGCTTTTAGATTGTCAGCTCTTTGTAGGCAGGGATCTTGCTAAACCTCAGGCCAAGTGCAACTTTCAACAAAGATGTATATGCTTAACTCTTGCTCTAAAGTCAGTATTAATCAGGACTTTCTTTTTAAGAGATGAAGATATCAGTGCTCTTTTTACCCTGAACTACTGAACTGAAATTAAATTGCCATTTGAAGATTTTAAACTTTCCTCCTGGGTGCCAGCAATTGTTACCAATGTCAGGACATTCTGGGGCATGCATCTCCCTAGTGCCCCATTTTGTGTTTGTATGTAAGTGACAGCAATTAGCTGCTGCTCCATTTCATTCTGACGCTATGATTTTCCTTTCATGTGGCTTGTACTTTTTTCTGTCATGTATCACTGAGGGTTCAGCACCTGTAGCTGGTCTTAGTTGCTGGGTGTGAGAGTTAGAGATAAATGTTGCTTTTATAATGTCATTTGTGTGTGTGTCATGAGTGTGTGTGTGTGTGTGTGTGTGTGTGTGTGCGTGCGTGGTTTAATCTGCTTAAGCAATTATTTTGTTTTGCAGAAGCTGACTTATTTTTACCTACTGCATACAAATCTGGCATGGATCATTTACCATTTACACATCAACTTTCTGAGACACAAGTGCTTCTCCTTGAATGACCCCTCCTCCTCTCGGGCTTACTTGGCTAATATTTATTGGCAACATCTGGGCTCTAGCGTAATGAAGTTATTTACAGCAGTGCTTATTAGTGCACTTCTGTGAGTCATGGCCGTTTCTAGCCAACTCTGCCATTTTGTTGAGGGTGACACCCAGTGGAGCCCCAGGATTTGCAGCCATTTCTCAGGAAGCAGGGGCTTCCTGGTGTGTGTTGATGAAAAATCACAGATAATATAGGGAAAAGAAATGGTTATGCTTGGAATGGACATTAGAAATATCTAATCCGACCTGCTTATTTTACTTGTGAGAATATTGATGGACAAAGAAGTGAAATGACTTGGAGAAGCCTGCAAGAAGTAAATCACATTAGAGTTTTTGTTTCTCAGTCTATCACTGCACTGTGTCTTTTCTTTCTTGGGACTTTATTCAATGCTTTATCCAGGATACTTATGGGGGAAACATTTTCTTTGTTCCTAGATCTTTTCTTAGGTTTTCTTTCAGGGAAGAAAAGTATGAGAAAATTCAAGTTGTGCTTGGATTAGTTATTTTCAATGTTCTAAGGGCTTCTCACCCTTCCTCTTGGAGCTCTCCTTAGAGCCATCACCAGGTTAGGGCAGAAGAGGTTGTTTTAGCTTTATGTTCTGGGTAGGGATGGGGACGGCTCCTGCTGAGAATGGAATGAAAAGGGACTGCCATCTCTGACTGCTGTCGAAAGTGATTCTCAGGGTCATGCATTTATTTCCATTCACTCCTTTTAAAAATATATGATATTTGATACATATACAATATAAAATGTTTGTATGACTGATAGTAAAATTAAATTGGTGAACCCATCACCAAACTTATGAACTAGTCTGTTCACTCTTCAATTCATCTTCTCTTGTGTTCTCTGGAGGTGACTGGCTCTCTTAACATTCTTTTCATTGTTGCATTTTATCCTTCTATAAAATGTTACTACCTAAACATATGTACAAATGTCCTCTGTCTTTAAAACAGCCATAATTACAACAACCCCATTTTTTTTTTAACATCGTTCCTCAAATATAGTGAGTTCTAAGACTGTCCTCAGCCCTTCTCTAGTGTTTGTCACTATTTCCCTAATCCTTATCTCCAGATCTGACTTCTCTCCTGAGTCCTTGGCGGACAGTTCCACTTGAATGTCCTGCAGTTATATCAAAGGACAACATCAAAAGGAGCAAAAGAAATCGTCTCTCTCCTTTGGCCACCATCCTAATTATTTTTAATCCTAAATAAATCCCACTTATATGCACTCCCTGCATTTATTATATCATGCACACTTCCTCTTGAGATTTGATCTGTGGCTACATTGCTGAAACTATAGTTAATAAAGTCCACAGTGAGTTGTATTTTCCCACCATTGGGCCCCTCTCCTCGGTGCTTATTCTTAGTCGCTTTTCTGAAGAGTTTTATGTCATCATTGTTCAATTCCTGTTTTGTTTGTTTCTGGAAATGCACTCCTCCCAACTTGCTCTACAAGCTGCTGCTGTAATTGTGTTCTCTGCCTATTTCTCTGGCTTTCCCTTCTTTTTTAATGGCCTCTTGTTTTTCTTTATTCCCCATATAGTGATTTCTGAGCTTGCCATTAGCCCTTTTCTGGCCTTTCTTAACATTCCCCTCCTTGGCAGCCTGATGCAGATGGTACCAGATCCTTCTCGTCCAGCCTGACCTCTCCTGAGTCCTCCTCCCCCACGTTGAGCTCCTGGTGGGCATTTCCACTTGGGTGTACTGCAGTTATGCCAAAGGGCAAAAGCAAAGGAACGTAACAGAGGAAAACCTGCATCCCTTCTTTAGGAACTCTTAAGCCTTTGACCCCCCCCAAATAAATAAATAAATAAAGGAGGAAAATCTAACTTGCATTAAATTAGATGGCAGTCAAGCTCATTTCTCATTCATCTTGTCATTTTCCAGGAAGATATTTCTTTTGAGACATGCTGCACACCTAAATTATTTGATTAACATTACTTTTCTAAATTTTTTCTTTTATCCTTAATTACTGGGTATTGATTTCTATATTGTTGGACTGAATATAAATTTATTCTTGTATCTTATAGCTTTCTGAACAACATGTATTAATTAGATAGTCCTGTGAACCATAAACTTTAATACACTAATTTATTTTTCCTCTAGTCAGGTTGAGAGTTGTAATTTAACATTTGATTTCTCTTATTGAAGAGCAGTTTTAAGACAACAATAAAATTTAAAGTTTTGGATATTTATAAATGGTTTTAATTCCTATTTTAAATTAATCCTGCAGAAGAACAATGTAGGTGTAACAGAAGTTACATAGAGGTGCTTTTCTTAAAAATTTGTTCTTACCAAATAAATTTATTTGGTATGCATTATGGAAAGTTCAAATTTTTATAATGTGATAGTCAAAATAACATTATTAATTCATTAAATGTGTTCATTTTTACTCTGGTTCCTTCTGTTTTTGTTTTTATACTCTGAGGAGATCCAGGTTTTGTGGAATCTAAAGCTTATATAGTTTTGAAAATTTTGCTACAAAATTTGAAATATAAAAATTAGTATAGGAGTGTCATTTTAGCATAATTAATAACAAAAATATAAATTTTAAAGAGCTGAAAAATATCACAAAATACAGAAAAATAAATTTTTATTAACTGATTGGCATACCTCTAATACTTTTTTCCTTCATATTTTGTCTGTTTGTTCATTGATTGCCTTTTTCTAAAACAGTGATTTTGTAATTTTCCTATAGCAAGAATAGACAATTCAATATTCTCTTAGTGTGTTTGACCAAAATTTCTTGGTATTATTGATATTTGGCTTTATATCATGTGACATCACACACACATAGTCACTGGTTGTACTAATACTATAGATTTGGGCCCTCAAAAAGGAATTATTTATACATTCTACTTCCTACTATTCCTATAAAAGGAAAACAATAAGGTGTGTTTATAATTTTACATACTATATTGTCAAGTCTCTTCCATACTTCTCTTTTGACTTGACATCTATGAAAACTAGGTTTTCTGCTTTCAATTTTCCATGTCTAAATATTGGAAGCGTTTCTCAAAGGCTCTCAGCTCCTGCTTCATTACATTTCAAAGCTTGCTTCTTCCACTACACATATGCTTCCAGAGCCTAATGCCACTGCCTCCTTACTCTGCGTGAGTCCACATAGGTGGGATGGTGGTGTGGAAGTATTTGTGGAAGTCCTGCCTACACTGAGGCCGCTCATGATAACTGCACATGGAAGTTGGTTGACTACATAAACCATATCCAGGGGTGGGGAGCCTGCAGCCTCCGGGCCACATGTGGGCCTTCTGGATCCTTGAGTGAATCCAGATTTTATAGAACAAATCCTTAGTAATCTTACTAAACCCAAACTAAATGTTATTCTACCTCAACTCCCTCTTAGCTGGATCCCAAAAACGTCTGTGGATACTCTAGGACTATCTGAGAAGAGGAAAGTGTGACAGAGGGGAGGAAGAATTAAGAAGCAATTATCTTAACTGAGTATGGATGAAATATCTCACTTTTGCAAATATCACAAATTTTACCACAATATATGATCATGCAAATGCATTGTTAAGGCCCTTTCCTGGCCCTGATAAAACTTAAGCTCCCCCAGTATATTCGCCCTTATGTAGCCTAAATGTTTATAATGTTTCCTAAAAACATTAGATTTCTGAATCAGTTTATGATCCATTTGTAGTTTTACCTTATCTCTTTTTGAGATTTTAAAATTTGTATTTTTAAGTCTATTCTTTATTGGAACCACTCCCCTCCACAAAGATCATATAATTAATTTCAACCTGAATTTTTATAAAACCCACTAGAGCTCTACATAGAAAGGGACTTTAATTTTAATATGCATAGTTTTGTGCCATCATTTGCTAAGTGCAGCACACTAGACTTTCCATGCGTGTTACCTGACTTCTACACAAAAAGGAGAAGAGGAGAGAATGTTTTTAATTACAGCAAACACTTGTAGCAGTTATCACAGGCCAGGTGCTGCTCCAAGTGCATGTCATTCATGTCACCACCTCTCCTTCTGGCAGAACTGCACAGTAGATAAGCAGAAAGCCCTCCCACTACAATCTCACGAAATGCTAGATAAAATAAAACAAAAATCCTAGTAAATGTATGTCAGGCTTTGTAAGGAAGTAAAGCAAATCACTAGATGCCAGATGCAAAAAAGGAACTGCAAACCAGAGAGCTAAGTATGTGGGAGGGCCCTGTGGTGCCCTTGCTAGAGGGCTGACATTGGGTTTTAACACTGCATTTAGAGATGGGAGAGTTGGAACTACCACCTGTGCATAAAATGGGAACCCTTCAAAGGCTGTATTCTGTGGGAAAGGGTGATCTAGAGAGTCTTCCCACTAGGACAGGGAAGGAAAAGGAAACTTATTTGTCTTAATCTGGGTTCTAGGTGGGGGGAAAATATTTTTCCAGAAAAACTTGTGTTCATGTACCTTCATTCCTGTGAGTTTGGGATCTATAAATACTTCCAATGTATTCCAATAGCTAAAAGCTGAAAAAAATAATTCCAAAATTATTTTTGTGTTACTGATAGCCTTCACACAGGTGTCAGAACCAAAATCCACTGTGGAGGGAGTCCTCTTGAGATATTGGGGAATCAGTAAATAACTCTCCTTTCTTCTCACTTTAATTGTGACCCAACTAAAGTGTGAAGTATCGAGTCAGGCAAATATGAATCAGAATTTCTGTTTCTGACAAATCTGTTTGGACAATGTGCAGTTTGAACTTGCTAGCACTTTACCCTCAAACCTGATCAGCTTCTTTGTTGCATCTTAGCTCAGCACCACCGTCGCAGGACACCCACGTGGGATAGGCCATTGCCAGCAATCCCCCAAAGACTGCACATGGTCTAGCAGTCATCAACGTCAATGAATAATGATACATGTTATCAAGATGTAAATCCTATAGAAAGATGTAACAATTCTAAAGTTGCATGCACCTAATAAAATAGCCTCAAAACATATGAATAAATTGAATGGAGAAATTGACAAATTAAGAATCATAGAAGAAAGTTTTAAATTTCTTTTTTTAGTATTTGTGACCCTATGTGGACCAGAGTTAGAACAGATATAGAAAATATGAACAGCACAATAAAGACTCTTGATCTAGTGGGCAAAGTTAGAACCTTGGACTAACAACTAAAAAATATACATTCTTTTTGTGCTTATAAGCCGATAAGATACAGGTGACAAAATTAAAGATGCACATGCTATAACCTAGAGATCCCATTTACATAAGGAAGAAGACATTCACAGAAATGTTAGTTGTAGAATTGTTTGTAATGGCAAAAATGAGAAAGAACCTCACGTTAAATTCATACAAGGAATACTAAATATTAAAATGATTGAACTAGAGTGACTCAAAATGAGTTGGTCTCATGATGGTGAGTGACATAATCAAGTTGTAGAATAATATATTCAGCATGGTATTTATGTTAAGTTTAAAAATATAAAAATATTGTTTATGGGTACATATATATTAATAAGAGTCATAAGAACATATTAGAGTTTATAAACAATAATATTAGAATATTATTTCTAGAGGTGGGGTTAAATGGAGCAAGTAAGAACAAGCTTTGCAAAGATCCTTTGTGTTTGGAATGTTTTGTTTCTGTTTTTAAAAGAGCTTGAGTTCAATTAGGTGTCATTTCAAGATTTGACAAAATTAAGTGAAACCACAAAGGTGGATATACACATACCAGCTATGTGTAAGTCTGCATACCCCCAGAACTCAGGCCATGTGTTCACATATTCAGTAGTTTTTCTCATGATGTGTCGTTGGACTATCGCACCCTTCTTGCCCTTTCCTACCTACCGTGGTTATGATCATCCTTAAAGACTCATTCCAGATGTTCCCTTTCTCCATGAAAGCTGCTCTGATCTACCTCAACCCCAATCAAAATTAAGCTTCCGAAGTGTTCCCTTGCTCTTGGCTTATTCCTCTCGTATGGCCCTCACATCATAAGTATCTGGGCCCACGTCTGTTTCTGTCACTAGAATGTGAGTTTCTTGAGGACAAACTCTGTGTGTCTTTGTCATCTCTAGCTATCACCATATTTACACTTAATTCTAAAAATGACATTAACAAATGATATGGACAAGTGCTGTTTAGAGAATCTCGGAGTCCAAAAATTATTTGGTGACAGCCCTAGGGACTTATGTATACATGTCATTCATCAGTTGGCAAAAGTAGGTCATTGAGATACCTAAAATGTTGTGACTCATGAGTGATAGTTGCTAGGGGGTATTGGTCAGTTCCCTTACATGAGTCCTGAAGAATGCCACATAGAATTCTGAAGCTTTTCCTTCAATACACCATGCCTGTATCAGCAATTCTAGAAGACCGTGCTGAGAGTATAGGGGTGGCATTTTCAGTTCTAGAATGTAAAATGACGAATGTTGGATCTTTGAGAATATCAAAGATCATACCCTAAGTGGGATTGTTTCCATTTAAATCTTTAACACCTCCATAAGATGACTGGTAGATAGATTTTTGTTGCCTACATTTTAACAACGAGAATATAGGTAGAGCCCAAGAGTGAGGACTCCAAATCTAAATTTCATGCGTTTGCTTAGTGCTCTGTCTGTGAGCATTTTGACCTGACATTTTCTAGTTCCCAGTTCTCAGGATGTGACTTCTTCCTCTTCTTTTTTCTAAGCCAGTTTAGTAGAACATCACTTAGGATGCTCACTGGAAAGCATCAAATACCAGGGATTGGTAATTGTGCTAAAAATCATTTTACTAAGTGTAAACTGACACGCTGCTCAAGGATCCAATCCCACTCATTACCCAATTTCATGTTGCAGTGAGAAAGGGGTTTCGTTGGTTGTGGTTGGGCCACCTACTGCATAATAAATACTTTCCTATGGTTTGTTTCTCTGTTCAGAAAGTATAATAATAAACATACAGTAGAGTCAGAGCTGGTCTGTACTTCATTGGCACTATAGGTTATTTAATGGAAACAGAAATTTAGGATGTGCTGATTTGCAGAGTAGAAGGGACCTCTTATTTAAATTTTATAATATAATATTTTAAAATATTGATTTGGTTGCCACTGTGGGCTATAAAATTCATTCACTTCTTTGATTCATTAACAAAAGGCTTTCTATGTAGTGTCCCTGGAATAGTGTAGAGGAAGATAAGCTTGTTGTTACGTATCAGAGCTACAAAGCCATACGCTAGAAGAAATTCTACTGGCTTCATTGTTGGGGGTGGGGGGAATGAAAAGGAGGAATACTCTTGTTTGAGAGAAATAAATTTAGTATCTTTTTTCTGGCATCCATTCAAAAAGAGGGAAAAATACCATAAGCAAACTGTGAAACTTGGGTAGGAGTGTTTTAGTTGTTTTTTATTAGTGATTTAACAAAACAAAGAATGGAAACCAAGTGTAAAGATAAACAACATCAGGAAAGAAATTCTTCAGTATGTGCCCTGGAAAAAGTTTTGACAAAAACTAATTTGTAATTCATGGATTTGAGGAGGTACTCTGTGTGTGGCTTACTTTGCTTAGTTTTCACATTTGCTGTGTTAACAAACAACAGATGAATGTTAGCTCTTTTGCAGTTGTTGAATTATTATTTTCCTTTATTTCCTTTCCAAACCCCTAATTGGTCATCTTTACAAACCGCCCTCCCCCAAATGCACAAGCATGGAAAAATATGGTATATTACTCAGGGCTCTGCAGAGAAACAGAACCAATTAGAGATCTAAATCTAGATCCATCTATTGAGAGACTGATTAAGGAAGTGGCCCATGTGATTATGGAGGCTGGCACGTCTGAAATTCATAAAGCAGGACTGTGGACTGGAAACTCAGGCAGGATTTCTGTATTGTAGTCCAGTCCCGAGGCAGAATTCCTCCTTCTTTGGGAAACGTGTCTTTGCTTTTAAGGCCTTCAACTGATTAGGTGAGACCCACCCCTACCGTGGAGGGTAATCTGCTTTACTTACAGTCAACTGATCGTGCATGTTAACAAATACCTTGACCGTAACATCTAGACAAGCGTGTGACCAGACTAGACACCATAACCTAGCCAAGTCAACACATTAAATTATCCATCACATATAGTGTATTTTTTTTTATTATAAAGTTACTGTGACCACCTTGCAAGTTATTAGGAAATTAGGAAGAAAGATCAGTATATCCATTACCCCATCAGAGATTGTTTTATTTTCTCCCAGTCTTTTTAATAAAAGGGTATATGTATTTTAAAGTATTTTGAACATATTCGCACTAATACTTTAGATATTTGAAAGCATTTACGTCTTGCTCATATTTGTCCCAGTTGCCAGAGCAGAAACACTACAATGGGAACTCGAGGCGCTGGATGTTTGTCCAGTCTCTACCACTCACTAATTCCTTCAGTTGAGAAAGAAATGGGATCTTCCTGAGCTATGCTTTTCTTATCTATTCATGAACAGTTTGGGCTTGGTAAACTCAAATGACCTTTTCAGCTTAAATATTTTATTATTGCAGGATTTCTTTGAGTGGGTTACATATGCCACTCTATTACTGTGTGCCAGAAAATTGGAGGTGGTATACAGCGGAACAATGTTTGATTTAATAATATAATATTTACTGTATATTTGAACAAAATATAATTAGCGCTTAATATCATGGTTTTCTGGCTATTATTGCTTAGGAGAAGGTGAAAACTAATAAAGGGAATCATTTTGAAGAAAATACATGTATAGATTGATAGGGAAAATATTGGAAATGACTAAAGCTTGGGACATACACTGTATTAATCTATGACTCCAACTCAGTGTGCTCTCATGCTGCTTGTCGAGAAACCCATGAAGATCACAGATCTCTTAGCAGAAAACAGTGTGGATTGTTATTTGGTCAATAGTTGGCTCAACCTGTACTGTGTACATCCATATGCTGAATACTGTGCCAAGTGCAAGAGTCTTTGGGTAAATAGGATGTGGATTTGGCTCTTGCTTACAGTCCAGTAGGGCATCACTAGACGTGTAAATGTGTAAATGGTTAATTATCTAGTATCCTATCTGCAGTAAGAAGTATGTTCCAGGGACCAGGCTGGGGATAACACAGAGGGGAGAGACTAGCCCTACTTTGGGGACATCATAAAAAGCCTGGTTGAAATCATTCTTGACCTGGCTAACAAATTAGGGATAGGCGTTCAGGTTCAAGGAATGGGGGATAGGATATCCAGAGGGCTTCAGCAGACGCAGGTGTTTGCTGATACATATTTTCTTAAAGGAACTATATGTCAGTACCTGGGGAAGATGATGTTTTCAAGCTTTCTCCCTGCTCCCAGGTGAGAAGCCTGAGCTGATCTTTCAATATTCACAGATTAGATTCTGGAATATTTGCCATCTATGAGCTTATCTGTAACCTGGCTTGGGGCTTCTATTTCTTTGCTCCTGAAGGAGTTTCAAACAAAAGTCTGCATATTGTGTAAACATTCTTTTTCAATATGGCTTTTGTCATTTAAAAAAAAAAAAAGAGGAGAAAGAAGAAAAATGGTTTTCAATGATCTTGGATAAGGGAGAACTTTGTATCCTTAATTAAATGCCTGAGTTTGGTTTTGTGTTTGCTGGGAGCCTACTGTAAAGCAAACTGATGTGGCCTTCTGTTCTGTTCCAGGCGCCAAGAGCTTGCTGGGCTCGGTTCCCACTGAGTCTGTGTAATGCATTCCTTCTGTCCCACCCCATATTGCAGATCTGCGGAGGCTGACATCATCACCTTGAATAATAAAGCTATTCCCAAGTGTTACAAGTAGAGCTGCACAAATGGAAGTTTGGGGAGGTGCAGAGAGGCTTGCCAGTGAGTTCAACATTGTAAATTTTTTTGGCCTGCTTTAACAAAATCTCTTCTTCTGTAGAAATGTCTCATTGTAATTAAGAGAGATTACACATTTAAATTTGAAGTATTTTATAGGGCTAATTTATTGTTCCGTTGCCGTCTGCCCTGCAAGCAGATCTGTTCATCTGTTTCCTTGACAGCTAGTGGGATTCATGTTTGCTTCCCCTCCCGGGGAGCCCCATCTGGACCTTGGGAGCTGGTGAGAATCCTATGGACAAAGTGGGGGCAAGGGGAGGGGGGGGGGGCGCCAGGTAGAATTGTTTGATTCAGCGTTGTCTCTGGTGGAGAACAGAAGAGTGCAGAGCTCTTCTTCCCAGAGCTGGGGTTTGCAGAAACCTCTCCCATTCCACCCCTTGATTTGATGCTATTAATAAATGCTATGCAACACTGTTCAGGTCTCAGCTTAAACGTTAATTGTTCCAGGAGCCTTCTCTGACACAAGGCTTGGTTTAGTCCTTTTATTCTATTTCTGAAAGTACCTTGTGTTTTCCCTCTCATCACACTCGGCTCCCTCACCGCACTGCAAGCTGTGTGAAGGTGGGCATGATGGCATTTGTTGAGAGCTTACTTTGTGCCAAACGCCAATCTAAACGTTTTACGTGTGCTCCATGGAGAAGCGCACAACAGAGGTTAAGCATCCCAGTCTTGGAGCTCAGCTGCTCGTGTAAACTCTGCGGGGTGACTGAAGGCAGTGGGCTCTGGAGTTGGGAACAATCTTGGTTAGCTCAGTGTCTTACTAGCTGTGTAACTTGGGGAATTTAATCTCGGTTGCCAGGCATGAAACCACAGATGAACCCTGACTGGAGTGGGACCTTGACATATGTTAACTGTATTTCATCAATTCAGAGATGCACATTTTAAAACCTTTTAACATTTGTGAAATTGGGAGGGATCTTAGAATTGCTTGCATATCGTGATTTAATTGGCAGTGTACTTTTTTTCTTTCTTAGTATACACAAAATAATGGTGCATCTTGGATGCATCAAGATTCCCTGAAGTACAGTATTTCTCACCCTTGACTCCCCTTTGGACAAAGAGTATGGGGTCTAGAGGAAGTGGTAAATAACCTAATTCAGGAATGTGGTATTTAGGATCACCTGGGCTGCTTGTTTAAAAATGTGTGTATGTGCATGCTTATGTCTGTGTGTATGTATATATACATAAATACATGCACACATATATTTTATATGTATTTATATATTAACAACTTTGGGCCTCATTTCAGGTCTACTGATTTATAGTTATATGAGTAAGGTCTGGGCATCTCATTTTTCAGTTGCTCTAGAGAGTTCTGTCACAGCTAGCATGAAACAATTTGAGAACCAGTGCCCTCACGCATTTGCTGTTGGATTTAATCTACTTCTGGCCACTACTTTGCCTTTTTCTACTTAGCTTCTTCCTTTCTTCCCTTCTTTATATGTGGAAGCACCTAGCATAATACCTGGCAAATAGCATGTTCTCAATAAATCTGCCTTCTTTCTTCATTCTTTCCCCTTAATATTTTGACAGTTGTAGGGAGGCAGAGTTGGAGGATGTGCTTGGGAAGCCGTGGTGTAGTGAGATGAGAGCTACTGACTGAACTTTCTCCAAACAGTTAGCAGGGAATGAAGGTTGGGAGAAGGAAGAAAGCTGGAAAACCTCTGCTTGTGTGATTGTTGGCCTTCTCTGTATCATGCAGTTTTTGTTCTCTCAGTTCTCTATAATGTGCATCAAGTACTTCAGTTTCCATCTGATTTTTTTTTCAAGGCATCTAGCCTGGGCTGAAATCCCTGGAGCAACTCTCTACCCTCTTTCACTCTCAGTCCTCACCAGTCTAAACATCATGTGCTCAGAAAACCCAAACTGTAGGAAGTCCTTGTGATTTTCCTGTTCTTGGTTATAGGTAAGTGACTCCTACCCCTCAGACCCTGGAGACAGACACCTCTTGTGTTCGCTTCCTAACTCCCAAGCTGCTGCTTCTGTTTGGCCTTACTGGGCATCCTTCAGAGCACCTTTCTGAAGATTTTCATGGAGGGCTGCTTTCCTCTACCAAGGCCCCAGAGGGAGGAATTGATTCCTCTTTGTTTCTGGCTTCTCATGGGTCTTTCTACCCAGTCTTTGGTCAAATATACCTCTTTATATATACTTCTAAATCCCATATCGCTAATATAATATTTTGTACTTAAACTATTATATATTGTGAAAATGAAATAGGACCTATTTTTGTGCTCCCACATGTGTAGCATATAAGTATTGAATTTTGTGATATCTAGTTGAATACATGACCAGGAAACTGTGAGAATGAGTATTGTCGTTTGGAGAAGAACTGGTGGACTCACCTAAGCAAGGATTTCAATGTGGGGGAGATGGGAAAGGCAGGTCGGGAATAAATGGTGAAAGACCCAGGACACCAGACCCAAGAGCATGGAGAGATGCTGGAGATAAAATGATGAAAGATGAATATAAAGCCTATTCTAGAAATTCAGGAATGCCTAATATTTTAAATGGTGTCAGAAGGGATAGAAAGGGGGGAGGGATGGATGCAGAAGTCTGTTCTGAAGGAAGAGTATTTATTGCTGAAGGATGTGGAGTCAAGGTCCCTGAGGTTTCCACTGTGAACTGAACTAGGGATGTGGGAGAGGGAGGCTGGCTTGAAAAGAAGGTGAATTTTTGTTTGATCACATTAGAATTTGAAATGAAGGTAGCTCTTCTCAAGGGAAATACTTGTCAACAGTTAGAGACTCAGAATGAGAGAACAGGAAATAGATCAGTGGCAGAGATGAGAGAATTGGAAGTTGTATACAAAGAGGTATAACAGGCATTATGAGCATGAAAAGGTGAGTTTAGGACTAAGTGCATGGATTCTGGGGAATGCCCAGAGTGAATAGGTAGAGGCAAAGCAGCAAGTCCACAGGGCCCTAGGCAAGGAATAGACCTTTCAAGGGTCCCTGTCCTCTTAGCAATTTTTTAGGGGGGCAGGGGAGAACTAGACCTACAAGGATAGCCCTTTTTTCCTTCCTTCCTACGATTTAATTCTTTTTTTTCTTACCTTTTTCTTTCTTTTATCATTTTTCCTTCTTTCCTTTGTCCTCTTCCTTCCTCCTTCTATTCCTTTATTTTTCTATCTTGTCTTGGCTTCCTTTTCCCTACCCTAATGCTAAGATGCCTGAGTATTTAGCTGTAGGCTAGGGACATCCTTGGATGTTAGAAGGGAATTTAGGTAGAAAGGAAAATCCAGACAACCTTGGGAAGTTCATGCTTCTGTTTTTTATATTAAATACAAGGCTACTTTGTCCCTCAAGGGAAAATAATTCCTCATAATAGAAATAAAATGCATTTTGTTAAATGGTATTTACAGTCAGCTTATCATTACCTTGATGTGTGTAGGCTTGGAAATTAACTTTCACTTGGATCTAGTTTATAAGTAATCTCATAAAAGTGACTGTCATAAAATTGCCTTTCCTTGTTCTCTAATTTCTTAGTTCTGGAAGACCTGGGACAACTCCCTCATATTCCTATATCGTGATGCTGGGAGTTGAATCAGAATGTTCTCTTCGTCCTCAAATGCCCTTAGAACAAGATTCCCTTATAAACCAAACTTTAAAAGACATATCTAAGATTGTACTATTTCTTTAGTGCAATATTTTAAATGCTCATTTGTAGCAAATACTGTAATCTCATGGATATTTTAATTCATACCTAAAGCAAATTTAATTATTCATTAAGTGATTTTGTTTTTTAAAAAATCACTACTATTTGGAAAATTAATCAAAATGGATGTATCTATTTTCTCACTGAGAATGAAATGATCTAATCGTCTTTACAGATCTCAAAGAAGGAAACCATCTTTTTGGTACTCTTATCTTGCTATTTGGCTTCCTTATCCTGCTACTGTCTGGAAGTCCCTGACACTTATTCTGCACGCAGCCAGGGTAGCCTGTTTCTCACTGGCTTAATAGTTCTTTCATCCTTGCATGAAGTGAAATGGACTGCCCTTTTTAAAGAACATACACCTACCTCTAGGATTGCCTGTTCATCTCAACTTTCTTGGGCTTATCCTCAGTAAGGTATTTGGTACAGTCCTCTTCAAGAATCAAAATACTTAAAATCACCATGAGTTAACACATTTACCACTTTGATCAATTAGTACCTTTCTGTATTTTGTCAGTTAATGAAATAAATGTGTGCTTGCTCATGGGTAGATTATAAAATAATATAAAATGTTTTAACATACGGAATTTGTCTAAGGGGTTTACAACCTAATTGCATAGCAAGTAATAGCTTAGAACAGCAAATTATTACTGAAAGGCCAAATCCTGCCTCTTCCTGTTGCCTATTTTATAAATAAAGTTTTGTTGGAACAGTCACACACATTCACTTACATACTATGTATAATTATTTTCATGCTACAACAGCAGACTTGAGTATTTTGGCTTTTCATAGACAAAGTTTGCTCTTGACCCTTAGCTTAAAAGCACTGAAGGATAAGTCAACTGATGCCCAAATACTTGCCCAAGGTCTTGCAGATAGGCAGTTTCAGGTTAGCTACAAATTCACGTAAAACATTTTGTGCCTACCTGGAGGAGGGCAAGCCTTAGAGCCAGAAAGACATAGGTTGAAATCTCTGCTCTTCTTTTTGCTGATTAAATGACCCTGGACAGTGACTTAAACTCAGAGCCCTAGTGTCCTTGTTGGAAAAGTGGACTTCATAGCTATCTATATTCTGGGTCATAAGGATTTAATAAAATAATACATATTTAGTACCTAAACATACCACTACATGGTAGTTTCTCTAGGTTTGCTTCATTCTCTGGGAAAGACAGGTCCTTGTAGCTCCAAGTTTATGCAGTTCTGCCAGGGGAGATTTAAGTAGATCTTGTTCTCTCTCCCAGCATCAATTCAAGTTCTGGAAAAGGATTCTGATTTGCCCTGCTCAGGTCACATGCCCACCTCTGGACCAGTCACTGTCCTACCAGGATCCTATAGCCTGATGGAGGGATATTTCCCATCACAGAGGAATGCAGCCCAAAAGTGACATGTACATAGTACTGTTCTTACCTTTGTTTGGTCTCATCATTTGACTTTTACCCAATCTTTGCATACATATGTTTCAACTTGAGATAAAATGCTTCAAGGGCTAAGGCCTAGAGAACATGTTGTAAGCACTTTTTATATGGCCAATTGCAGGCTTAAGGAGCAGAAAGGTTCCTTTCTGCAGCATCAACAGTAGCAATTGCAGCAGTTTATTGAGTTCCTGTGGTATGTTTAGAATTCTGTGAAAAACACACTCACTCTCTGAGATTCTTAACTTTCCATCAACCTTGACAAACAGCAGGGATAATTTTCACATAGCGAGCATGCCCCTATGTACACACCCAGGGTTATGCACAATTCTCTGCATGCTGGTATATTAGATTTCTCTTCCATTGAGAAAGCATATGGGAATGCAAGCGAGACTGACATTTTTATGGATGACCTTGAATCTGCTCAGGAAAAAACAATAATAAAACGCTAGCCAACTTTAGCACTTTATTATAATTAAAAAATTAATAATGACATACCTCATCACTGATCATAATACACCGGGGACCTCTGTCATGGCATTTGAGAATCACTACCCTGGAAGAACTTGGAGTCACCTTAGGATGATGGAGAGACTTATAAAATGAGTGACAATACAAGGTTGAGTGCGTACTAAATGAAGCTGGCATCGGGAACAGTTGAAAGTGTGACACATCCCTCAGATAGAAGATTCTTATATTTGTAGGCCTATATTAGTTATAGGTCTCTGGTTATAAGAAGTAGAAACCCCTGCCAGTTAGCTTAATCAAAAAAAAAAAAAAACTTATTTTAAGGATGGAGTGGTATCTTACAGTACTCCATCATCTAAAATAATGACTTGCACATACTAGGTGCATAGTAAATATTTGTTGAATAAGTGAATGATCCCAAGTAGAAAGTCATTATAAACGCAGACAATGTTCTGTCACCAGCTCTTTTCTCTGCTTCTCTGTGCACACATCCCTTTTCCGTTTTCTTACCTGCAGCTGATTTCTCTGCTTCCCAGTCCACATGACAGCACATGGCTACCCACAGCTCCTGAGTTTACACTGTCCAGTTTTAGCTGTGTGATGAGGTGGACCTGACTCCCTCATTCCCAAATCTAAATTCTGGAGGGAGAGAGAATCTGATGGCTGAAGGCGAGTTAGTGGTCCACACTTGGGCAATCACCTGTGACACAAACGTGGTGACTGGCAGTTCTTCCCCAGAACCCTATGGCATGGCTCTGGGCTAGGGGGATGGGGTGCATTCCCAGATGCAAAGAAATTCATTATAAACTAGGAAGACACTCCCAGTAGTATTCACTATGGGCCCCACTAGATAGAAGAGATTCTAAAAAATAATAAAGCCAATTCTTCGCATACCTTAGAGCAGGACAGTGTTTGCTGGGGATTGGTAGTTGAGGCAGAACTCAGAATAGTTCAGCCTCCTGGTCTTGGGAAAAATGTCAGTCTTGCTCTTTTTCTATGGTTATTATCACTCAGCTTCCATGCCAGCCAAGAGAACATAGAATTGTCTTTTGGGAAAGTGTCAATCTGAGGCATCCTCATTTTCATGATAGCAGCTAGTTGGTGATGAATAATAATGGAATTCTATTCCTGGACTTTGTGATTCCATCTCTGAGCAAATGCAAAGAAGATCTTGGCAGGTGTATCTATATATGATCAGCATTGCCAAGGCACTTCTTGCTGCTAAAGCAGTGCAGCAGACGTGAGTGACATTTTTAGGCTGTTTGTGCTAAATGTAATAATGTTTTAATGTGGAATGTATCATGCATTACTTGTGGGAGGTGTCTTAGTTTGGTAGAAAGGGTCAACAGATTTAATATCCTAGTTAGGTCACTTGCTACCTCTGAAATAGCAGGCAAATTTCTCAACCTTTCTGAGTTTTATTATTGGGGGGGGGAAGAATAGAAAGAGGTACCTTACTTTATGCCATCCACAAAAATAAATTGCAGTTGGGTTAAAGATCTAGAAAGATAAAACAAACCTTTAAAACTTTCAGAAGGCAACATAGAAGAAAGACAAGCATTGTAAAATTAAATATTTCTAAATATAAAATCACAATGAATACAGTTAAACATAGATGACAGTGTGAAAGAAGATATTTGTGACATATTTTAGCAGACATGGAATTAATATCCATAACATGTTAAGTAAAACAAATACCCATAACAAATCAGTGAAACAAACTATCAAATATATAAATAGGCTAAAGGAATGAATAGGCAATCCAGAGAAGAAATTTTTATGTGACAATAAACTTATAGAAAGATTCAAACTCATTGTTAACCTAAGAAATTAATTTTTTAATTGAGATTTTTTTTGCATAAGATTAGCAAAAATTAAAAAGCATTAAAATAAATGGTACTGACAAGTAGTGTGAAACAATGAGCACTTTCATACACTATTAATGGGAGTATTCTTTATTAAAGCTTCTGTATAAATTATTTTGGCATTAATTTTGAGATGTAAAATGTGTATACCCTTTTGCCCAGCAATTCGACTTCTAAAATCCATCAAGAGTTCTTCAATTGTGTGCAGATGTACATACAAAGATTCTTATTTCAGCACATTTTGTTGTAGAGAAAGAAAGAAAAGCAACTTATGTCAATAGGAGAGTAGTTAAGTTATGATATATCCATTAGGGTGAAAAATTGGAAACAATGCCCATCAGTAAGGGGGTAGCTAAATCAATCATGGTATATCCGTTCAGTGGAATATTATGCAGAGATTTAGAAGAATAAAGTAGACACACAAATATTATGGAAACCTTTCAAAGACCTTTTTTTGGAAAAACATTGAATTGTAAAATAAAAATAGTGTGATTAAATTTATATAAAAGGCACTCATATTTATGCACATATATCTAAATATATAGGAAAAGGACAGCAATGGTACATACACAATTTGACAGTACTGGCCTTTGTGGAATGAATAGATGTGTAGAAGAAGGATGAGAATCAGTTTCCTATATTATTATATTATTTAAGGTGAAGCTATGTCAATTTGTTACTTCTGAAACATAAACTAATAAATTAAAAAAAAAACTAATAAATTATTTTTTAAGTGGGATTAATATGAGGGTAAAGTATAAAATGAAAGACAAATAGGTCCTTGATATATGTAAGTGGTTTTTCTTCTTTAAAGCCTATGGTAGAATGCATAAGAATTATATGAATTAGAAAATGTTCAGTTAGTACCTACTGTATGCCCTGGGGAGAACCGGTTTGTAAGGACCTTTCAATCTACCTATGAAGATGACAGATACACTTGAAATGTGAATTTGAAAAAGAAAATGATTATTTATTTAAGTGACTAGTTACAAATAAAAATTACTTGGCAACTGGCAGGGCTGCTGTGACTGGCTGTGTGGGTTGGGCAATGCACAGCTGCAGGCAACAAAGTGAATGGCACCTCCTGGAAGTGTGTGCTGCTTCTTTGCTTAACCACATGCAAGCTGCTGTCGGGTGAGGTTGTAGATTACCAGTGTGGGCTCTGTTCAAAGAATAACCCATGGGAAAGTTGTGATTTAAATCAATGACTGGAAATAGGAAAAACTTGAGTGGGAAGAGATGTAGCAGTGTGATATTCCTAATGGTGGGAGTGGGAGAAGCAAAGGCTTGGGAAGGGCATGTTCAGAGCAAAGAACCCTGCCAGACCAGCATGGCTTGTGCTTGTTGTTTCCACGTGTGTTTGCTTTTGTTCCCAGGTTCACTTCCTTTGTGGCTTCTGTAGTTGTCAGGATAATAAAGGTATAGTCTGGACTCTTAAAGTTTCAAAATTTTGAAAAACCACATATTCTTGGTTTGAACAAGTTCTGGGTTGTTGATTTACACTAATCAAGCTCATGATCATGAACCCGAATGCAAAATCATTAATTTACCAGGGTAGATGCAACTGGAACAAGAGTGAGTGTCATAGATTGGCCCAGAGAATTGGCAGCCAACCAGATGACTATTGATGAGGACAGAATGGGGGCCAAAGGAACCTGCCATCTTGTGAGATATTTCCAACAGCAATTTGGATTGGTTTATCCACTCCAGGCATGTGGAGTTTGCCTCAACTCTTGTACCATTTCTTAGAACCAAGAATTTTTTCCCCACTTCTGTATCAGGGTTTGATGCAGACTAAAATTCTTCACAGTCCAACTCACTTTTGTTACAGTATTCTTACAACTTACCTAAGGGTTTCTGGTACAATTAGTCTCTTTTATCTCCCCACTCCCTTTTATGAATTGGCTCTTGTCTTTTTACCTCTATTTTAAAATTTTATTATACCTGTATCTTTTGTTTTAAGCTTCCTTGACTCCTTTTTTTAGTAGACAAGTGTATGATAAATAAATGTTTATTGCCTATGAGTCACCACAAACTTCTCCCATTACTACATTGCTTTCTGTTGGACATGTTACAATTAAATTGTTGATTTTCTTTAATTAGCTTCATTTCAAATCATTTTTTTCTTCCCTCCCCAAGTAGAACAAACCCATCCTTTATGCATGTCCTTTCCTACTTTCTACATAATTATCTGTGAGAGCATATTTTATTTACCTGTATATTCATAGGCAGATATCGGAGTTCCAGAGGGATCAGTGATGCTGTATGTTTATTCATAGTCTAGATACCATGCTAGGTCCAGAGGCTACAAAATGAATGGTTTCTGCATGGCATGAACGTCCACATGTTGAAAGCACACAGTAGTATGGGAGTATTCAGGAAGGACATGAAACCAATAATGCTGCTGATAGATTTGAGTGAGAGGCTGAGGTGAATAAGGTATAAAGAGTAAGCAAAACAGCATTGCTAGACTCAGGAAGACAAAGCAAATGCATGGCAAACTATGTCAAAAGCTCGGAATGAAATAAATGGAAAGTTGGGAGAGATGATGTTAGAGAAGGCAGGAGCCAAATTAGAAAGACTCTGGAATTTGCCTGGGCAAATGGTGGCACAGAATCAGGTTCTTGCCCTCCTCCTACCTAATTGCAGGCCAGTTGCCTTCTGTGTGTCCTGAGTGAGGCAGTTACGGGCTATGCAGGGAGGACCTGCGAATCTACTGGAATCCAGAACCAGAGGGCCAAGTGAGGAGCCAGGCTCAGGCCTGGGGCATAGTGATGCAGAGACCTTGGGGAACCTCACTTCCTGGACAGAGCTTGATCCGCAGAGTGCTGTGGGCCCTGGGACTAAAGACGGCACCAGTCCCAAAAGTGGCTCTTGGAAGACTTAAAGGCCTTCCTGACCCCAAAGAGGGCAACACATTCTGGAGAGTTGCCAGAAGTGATGATCACTGTGTTTCAGAGAACCAAGGAAAGGCCTTATGGGAAAATGAGCCACATTTTTACCAGGATTGTGGGGAACACTAACTTTGAGACCCTATTAAGCAAAATTCCTCCATCCAATTCCATTCTTCTCATTAGTAGACCTTAGACCTGTATTACAAAAACAATACTCAATTTTTACTATTTTTTAATTTAGCCAAAAAAGAATTTATGAAAATTTGTTTTTTCTTTTATTACGTATGTACCTATATAATATTCTTAATTTTGCCTCTTGGTCCACAAACCTGAAATACTTACTATCTGGCTCTTTACAGAAAAAGTTTACTGACCCCTGAACTGTGCTCTGAGAGTTCTGGGGGAGACCATCAGTAATGAAAATGTTCACATTTAGGAGGTTAAGTAACAACATGAAAAACTTTTGTGTAAATAAAAAATATAATTTTCCCCTGACTTTCATTATGAAAATTTCAAACACACATGAAATAGTAAAGAGTGGTAAGATGCACCTGCAGGGAGCCAACACCCAGTTTCAACAAATACCTATTTCATATCTTGCCCCAGCTGTGTAATATCCACATTCTGGGGTATTATAAACAAAACATCCTAACATTTCATTTGAAAATATTCCAGTATGTATCTATAACAGAGGAGGAGGATTTGTTTTTTGGGGTTTTTTTTTTGTGCATAGTCATAAAGTTATTATCATATCTCACAAGATTAATAACAATACCTTAAGGATATCTAATATTAATACCAAGTCTGTGTTACATTTTCCCTAATATTCTCAAAAATGTTCTTTTACACTGTGGTTTATTTTTAAATTTGTAATAGCTATTCCTCTCCACTTAAAAAAAGTGTTAGAGAAAAAACCAAAACAGTTATTAATCTTATAGAATTTTGTAGAATTTTGCATATTCATTATTTTGGCCTGTTGTATTCTCATAGTTTCATTTAATGTGTTCCACTCTCCCTGTGTTTCCTGTAAACTGACAGTCAAAGCCAGAGGCTTAATTATGGTCAGATTTTATTTTCAGAATGATTTCTTCGTAGGTAATTCTGGGTACTCCTGTATCACATCAGGAGGCACATAAAGTCTGCTTTTATATGTATATCAGTTTATATAGCTAAGTCTAAACAGATAATAAAGTGATAGGAATGTTGTAATATAATACCAGATATGTTTACTTTATTATAGGGGCAACTAAAAATAATAATATCAGTAAAATCAAAGCTACAGAGAAGGACAAGAAAAGCATTTTGAAGATTTCGTCTTCTATTGGGAGAGAAGGAAGCAGCAGGGTGGGGGGACACTGACGGAGGGGCTGTGGAGATCACATTTGTTACCCTATTTTCATTTAATAGAAACATACCATGATCATCAGGAAAGGGAAGACATAATCACTGGTGGAATGAAAAAAACAAAAGAAAAATAAAACTTAGAAGTCAACAGCTAGGGAAGGCAGTAAAAGGTAACTTGATCAATCCAGGAAAAAGAAAGAAAAGGAAACAACAAAGTAAAATCAATAGAAAACAATGGAAGATAGAATAAATTTAAGTATATCAGTTGCTTCATTATTATGAACATGCCAAGTTCCTTATTATTTTATACAAATTCAGTAAACAAAGTCCAGTAACATGAAGCACTTTTAAATCAGAGAGATGAAAAATGGTTTAAATTAAGGAAGGTACAAAGAGATACCAAGAAAAATAGAGTTCTAATATCAAACTTATGGGAATTTACAGTTAAAAACACTGAACAAGATAAATAGGGACATTACTTAATTATAATAGGCACAGGGTAAAAGACATGTTAGTCATATGCATAAATGCACCAAACGAGTGAAAATATAAAGCAAAACCTATTTAAAATGTAAAGGAGCTTGGTATTAGTAAAACTTTAGTGTGGAATCTTGGTATATGTCCTTCAGAATCACCCAGATCCAGCAAAATATGTGTTATAATATACAAAATTGAATATATGTAACTTTGACTTCTATGAAGGGAAAAGTATGTATATTTTTGTATTTCTGGGAATAGTTTCAAGAATTGATTATGTTCTTAGCCCTAAATTTTCATAAGCCATGTTTTCTAATTATAATCTAATAATTAAAAACAATTTTGAAAAAGAAACCAATGATATGGTGATGACCGCAAAAGTCTTAATTATGTGTTAATAAAATTCTTAATTATTTTTGGATCAAAATAGAAATTAAAGCTTCAATGATAAATTATCTAAAAGCAATTAAAAGAACACTTCATACCAAAACCTATGGGATATATCAAAAGCTGAACTCAGGAAAATGTATTGCCTATAAACATCAATATTTAAAAAGTAAAAGAAAAGAATTTAAAATGTACCTTTTCTTTTTTCTTTTTTTTCCTTTGTTAAGTTCAGCATGATCAGATAAAATGTATCTTAAGAATTTTGAAAAGGAACATAAAACATGTAGAAAATGATTAAAGAACTGAAATTGTTGAAATTGAAAACAATGACTTGTAGAACAGTTAAATGAGCCTGAAATTTGGTTCTTTGAAAAGATCAATGAAACTGATAAACTCTTCTTGATTATAAATGAGAAAGAGACAGCAAAAAATGTGTATAATTAGAAACAAGAAAGGAGATAAAATTCTTAGAGAACAAATTAAAAGAATTCTGAGACAATGCAGCGTAAAACCTTGTGACGATAAATTTGAAAGCCCAGAGGACATGTTTAGGATCCAAATTATGAGTCATTTCTGGTGCTGGCCAAGACACAGAAGGCTACCAAGGCGATATCTCCCACTGCTTACAACTAAAAGTTCTGGAAAGAATTTAAAAAAACATCTGAGGCCTCTGAAAGGTAAATAGAATAGATAAATTGGGAGGGAAGTCAAAACTTGAAGAAGTACTGGTACAGTGTGGTAGGTTCTTGGTTTTCTCCTCTCTCGTCCCTGGCTGGGGCTGCCACAGTGCGCATTTCATAAATAAAGGCTGCTTATCTCAAAAACAAGACAACAAAACAAAAATGACTAATATTTAAATGGCAAAACACTCAAATCATTTCAGCTAAAATCAAGAGGTAGGCATGGATAGCTACTATCACCAGTGTTATTCGGCATTGTTTTGGAGATTATAATGTAGTAAGGAAAGGAAATGTAGTTGGTATAAATAGTAAACAATAGAATACAATTTTATCATCTTTGCTGATTATAAAAGTGCATGGCTGGAAAACTCAAGATAGGCTATTAAGTACTAGAATTAACAAACACTTGGCCCATGGCAAATATATAAAAAGCAATAGTTCTTCTCTCTTAGCAAAATGGTATAGAAATGGAAATGAGGAATCAGGTTGCATTCACAGGTGGTGTCTGCACTTTACCTGTATTCTGTGGGGAGCTCCCGTGGGTACTAACCCTGGGAGAAATATCATCAGGTTTACATCTTTGGGAGAAAAAGAAAAGTCTTGGCAGCCCCAAGGAGAATAGTTTGGAGGGTTGATACTGGAAAAATGGAGACCAATTACAAGGCTCTTGCAATGATCCAGGCAGAGAAGATGTGGCCTCAAGTCATAGCAGTGGAAATGAAAATGGAGAGAGGGGAAGCATCCAAGATATCAAGTAGCAAGAATAAAGGAGGATTCACAATTAACTTATGGAAAAGAGGGAGAGGAAAGAGTTACAGATGAGTGCCCACACTCTGGCCAGGACCCTAGGTGAAAAGGTTGCTGTCCATTGAACAGGGGTGCAGGATGACACACAGGTTCCGTGTGTGCAGGGGTGCAGGAAATATGTTTAGTTTGGGCTTATCTCATAAGCAAGACACATAGGTATTCAGCAAGCAGGTGATTATATATGATTGGACCCAGTGTTTCTTTCCATAGGAAACTGATTCTCAAATGCCTGATGTGTGGGATGTTTTTCATTTAGCCCTTCAGATTGTTATACCTCTCCCCCCTCTTTTTTCCCCCACTCTGTGCCTAAGAAGGTTGTCCTGTATTGACTATATCAAGGCTCCCTTGCCCACTCTGATTGCCTTTGACCTTGACTGAACATTCAAGATCCTGCCAGGCTGTCTTTTCCTGTAGCCATAGCTACTCTGCACCTTGCTTTAACTGCTCCCTTGCCTTGTCCTTTTCCACCTAGGGTGTGAACAGCTCTCTGCTGGTGCTTTACTTTACCTTATCCCTGCCAGCACCTTTCTAAATAGTCTTTTCATTAAATTCCTCCTACTCACCCCATTTGATGTGTGGTGTCCTGCTTGCTACACCTGGCCAGTGAATTGGCTGCAACATAATCACCTGTGGAGCCTATTAAAAATACAGATCTCTGGGCTCCATCTGAGAGCTACCAAAGCAGAATTTCTAGGGGTAAAAACAAAGACTCTGCAATTTAACACACATCTCAGGTGGTTCTCATCTGTAGCCAGGTTAGGAATCCTTTCCTGGTTTTCTTAGTGACCCTTCTAAAATTCTGTAATATTTAGGCCAGACGGTTGAGGTTCAGGAGCTCTGTCATTTGCCATTGTGTGACCTTTGGCATAATTATTTACCTGTTCAAACCTTGGGTTCCATAAATGTAAAGAGAGTTAATAATTTCTACCTCATACTGTTATTCGGAGGTTTAAATGAGGTAATCCTCATTTAGAACAGCAGGATGCTAATAAGCTTCTAGTAGGTGTTATTTTTTATCTAGTGATAGTACACATTTAATCTTCACACACTCAAATTTTACCAGTTTTAGGGCAAATAAGACTTAGTCCCAGTAATCAGTCTTGTGAAGGACACAGAAGTAAAACAATTGCAGTAAAATGCAATTAGATATTTCAATATTTGTAGACTTCAAATTTATGAACTTCCATTGATGTTAACAAAGTTGAGTGACAGATGTGTGTAAGCTCTGTCCTCCATCTGTGGGGTAGGGTTACCGGTACGATGTGTACGATGTTGCTTTGAACACATAAACTAATGGACTTATGAACCTAACTTGATAGAGATACTTTCTTATCAACTATTTTAGGAGCACAGAAGAGGTTGGGAGAATCAGGGCAGGTTATAGAGCCATTTGTGAAATGTCAAAGACATTTCAAGCTTGTCCACCCATTGGAAAAGGAGGCAGGGGAAGTGATTCAGTCACAGGGAATAACATATGGAGTCCACAGAATGTGAAAACATGCAGTCACTGGGAATGGGTAGTTTGGTTTGATGAGAACACAACACAACACAACGTGAGAAGTGCCTGATGAACTTTTGGGCCATTTTTTCCTTCAACTAATTTTTGTTGAGCTTCTACTATGGAGCCAGGCACTTTTCTGGGTGCAGGGGGACACAGCTGAGGGCAATATAGTCAGTGTCTATCCTGATAGTGCTTACATTCTAGTAGGAGCTTTAGTCAATAAACAAACAAGTAAATGTATAATGTGAAATGATGATGATTGCCATGCAAAAGTACTATAAAACAGGGTAAGGGGAAAAGGGTGTGTGGGGCAGGGTGGAAGGATGGGGGCTCAGGGAGACCTAGTTAACAAGCTAACATTTAATCAGAGACCTGAAGGAAATGCAGGAGGTAGCAAGTGGCTATCTGGGGGAAATCATTCCAACAGAGGAAAACGATGCAAAGAGCATGTTTGATGTGCTGGGGAAACAGCAAGGAGAAAGAACATGAGAAGAGAATGTAATGCATGGAAAGCCTGGGAGGCTATTGTGAGCATCGTTGCTTTTTCTCTGAGGTAGTAAAGTATCTTTGGGTTTTGATATAATCTGATTTAGCATTTACAAAAGTTCACTCTGGTTGCTATGTTGAGAATAGACTGCTGGGGGGTGTGAGGAATCCCACTCAGGAGGCTATTGTAATCAGCCGAGGGAAAGAGAATGGTGGACCCGTGTGGCAGGGAGGAGTGGCCAGATATTTGCTATTTTGATGGCTCACATGGAGGGTATATACACAAGCGATGAGGAGAAGTAAAGATTGACCCAGAGTTTTGGAGCTGAGCAATTGAAAGGTCACAATTATTAACTAAATCAAAGAACTGCAGGAGGAATAGGGTTATTGTGTGAGAATAGAAATCAGGGATTCTCTTTTAGACACTTTTAGTTAGAAATGTTGAGCAGGTGGCTAGGCAGGTACGTCTGACGTTCAAGGGAGAAGTCAGGTTGCCAGTATAAATTGGCAGAGCCTGGGTGAGCTCTCTAGGGAGACAGAAGAGCAGAGCTGCAGGGCAGATGAGAAGGAAACAGTGAGGAGCCAGAGAAGAGGCAACCAGTGAGGTAGGAGGGGAAGGAGGTGAGCTATGTCCTGGATGCTAAAATAAATTGCTTCTAGCAGGAGATGGAAGAATCCAATGTTCCTGATATGTCAAGAGTGGTTATAGAGAATTATCCTCAGGATTTGGCATTGTGGAGTCCTTGGTGATCAGGAAGAGCTGTCTCAGCTGAGCTGTTGTGGGTGAAAAGGCTGATGGGAATGGGCTTACTAGAGAATGTGCTGATGGGCTTGGAGAACAAGAGCAAGGGATGATCTCAGAGAGGGAGAAAGTGAGGATGTGGGGAAAGAGTGGACACATGCTGGACAGTTTGACTTAAAAGAGTGCCCATAGTTACAAGAGGCAAAATAAATAGGCCCGGAGACAAGAGAAGTGGGTGGCAGAGAGAAATAAGAATTAGTCTCTGAGAGAGAAATAAGAGTTAGAGTTTCCATTCAACGGTGAGAATACTCAGAGCAGATGCTGGAGGGAAGAGGGTGAGTGATCGGATTAGGGACAAATAGTGGAAATACCTGGAACACTAAGGTCCTCTTGACTTGCCCTAAATTTCAAGGGAGACCAGGGTTGTATGTTATTCTCTGGCCTCTTTCAGCTGGGCAGCTGGAAGTCATTGAGGAGAGAGAGCTGAATTTATGGAAGGTTGGAGTTTTGCCAGGTGAGAATGTCAACAAAATGAGAGAAGCAAAGTATGCCATGTAAGAGGTTTAGCTTTATTCTCTAAGCACCAGGAGTCACCTCTTATTATATATGGGATAACAGTGAAAAGGAGGAACAGTATTAGGCTAGATGACAAGAACTTATTCATAATTGTGTCTGTTTTAGCCACTCTGACGTTGGAGCCGGCTTTTAATTTCATGGACTACTATTCCAAGTCTAGACCTATCCATAGACTTGTATCTTTTTGTCCACAAGCAAATAATAACTTCTGTTTCCACAGGAGGTTGAGGGAGCACCCTCTGGCTCCCTCCTCCCCGTACTCTTCAATAAACCATGTGCCTAGTCAGCAGTCTCTGAAAGGTTTGTGGCTCCCAGAGCTAATTTTCAAACGTTTTGTGAATCACTGGGCACACATGTTGTGCCACCCGTTTGGTTTAGCTGTGCTATTTTCAGGTACAAAATATATTTTATGAGTTAGATATATATCTAGAAAGTACATTGTGTAAAGCCCGATAAAATTACATTTTCAGCTAGAGAAATATCAACTGTTGGAATGACCTCCAAGGACCAAAACAGCCTGGAACATTGTGTATTTTATTAAGTAGAGAGATCTAAACAAAATCCATTGTGTGGGTACATATAAAATGTCTTTACACCAGAATAATCTATCTTATAGTTTTCTCTTGGGATGACTGACCTTCTCATGGCTACTTGTTTGTGTCCTGAGGAACAACACAAGATGTCTTCTTTTCTGTTTTTTTAATTTGTGTAAATAAAGAAACCTTTAAAAACTGCTTGTTCCCTTAAGCTGTGTTGGGTTTGTTCAGATGCTTTTCATATCAGATGACACGTTTGTTTCTTGATGTAACAAATCTGGAAAGACCTGCTGACAAGGTTTATAATTAAACTGGATATTAAATTCTTTAATCTGGAATTGTCACAAATAGATTAAAAGTTCCCAGCAACTTTGTGAAAAAGTGTCTGTTGTGAGATGATTCTTTTCTGTTTCTCTTTGATGGAAACTTCATTAAAGCTCAGGTTTGCTGACAGCATATGATTATTTAGTACTGAACTTTGCAAGTTGGATGATGTGCTTGGATTCTCTCTAGCTCATTCTCTTTCTTGCTCTCATTCTATCTTTCTTTCTTTCTACCCCTCTGTGCCCGTGTGTGTGTGACTCAGACAACCAGTAATGGGTTACTAAGCAGTCACCACTGCGCTGGACACCGTAAGCAGTGCAAAGCTATGGAGAGATGATTCTCATCCCTAAGAGCTCATGATTTGGGGAGAGCTGGTTAAATTGTGGTACGTTGATCATAATATAAGCTAGAGACCTTGTTAGTTAACCACTACTTCCTTGGCACATCATATTTTTGGTTGACAAATATGTATACTAACTCACTGTAAGATTCCCTAGTGAGTAATCCAATGTGAATTTGAAAAGCTAGGCAAAAAATACACCCCTACACAATGAAGCTTCGCTTTTGCATTTGCTCTATAGCTTCTGAGTGTGGCTGAATGCCCACAAAATGAGGTGGCTACAGGGATATGACATTTAATTACCTGGGAAAAAAGAAGCTTAATAAATTCTTGGCCTTATCAGTTAGCATTATTATTACCATTAAGGAAAATAAGGACCTGCATAGCGATTGTCAGCACAGCCCAAACAGTCTTAGATGAAGCCCGAATGTGTGTATTAAGCATAGGAAAGCGCTGAAGGTCACGCATCATTCACTTCCGCCGTACGTGCGCATATCTGGTAGTATAACGCTATCAGCAATGGCATTGTCAAATATGCAGGCGGCTGGAGGATAAATATGGAAGTAGTGTGAAAGGTAAAAGCGAGAATGGAAGAATAAATGACAGTGAGCACTTATCTCTCAATAAGAGAAATGATTTCAAATGTACCCTCCTTCAGGCCAGCTCTGACAGGTCTTTAATACGAAATCCTGCATATAACACAGCACCTGTGAGCGAGAGACCTCGTGCTCAGCCACCTCTGCTCAGCACAGGGATGAAGGAAATAGACATGGCAGCTGGTGTTAAAGGAGCTTAGCTTAAAGGGAGGATCAAGGGAAATGTGACAGACAGTGAGTGCTGGGTAGAGATAACAGCTGCATGATGGATGTTTAGAAATGTGTGAAAAATTGGTCAATGCAACAAATAGAATGGGGGGAGCACTACAATTTTTACATCAGCATGTACAAGGATGCTAGTTTAGACTAAAGGAGAAGAGTCAGACGGGTATTCTCACAAGCACAGGCTAGGTGGCATGAAGGAAGAGAAACTTATACATTTAACATACGTTTTAATTATAAATCTACACAGTCCAAATCTTTAGTGCCTGAGCAAATACAGATTGACAAGACTGATGGCAAATCCGTGCTATGTAATAGGTTTACCCTTGTCCTAATTATTTTTTATGGATCACTACCCAGAATGGATATAAAAAAGAATGGCTTTAACCTTTCTCTCAGGCTGATTGGAGTTTTACTATCTTTTTGCTCTTCTCCTTTCTAAATCAATGAAAAAAAGTTTGTATAAGAAACAGTAAATTGAGCCACTCTGACCTTTTGATATTTGGATAAAGCAAAAAGGTAAGTGATTGTCTTTAGACATCTAGCTTATTGATGAGTCTCCCAGAGAAGAAACATAAGTCACATGGTTTTCTGATTACTTTTCCTGGGTATTTAATCCTTTTTCTCTTAACATTTTACCATTGAGATCCTGTATCTTGATAAATGGGTTATATGTTTTCAGAAACAGTTAATTCATGTACATTCCTTGGGCCAAATGTATCAATATCTAGATTCCACTAAGCACTTATATTTTAAAATTATCTTTTGTTTCCCCTCCTCTATCCTCATCCTAATAGTGTGGAGAAAAATAGACTTCTGTGAGAGTGCTTTTTCTTTCCCTGACAGTAGTAATGGCCATGTTTTGAAGTATCTCACACATATGCGGCATGATTTGCCATGCCTGCCAGTTCAGACATTCCAGGTGTTAGATTGTTCAGGTAGGAATCTAAATGATTTAAATTGACTACATTTTCTGAAAAGTCAGGAATTTGAATATGGAAAGATAGTTTTATATAAATTTTTTCTTCTTCACTTAAAAGTTGATGTTGTATTTCAGCATAGGGTTTTCATGGGGTAATTAAATAATTATATTTTAGTAACATTTATTTTAGAGAATAAACCAGGCAAGTTACAGTAGGAATGAACTCACTCTTCCCTTCATCAGTTCCTCTCTTGGCTCTGTAATGCCTTCCCTAGAGTATTATCTCATGTGGGACCACAAAGAGCTCTTTCGTATTGATGACAATTACCTGAAATTATCAGTAATCATGCAAGAGGCAATTATAACTTATGGAAACACCAACATAATTATTACATTTTTTTCAATACTCTGAACTTAAATGTACTCTAATAGCTTGATTACAAACAACGTTGTGGCTTTATTAGCCAAATTATCTAGAATACACTGACTAGATGTTAAATCATGTTATTTAGTTGTGACCAGTAAAAGCAAGTCCCAATTTTGAAAGTATACAACTTTAGGAAATCTATGGACCTCTTTTTTTTTTTTTTTTAATAATTATTAGCATGTTTCTGAAGGCCATACCATAAAAGCAGATCATCTTTAGACAGAACTGTGAACTGTGTTATTGTCAGGGACACATACATGATTGTGCATCAGCGTCCCTCAACTCAGAGATACAATTATCCAATATTGTATGTCACTTAAAAGCAAAGGTACAGCCATTGCACCTCCATGAATTATCAAAATGGGTAAAACTGTGCTCCACGTACTTTAGAATGGGCATAGATGTATTTCACTACATTCATTAGAAAAGTAGCCCCAGGGGACTTTGCATTTGCAAGGGAAAGAATGCAAGAATGTCAGCCAGACCTGCTTTGAAACTCTGGTGTAATTTAGGCTCACTCATTCTTAAGCTGTAGCCATTTTAGAGTTTTCTTTATTAACTATTAATGTAATTTAAGATGCTCAGTGCCTGGCAACATGCCTGGGATATAAAAGGTGCTCAGTAAATGGTAGCTCGTATTATGTGTTGAGTGTTGCTGGCGGAGTTCCTCCTAGGTGGAGAGCAGAAATACAACTTAGGGGTGTGTAGCAGAAACACAGATATTCCCCGAATCCAGGAGGGTGTTTATCCACAGAGGTGTAATTGAGGAGAAAGAGGCCAGTACTACCCTGCTGTTGTGTTTCTTTCATTCCCACATGACAGGCTTGCCTGTCTGTTAGTATAAATCAGGCTGATCCTTGGTCCCTAACAACTGTTGACTTTTTTTCCCCACTTTGGTGATAGTTATCTGCATTTCTGTGTTTCCTGCCTCGTAAATCTTGCTCTGTTGTGCAACAATGCCATCTCAGGCCCTTGGTTTATGCATCATCTTTAAGAGCCCATAATTTTCTTTTCACAAGTATTTCTCAAATGCATGCTGTGTACCAGTCCTTTGTGCCTGACATTGTGGGTACTGAGGTAAAGACAGCTGTGCATTCCAGGAACATGTGTCTCAGCTTGGAAGCCTTAGGAGGACCTAGTGGTACTTAATGATGCTTGAAACAAACTTCCTTATGCGTTCTTCAGGAGGTCACAGGTACTCGGCATGTTGGTGGTGTGGTAGGCTGTGAGAAAACTTATCCCAAGGAATGTATTATGTAGTAAGGGCTGAGGAGGGTGCATTGCTGGGGGATTACCCTTTACTCCCAATATAACACAATAAAATTTTATTGATAACATTGAAAATCTTAGGCAGGCACTGTGCTCGATCCTTGAAACAGAGCTAAATAACAGTCTTTATAATTTTATAACCTTTTGGGCATAGGGTATGGGGGGAATATTGGAAGAAGGAGTCATATAAAAGAGGCTATTATCTCATGTATCAAGATACAAATACTGGCCTCATGGAGAGCTGGGTGTAGATGTTTAACTACGAAGGGATCTGTTTTGTTACTTCCCATCAAAGTTCTTGCTTTGCAGATTTTTGCCTGTGTTACCCATGGAAAGGGACCTCTCTTGGCTTATCTGTCTGCCACCCTTCCTCCATTCCTTTAGTAACACAGCCTTCAACCCTGTAGGGGACCTGTTCCATGTGCTTAGTGGAGCCAAGTGTGTGGCATATAACTTATGCCTGATCCTTCAAAGACCACCATCCCTTTGGCCACAGTGATTAGTTCCGAAGTGGACACCAGATCCAGGCTGAGCCAATTAGAAATCTGTTCAGGACTTTTTGCCAAAACTATTGAAAGGCAATTGCCCCTTTTTCCTTGGTGTTGCTAAGTTGATAGAGAAGAAATTTGAGGCTGCTGTTGGCCGTCTTACTCACCTGTTAAAGAGGAGGAGAGAAACAACCTGAATGATGTTGTTTAAGGTCCCAGATTTAATCATGAACAAAGACAATGTTTCTAGTTATGTGTTATGAGTCGACACCTTTTTTCCCTAACCCATTCTGGGGTTGGTACGTATGAGTTACTTTAGAGTTGGTTGAATTGCAACCAAAATATTTCTTACAAACTCACCCATTCAAAATATAAGGCATTGTTGGTAAATGCTGGTTGATTTTATAACACTCTACAAGTCTCCAGGCCATATTGCCTTTGGAAACCACCCCATATGTGTGTGGTTGCTTCTGATCTTTGGAATGACAGTTCACATCCTCCCTGTGGGCAGTGCCAGCAGATTATTACATGGGCCCTTGTGGTTTTGTTAATAATCCCATGTTCTGTAAATTCTTGGATGATACATAGTCTAAAATTCCTACAGATTGCCCTTATGGATGTGATATACATATTTCTATTTGTTGTTTTAAACATTTCCCAGTCACTTACCATCTACCAAGAACTATTGTTAGCCATTAATATTATAACCTTTACCTGCTCTCTAACTCCATGGAGGATGGTACTGTTATTATCCTCACTTTTCAAATGAGGAAATTGAGGTATAGAACAGAAATTTTCCCAGTTGAGCAGGTTAGTGCTATAACTGAGATTGACCCTTGAACCTGACTCCAGAGCACTTCTGTAACCACTGTGCAATGGCATCTGTCCATGCACACAAAGTGATATTGGTTTTTCCTTATTTGGAATCCCTTCAAAGAATCTTACCCTTTTCTTCTCAGCTACATTGTTCTCCCTGGTAACTAATACGTCCAGTACCTCCTTTGAGCTAGGAACCATTCAGAAATTAAAATTATTTCTTCTCCACTGATTATTTGTAGGGAGGGGTATTTACCCACGTAAAGAAAATAAGAGTCAACCTAAAAAAGAAGGTTCTAGATTTTCTTGGAGCTGTCTTGGAATGTGGAACTTATAGAAATATAGCTTCTGCACAAATCCTATTAAAATGTCAATAGATTTGTCTGAAACAAAGAAAAATGTCAACACTAGGAAAGAGCCACAGGTTAGATTTAAGGAAAAATGAGTCAACGGGAAAAGATAACTACATTTATAGTCCAAGAAAAGATAAAGAGAAACTTTTGAATCCTCTTAAGAACCAAGCTGCCCTGCTGTACCAAGGACAGCATTCTATGTCCCCTACACTGAGCAACTACACACATTTAATGTGAACAGCATGTTGTAAACAATATAAAACATCTGACTAAAACATACATTTGAGGTGTCATCCCAGTAGCCAACAGCATCATAAATGAAACAACTAGAAAACTATTGTAAAGCAGTGTTTAGGTTATGTAAGTAATACCCTCAGGATAGAGGGCAAGAGCCAAAAGTATGCGATAGAGACAAGGAAAGGTTGGAGGAGTCAGTGGGACACTAAAGATCAAGGAGGAGATGGCTGTGGAGGTGTGGGTTGCTCTGTATTTGAGCTTTTTTTCAGGGCCCTAGAGAGCTTTCCTAGAAAATTCACTGGTCCAAGTGTGAATGGGGAACTGGGAGAGGCCACTGGGAGCCACAGTTCTCTCCTATGTCTCCATGGCTTACCCTTTACAAAAGCCAGACTTTGAAACTGCTAATCCTTTCTCAGGACAACACCCAGAGCAGGATTCGCTATTTAAATAGCTTCAGGGCTTAGCAGATCATGGGAATGTCCGCTGCAGGGGGGCTGGGGGCTGTGATTTGCTAGAGTCCAAATCTTGTGTGAAGGCAATCAAAGCACCATGCCAGTTAAACAAAACCTCCAGTGGGCAGGACTTAAGATTTGCTAGTTGGTGATGGCTGACTAGAGTCACCTGTGGATGAATGAAAAATGGTGGAGGTTTCATACGCCAGAATGTGGGAGATGGGAAAAGTGGGGTTGGAAAAGAGGCTCATCCAGGAGAAAGGTGTCCAGAAGGGGGGCCCAATAAACAGTGCCCCATCACCAGACCCATTCACTGATCTCTGCTGAGTGCAGCTTGAGTATGTCTGACTCTGGGGCTTTTGAGTTTTGTATCCATAATATTAATATTTTGCTGTTCTGTGAGCCGGTATAAGCAGCTGACCCTAAATATGGGCACCCTTTTCTCAGTGCAGAAATACAAACTAATTTGATAATGCTATTTCCAAGTGTTAAGGTTTTTTTCTCATAAACTTGTCTGAATCTTTGTTATCAATCACCACTTGTCCATACTGCAAGCTAGTTCAAGGTAGGCATCTAATATAACCCATAATTGTCTCTATTTAATTGTCTTATATTGACTAAATCAGTATTTCATGTGCAAAGAGCATAATGATTCACAGATGGTACACAACCTCAACAATTTGTGATCTATTTTAAATACATTATAGATAAAGGGATAATGAATGATCTTTTACAATTTGTTAGCCTTCCCCATTCTATAGCAGTGAAGAGAGTAATGGAATGAGGATGTCTGGCTCATAGACAGTGCTCAATAAATATTTACTGTGAATGAATGGCAGTAGGGATATGAATGACCCATGGGACTCCCTTTTGCCTTCTCTAGAGCCTTCTGTGAAGCTAATCTGAAAATGAGAATAATACTACCTTTCTTTCAAAACTGCTCTGAGGATGAACTGAGAGAATGTATGAGAAAGCACTTTGTAAACCTGTGGCACTATATAAATGTTACTATTTCTGCTGTGGTCCCTCCACTCAGCTTGGGGTACTTGATGGTCAGCCCATTAGAGAGTAGCATGGGAACCTAAAAAATAGTTTTAAATGCCATGTGACGGGGGAGGGTTGCTGGCTTCAGATACTTTATATAGCAGAGGCTACAAATTTGAAGTTTGGCCTGCCCCATGCTTTAAAAGTTTTATATAAATTATTTGCCAGCATTTAATGATGGAAAAATTCATTTAAAATATGAATTTTAAGTGTTGCTTAGAAAATCATATTTTCTGGAAACTTGGACCTGAATTCTCACATAGAAATAATAGGCTGGAATAAAATAGTGATGGCTCCCTGCAGAAGGGGTGTTCCTTTTTGGTTAGCTATGATCCCCGTTACTGCCCATTTTCCCTCCAAAACTGAGAGCAAGTCATTTGCTGTTGATATCAGAGCTTTGTTTTCTCTCCTTCAGCCCTCTCTGCTCATTCACGTTACCTGTCTAGCCCCCACAGAAAGTTGGTTTGTGACCTCTGCCAACCAGCTCTGTCAGTGCTACTCCACCCCACCCCATATCTCCTCACCTGCAACTGCTTGTACCTGTATTGTTTGCCTTAGAGGAACCGTTTTCTTTTCTCTATGGAGTAACCAAATCCTATCCTTTTTATAGCAGAAAAATTCTGCTATAAAGGCTCTCCTCTGTGTTTGACTTTAACACATGTATAGGAATGTGTGTGTGCGTGTTTGTGTGTGTGTTTGTATATATGATGGTTTGTCAATTGTTGTCTTTTGTTGAGGGAGGAGTGTTTTGAAAACATCCTTGCTAACAGGATGCTTATAATTTTGCAGCTTAATATGCACCCTGTTAGCCATGTTGCCCTTTGCAATTCGTACAGCCTTTCCTGCATCCTCTAATTTTTAATATTTCATGATTGGTGTGTTCAAACACCTTTTACTTTTAAAAAGTTTTCAAGTCTATTCATCTTTACTGGGTTTTTTTAATATTTTATTTCTGAAATATCTTAAATCTCTCTTCTTGGGCAAGTTAAATTAGGATGGGCAGATTATCTAATTTTTATGGTCTCTGGTTTTGCAAGAGAAAAATCAAGTGATTAGTACTTGTCTGAAATGCATCAACTATTCAGTATTTATTTTGCCAAGACAATTTACTAGCCTGTAGGAAAATAAAAGGTGGTTCCTGCCCTCAAAATGTTCCCAGTCTAGTGAAGAAGATACACACATATATTAATAACAAGAAAAACTGATATAAGTGCGCCTTAATATTAAAAAATAACTCACCTTTGTATAGCTCCCAATATTGCTCAAAATGTTTTCCACATGTGTTACTTGATACAAGCAAGAGCTTTGCAGAGGAGGAATAATTATAACTGACTGGAAGATTGGAAAAAGCTTCATGGAGAAAATGATATTTAAACTTGGCTTTGAAAGATAGTCTGTAGGCTGAAGAGTGGAGAACAGGTTAGAGGGCACATTTCAACCCAAAAGAATGATATGCGTTATGTCACAGAGGTACCGAAGAGCAAGGTATGTTTGGGTATAGTCAGTAGATCAGTATGAATGGATCTTAGAAGGCAGGGAATAATGTTTTGGGTGATACTATTGGAAAAATAACTGAGTGAGACTAGATCTTGGAGAACTTCCAATACCATGCTAAGGATTTAAGCACTAAAATGGAAAACTCAGTGTTTCTAACAATAGTCTGGTGCTTTTATTTTTCTTTGTTGTGGTCTCATAAAAATATTGAGTAGATATCTAGGATAACTCTATTTCAGTGCAAACTGATATTTGTTTAAATTCTCCAGAATTTGCTCAATTGTAAGTGACATAAAAGTGACTCAGACTATTTTGTGCAATTAATCGACTAAACAATAGAGTAGGTATTTATTGGCTCACAAAACTGAAAAAGCCAATCAGAGCTCAGGAATGGCTGGATCCAGGGCTCACACAGTGTTACAAATCCCATCTACTAGGTCTGTTTTGTCTTTCTTTGCTTTACTCTCTGGCATGATCTCTGCATATGGCAATCCCCAGCCTCAAGACTGGTACAGAAAGGTCTCTTTCCTGGAACTTCTGCCAAAGTCTTCAGAGTTAAGGAACCACTTTGATTGTATTCACTTTCCCAATTGTTATGGGGACCTAGGAGTGCTAGATAGGTGCTCCAAAGTCAATATAGATCCTGTTTCCAGATAAAGGAGAATGGAAACAGTGGGAAAGTAAAAAAACGGCCACCATAGTGCTCTGTTCTCTCTAAGAAAGGTCCAACTACTGATTTGCTGATTAATTTACTTATTATTTAGGATTGGAGGCTCAGATTTCATTGTTTAAACAGAAAGGGCAAGTTTGATTTGTCCATTCTAAAATTAGGAACAGGTGTTTGGTAAAGGCTGGCTCTTTGTTCAGTACAGATTTGTATGTGTCCCTGTTGTGTGCTTTTACAAAATAAAGAGATGCCTTTAAAGTCATCACAATGGGAAATGATTTAACTACAACCAAATTGTGTCTCTTTAATTTCCTATTAAATGATCTATATGCCATTGTAAAGCCCATTGCAAACCTTCATTCCATTGTGGATTTTGTGTTGCATAGCGTGGAGAAATGTTTTAAATTGTCTTTTTTTCTCTTTACTTTAGAACTTGTTATAGAAGCTTGAATGTAGGGCTTTAAGAAAGAAAGTGTCTCTTCAGTGGGAACTATAGAGTTCCTGGGGCCCCGCCATGATAATTGACACAGCACAGGTTCAGCGAACATTGCTCTAAAGTTTGCATTATCAAATCTACCCAGATTTTCCAATCCATAAAAGTCTATTCACGTACTTTTTTTTTAAACATCGAGAGATTTCTAAATTTGTCAATTGACCTGCTAGACGCTGCATATTATGTTGCCTAAAATAACACTGTAAACTGTGAAAAAGTGGAATTGTCAAATCACCTACAGTTTTTAATGGCTTTCTCTTTCATATGAACATTTCAATTTCAATTGCTGTCAGTTCCTCTAAATAAGAATCGATCTTTTTTCCCTTCCTATTCCCATCATTCTGAGTGCTTTCCAGGGAAGTAACCAAATTAAATTAATCTCTGCAGCTTTGAGTTTTTGTATTTATTTATTTGTTCTTTTCTAACTTGGTGAATCTATCACACTTAGACATCCCTTTTGTTAACAGTTCAATTTCCTTCTACTGTTCTAGATGAGTTGTCAATGATAAGCAAAGTAATATTTGAATTCCAGGAGGCTCTTTGTAAAAAAAAGTATAATATCCCAAACTGTCACAGTTAGTTTACTTTTAAATGACAACAGTGTTGTTACACCTTTTAACTTGAATTTCTTAAGAAACTTCAAGCTATAATCTCGTTAAACTAGGGAGTAAAGTGACCCCATTCACAATTTCTTTGCCTAGAGGAAATGCATTCTATCTACTTAATATTGTGAGTCATTAGCACTTTTAACTGTTGACCCAAGCTCTTGATAGGAACTCAGTGAAGAATTATTAAATGAATAAACAGTGCTCCTCTGTCCCAGCATTTTTGGGGTAGTTGGAGAGATTTTAGGCATTGGGTGCCTAGTAGAACTAGGCTGTAATATCTTAACCTGACCAGTAGGTGCCACTCTCCAACATATGATGCTCCTGGCAGTGGCCTTGCAAAGTGTACATTGCATAACCGGGGGTGGGGGGAGGAGTGAATTTACTTAATTTACAATATGAGTGGCCCCTCCTGAAATAACGTTTCCCAACCTTGTCCTCAGAGTTCAAGATCAAGTCATATAAATGAAATTATCACTCTACTTCATAGGCAGTAATAGAATATTATAAAAGAAAGCTCCATAAAATCTGTGCAGTTCCCTTTCCTGTTTTTCATACTGAATAACTCAGTGAAATAGCTTCTCATTTCTGAGAGTATGATCAGCATCAGAATCACATGAAGTGCTTGTTAGTGAAGGTTTCTGGGCCCTACCCTAAGCCTCCTTAGGCGGAGTTTTTTTTTTTTTTTTTTTGGTGAGGAGAATGGTGACTACCAAGTTTCTCAGGAGATTCTTTTGCAAAGTGAAAGTGAAAACAACTGTTATAAAAGACTAGTGATATCGGCTACAAGGTACACTATTCGGGTGATGGGTATACTAAAAACCCTGACTTCTTCACTATACAGTTCATGTATGTAATAGAAAATACTTGTACCATCTAAATCTATCAAAATAAATTTTTAAAAATAAAATAATACTGATGATTAAAAAGTACTAGCCCAACACACAGTTAGAAGATGGCTTCTCCACTAAAATGAAGGGAGTTTGAAGAGGAGAGAGTGTGTGTGTGACTACTGTAGCTTACACAACTTTCACCTTCAGTATTATTATACCATCTTTAAATATCAATGGCAATATTATTCACTTTTGAAATTATTAATGTTATGCTTTATAGTACAATGATGCATTATTACACAGATATCACCTGTCCATCAAAATTTATAATCTAAGATAGGCAATAGTCAATGTTGGCTATTTAGGACACACATTAAGGACAAAAATAAATAGAATTACGTATTTAAATTTTGTGTAAATATGGAGACAACTTAAAGCTATTAGTGATGTTAAATTTTAATTTAAAATAATAAACTAACCATAATCTAGACTTCACCATAGAAAAGGAATGAGGGAAGGGGTGTTATATATGTGATGCTCAATTTTGAGTTTTGGGGAAGTTGTGTGTAGGATTTTACCAAATCAGATACTTCTACATTTCAGAAATAGTACCATTTTAGAAACAGAACATGGGCAGATATGTCCGTTCCTGTCCTCAGAGTCAAAGCCTGTTTCACAAAGACACAAGGCAATTTGTGTTTCTTGGAGAAATGGTTTCTGAAACCCTCAGGCAATTTTGCTGCAGTTCTGGTGCCAGACAATTGGGCCCACCCTTACCTGGTCTGGCCTGTGGGTTTAGTCAAGATAGACATGGTGACTGTTTGGGCTATGAGTCAGTCCTTGAGGGTTAAGTCGTATTAAACTTTGGAGAGTTGGCCAAATCTATTCACCCAAGAACTTTTAAAGTTTTAATGCAATTATTTGGCACTTATGGGAAACAAACACACAGATACACATTTCAGTAGACTTGTGATCTTTTTGCCTCTTTGCTAAAGATCAATTTGGAATCACCCAAGAAAGTGATACTTTTCTTTTGCCAGACAATTATTGAACCTTAAGGGGCAAAGGTCTAATATTCTCCGTATATATTTTCATCCTCCTCTTGCCTCCCAAGTGCCAACTTACTGTCAATGTTTAGACCAGAGTGTTACTAAGAATATGAAATGTTATTATAGAGCAGATTTTGTAAGAAATTTGACCCATCACTTTGGTAGGGTACTAGACTTTCAATCATGTTGTAACATTAAAGTTCCACTTCTAAAGTTGCCTTGGCCTGGAATTATGTTCAAAGTTGAAGAATACAATGAGTCTGGGGAAAATGCATTCATCCCTTGCATATCTCCACCTCTGTCATCATCTGCCTCCCTTTTTGACTGCTCACAAGAATTTGGTTGAAAATAAAAGTGCATATTTACTGAGCACTTGCTGTGTGCTCAAAACTGCCCCCATACTTGACAATTATGGAAATAAGCCCTGCCTGCTAAAATAAGAAAAACCAATACAAATAAGCAACAATTATGCAAGTGACGAGGTGAGATTGTAAGATGACATGAAGATATCTTTTTTGCTGTATCTTCTCAGACAGCAGAAATCACAGGTAAATCAAAATGGCATTAACAAGTTTGTCATTAATTGTGAAAATGGTGACTTGCTAGAAGACCAAAACAAAACAAAACGAAAACACCCTTAAGAAAAGGAAGAAACTTGAACTATCTAGGAGTTTGTTCAACCAAGCAGTCATTACCTTCCTTTTGAGAGCAAGTAAGAACTAGCCGTGACTATGTACACAGTACACACGAGGAGTGGCTCCAGAACCCCCAGACACAACAAAACCCATGCATATTCAAGTCCCTCAGTTGGCCCTGCAGAACCTGCGTGCATGAAAAGTCAGCGTCAGCCCTCCGTATCTGCAGGTTTGTATCCCTTGAATACTATTTTTTTGATCTATGTTTGGTTGAAAAAATATTCATATAAGGAGATTCATGCAGTTCAAGCCCATGTTATTCGAGGATCAACTGTGCTTCTCATAAATTGGAGAGAAGTTTAGGTTGTTTTCCATTTATTTCTAGATGTAGGTCTATACTCTATACAATAGCTAATCTATTTTTGGTATTGTGGCTCAAAATTCAAATCCCAATTAGCCCTGGGATCTTGGACAAATTACTTAGCCTTTCTAAGTCTCAGTTATTCTTTTTTTAATCTATAAATTAGGAATAATAGGAAGATATGATTATATCATGCTTGGCATCAGGCTTGGTACATAATTAACCCTCAGTATGGGCTTTGAGGTAGATGTCTGTTTTACATACACTTTGAAGCAGTTTGCAATCTAGTAGTTAATATGGGACATGTAGTCATGTGGTTATAATTTAATGCAAGGTACAGTTCAGTGGAGGGAGATATCACCTCTTACCCAGAAGACTCTGATGAGGATGTGTCATTTGATCTGAGCTTTGAATAAAATCAGTAATATTTGTACAAGCAGGGAAGCCTTTCTAAGGGGAAGGAATTACATATTCAGAGCTGGAAGAGTGGAAAAATACAAGACACCAATGAGGTGCTCAGCATAACTGCATTGTAGAATTTGTGAAATGCAGCAAGTTAAGCTGACACTGGGGAAGAAAATGAAGTAGCTTTGTAGTTACGCTGATTATATTAGACCTGGAATGACTTAGGTTACAAAGTTTGGTCTCTAAGCCATGGCAAATGGATTTTCACTCTAATCATTGAGGGATGCATAGCCAGTTTATTTATAACCACCATACTCACCCACACCTGAGAGCCTGCCCCTATACAGCATCATGCTGGCAGATGATATGTGCCAACAATCCAGTGGTGGAAGATTCCTGATCAGCTCTGGACTTCTGTATTATGCATCTGGCCACACATTCCACCGCACCAATGTAGTCATCTAGTCTTAGGAGCCTTTTTTTTTTTTTTTTTACGTTGTCCAAGTTAAAGGCTAACATTTTCTAAATTGACTGTGGCTGATTTTTTTGTAAATAGAGTTGGCCTAGGAAACTATCAGAGGAATGTGTCTCTAATGCCTGTCAGCCAGGCTTGGTGACGACATCAAATACATATGACTCTTCATGTATCAAGTCATTAGCAAGTGCTTTTTTGTGTCCATTTATGGTTTGGGAAACCCAGACTAAGAAATTGTGTAGCTTTTTCTAGTTCTTATAAACATTGTTAACATATGGCAAGGTAAATCTATCCCAATATCCCTTTTCCCCATAGAAAATTGAGAAGTAATGCTAATACATGGAAGATCTGGAATATCAGGCAAACAGAGGAGAGAATGGGCATAGTGGTGCATAGTTTTCAAAATGGTGCATAGTTTTACCCAAATTGGGCTTCAGGAGATGTTTTACTCACTAAAGACCAAAGCCAAGTAGAAGCTCAAAGCTCTTAAATACTCGAGTATAGAAAAATGAGTAAGTTATTAGGTTTCATGAATAATCAAGATACTAAAAAGCTAAAGTTATAAAGCAAACCCATTGATTAGTGGGTAGATATATCAAGAGTAGATTAAAAAAAAAAGTTAGGAGTTCTGGAAGTCTCTAGGAAAAACAAGGTGCCAACCTCCAAAGCTGAAGCTTGGTCTCTCTCATGTTGGTGCCTCCTCTGATCCATCCTGCTCATGTGTAGGGACCAGTGTCCTCTTATCAATTGACCTAGACAATAGATGTGACCACAGGTCTGTGTACTGAGTTCTGGTAGTGACTAGAGCAGTAAGCAAGAGAGTTAACATTTACTAAAAGGTTCTTTTTAGGGCTGGCAATAAGATTGGGGTGCTAATAGACATTATGCCCAGGGCATCAAGGGATACCCAAATCCTGTTCATAGGCCTGAAGAAGATATTCCGGTAACTGGAAAATGGGAGGCAAAATAACGTATCATTTTTGGCTGTGGCTTCACCGCAAATCCTGACTTGGAGAGCTCTAGTAACTGAGTGAGTTCACGAAGAATATTCTGTTTTTCTAAGCTGGTGGACATATTAGGACATATTACATCTGGTTGTGAGTTGCAGAAAACCCCATTAAACCGTGCCTTAAATGGCTCACATTATATGAAACCCAGTCTTCAGTGTCACAGGCTGCTGCTTTCTCCCCTGCCTGCCTTAGCATGAGGCTTCTTCCTTTTCATAGTTTCAGGTCAATGCATCGTATTTGCATGCCATGTTGGGAGAGGGTAAGACCCAAGGGTGAGTGCCAGAAGAGTCTGCCCCCTTTAAAAATGGTTTTCCCGGGGGCCCACCTAAAAACTGCCATTTCTATCTCTCAGATGAGAACTCAATCACATGGCTAGTTGCAGAGGAGCCTGGGATGTGTATTTTCCACGATGTTGCCTTGAAAAAAAATGAGTTCTGTTCATGAGAAAGGAGAGAATGAATATTAGAGAAGCCAGTATCGCCAATTGCCAATGTTAGTTAAGTCTGAGTAACATCAGAACAAAGTGGAGCCCTGAGACTTGCTCAGCCTCTGTCACTGCTCACCAAACCCCAATCTCAGATTGCATCAGAGTGCCACTCTATTCCAGTTAGTGCCAGAATCGGCAAAAGTTAGAACCAGAAATAGCTTCCCAGGCTACCATTCAATCCACTATACCCTCCTATGCCCTCTGCTAAGCACTGACTTTGGCCAGGTCACCCTAAGCCTTTTAGAAATAGCAAGTCAAAGGCGTATCCACCAGGCCATCTCACCAGCTGTGAGAAAGTGATTAACAGCTGGGTCCCCTTTGTGGATGGACTTTGTAGGATTGTTCTGAGCACTAGACAGACCTGGCACATTATATATTCAGTAAAGAGGATCTATCCATTATTACTATGTTGTTCTTCTCTGGGCTTCTCTATAACGCCTTGTCTAGGAGAAGGAGGTCACAAAGAGGAGTATGTTGTTTTGCTATGGGCTGAAGAGGCTAGTACAGAAGTGGTTTGTGGGTGTTGAACTTTTCTTCCCATTCAACTATGGCTTCAGGATATAGGCATTAGTGAATGTGAACTTCATAATACACTGGCAGGGAAAGAGTAGAGAAAGAGAGACTAGGAAATGGCTGATTTAAATGGTAGCGGGGGTGGAGACGATCTAAGAAACAGCAAGATTGGCCTTTGAGACATCCCAAAAAGATCATTATATAAGCATATTTGAGATATGACTTCCACCCAATATGGCCTACTTGCACAATTGGTGTTACTGTGCCTCTCAGACTCTCCAAAATTACCTCAGGCCACCATTTTGTGATAGGATTTTCTTTCAGTTTCTGTTTTAGGTGTTTATTTTAATTAGTAAAATATTTTAATTGGTATTTTCACCTGGTAGTGGTTAAAAAAGAAGTTGACATAGAGAATGAGAGGTGGAAGAAGAGCCAGGAGAGGGGACATTGTGGCAGTGTTGTGGTTCCCCATCCTGCCTCGAGGTGGCGCTTGGTTTCTGACTAACGTTTAGCCTCAGAAATGATGAAAGGCAACACATTTTGAAAGAAGAGGCCAACTGCCTGTGGATTCTTTATCTCCTGAGGATGAATTTCAGCTGTATTCAACGTTTTCTAGAGGGTCAGGAGAAGTGCTTGGCAGGATGAGCCTTGGAAGTGCTGTTGGCTGGTGAGAAGGGAGAGCCCTGAGCACAGTTCCATTCTTCGTGAATGTTTGTTAAATGAATGGATGATTCTAATACCTTTCTGTTAAAGAACCTGCCCCGTTAAAGATCCATTCCCAGCCACAGAAATAATCACTTAAGTTTCTTAATTTCCCTTTCATAATGCACTACTGGTAGGAGAGATTATTTTCTAAGTATTAAACCCAACTGCAGTACATGATACATTTCCTTTTACTTGCAAGAAATCCCCACAGACGGCATTAATGGATTTATTTTGAATTGCTGTTTGTAAAATGAAAGCAAACTCCAAATAATTATATAAAATTGTTTTTTAATGTTTGCATAATTTTTTCATCATTAAAAGCCACCAAGCTCTTTAATATTGAGGCAGAATCAACCACTGAACATAAAAAATTGTTACCTTGATGCTTTTAATATCTCTGCCTCTCTCTCTCACACACACACACACACACAGACATGCACACACAGGGGCATTCTTGTGCTTGTCACATTAGTGCCTTATTCTGGCAAATGTTTTGTTTTGGCATGAACTTCAGTAAGAGAGGGAAGTAAATCCTTGTCCTGAAACTTCCTGGAAACCAAACCTATGTACTTGGTTTGCCATAAAGAATTGGGAAAAGGTATTACTCTCATTTTATAATTTGAGACCCTTGCTACACTTAGCTATTCCTCTCATTTTCAAAATTATCTTCTGCATAGGCCATAACTCAATGCTGCTGAAACCTACAAAAATCTACTTACTAGGATTGAGGTGTAGCTTTTAAGGTGTTTTCCTCAAAATTGTAGAGATGGCTGAGGTGTTCAACAGATATTCATTTTGAATTTAATTTTACATTTTTATTCACTGAAGACTACAATGAAAATATGCCCTTAAATATATTCCAGATTTAAATACACTGGAGACTATAAGTGCTTTAACTTGTCCTGACTTTTACACAGTTATTAGAAAAAAGCTTTTTCTGTCATTTCTATTTCATTAACACCCAACCTAAGATTGTAAGACAAGCTGGCAAATAGTTGCAAATGGTTATTTTTTTGTCTCTATGAAATCAGGACATTCATTAGGGAAACAACATGTAAAAATAAAGTACTAATGCTAATAAGATGTATTTGTCTAATGTAACCCATGATTTCAAATTTTGTATTCATCAGAAGTCTCACTTTGACTGATTTTATTATAAAGAGATGTTACATATTTAAATTTCTATTTATATATTCAAGCTAAAAGATTGCTTTTTTCTATTATAATAGAGTCACTGGAAAATACAGTTTTAAAATAGCCTCCTCATGAACAAACTAACAGAACAGTTAAAAGTGTGGTCATGCAGCTCAAAGTGATGTCCATATACCAGCAGTTTGGAAGCTTGTTATTAATAGAAACTCGTAAGCTTGGTCCCTGCTCCAGACCTTCTGAATCAGAATCTGCATTTTAATAGGATCACCAGGTGATTTGTGTGTCTGGTAAAGTTTGAGAAGCTCTACAGCGAACTGAACAATAAAAGTCTTTGCTGATGCACTTGTAGTCTATATGTGTAACCTATTATCACACATGATGAAAGAGCTTTCCAAATGCTGCTCAGAGGACCAAGCTAGATAGATTCCTAGACCTCATCCACAAAATGATGACTTACTAGGTCTCATGGAGATGGGAAATCTGTATATATGTTTTTAAACTTTTTAATTAATTGACGAAGATTGGGTATGTTTGTGATGTACAATATGATTTTTGAAGCACATATATATTGTAGTATAGTTGAATCAAGGTAATTTTTTTAATCAAGGTAATTAATGTGTTACATTACACACTTATTTTCTGTGGTGAGAACACTTAAAATTTGCTTGAATCTATGTATCTAAGCTTTTGCTATAGTTTGGATGTGGTTTGTTTGACCCCTCCAAATTTCATGTTGAAATTTATTCCCAGTGTTGGAGGTGGCGCCACATGGGTGGTGTTTGGGTTGGGGGTGGATCCTTTATGGATGGCTTGGTATTGTCCTCACGGTAATGAGTGAGTTCTCACTTCTTTAGTTCCCACAAGAGCTGGTTGTTTAAAAGAACCTGGCACCTCCTCTCTTTCTTGCTCTCTCTTTAGCCATGTGATGTCTGCACATGTTGGTTCCCCTTCACCTTCTGCCATGAGTGGAAGCAGCCTGAGGCTTTCACCACATGCCCAGTCTTCCAGCCAGTGGAACCATGAGCCAAATAAACCTCTTTTCTTTATAAATTACACAGTCTAGGTATTCCTTTATTGCAACACAAACAGATTAAGACAGCTTCCCAGCCAATTGTGAAGAACACCTAGTTTTGTAGAAAGCAAGGCATTGGGAGAATGGCATATAAAACTGAAAGTTTTTTTAAAGTTTGGTTGAAGAGAGAATGGGTAAAGGGAAGGTTCACACTGAGAAAAAGAGCTCATGATAGATCTGCTCTATCCAATCCTAATCTGTGAGGAGCCATTTAAGAAGAACAATAGGAAGTGGAAATGGCAGAAAAAGTGGCCAGAGAGGCATTTCCTCCTCCCCACATCTATGGGGTGGTCTGTTCTATACAGACCACCATGCCAGGCATTGCTGGACAAGAAAAACTAGACATTCTCTCTGCCCTCTAGCACTCTCTAATTTCCTGGGAGAGACAAGAGTATCAACTCTAATCCAATAAATAAGAAACAAGGTAAAATAATTGTATTTTGACCATATAGGAAGGAACAATTGCTTTTAATTAAGATTCAGGGATGACTTCACAGAAAGGCACTTACATGTCTGTGATCTAGGCATCCATCGTCATTGTCATCACATTTGAGAGCAATTGATATGGAAAGAAAAGATGGAGGAGGAGTTTCAAGGACAAAAACAAAGCTCAGAGGGCATGGAAGGTATCCTGGGGACAGATCAGCATCTACTCTGATGTGGAGCAAGATGGCATGAAAGGGTTTGTTGTCTCAGCATGGAGAACCATGAAGCCATAGTACGGACAGTCTTCTCTAGGTGCTGGATATCCCTGACAGCCCTGTTGATTCTCTTGAGAACTCAGAGGTCAAGGAAATCAGCATCTTTATTATTATTTTTTATTATTATTATTCAAAGAGAGAGATCCTTGAAGCCCTTGGTCTTTAACTTGGGAGTCTTGAATTCCGTGGTCAAGATTTACATTATTTGTGCTTTTAGCCATGTGGATCTTTTAGCAGTCTCCAGTTTTTACAATTTTTCTCTAGCCCTGGCTAACTATGTCTTCCCTGAACATATGCAACTCATATTCAGTATTATTTTATATTTCTAGAGCATGTTAGGCTTTCAGAACAGTTTCGTGTATCATTGCTTCATTAAAGCTGCAGATCCATCATCTGAGGTAGGCAAGAGAGGTATTATTGCCATATAATTTTGGCTTCAGGAGGTTAAGTGACTTTGTGGGCATGTGGCTAATAAATCTTGGTGCTGGGAATAGGTTGAGTTAATTGATCTTTCCATAAGGTCTCACTTCATCTTATTCCTTACTGAAAACCATTGTGGTAATCATTAGCTCTAGGTATCACTATTTGGTCCTCATCTCCTTCTAGGCCTGTGGGATACTGAACTTTCTGGTTTCCTACTGGTTGGGTGGTTCTGGCATATGCGATATGAGTGGCAGTGGTGTGTATCACTTTCAGACTGGAGCATTCAGTTACCAGTTTGAGACCAAGAACCCCCTTCTCACGTTTGTGGTCATCATGGAAGCCCATGTTAGGATGAGCCTCTGCCAGTGTAAGTCCCTGAGTAACTGTGATAAGTTGGGCCTCTGTAGTGGACATGTATGTAGGCAGGAAATAAACTTCTGTTAGGTCCCTCAGATGTGGGGGTTGTTTGCTACTGCAGCATAACCTAGCCTGTCCTGACAGATAACAGCCTCCATCAGATCCTATCTGGATAAGTCAACATATATTCACAGGAGGGGGGTATAAAATGAACTTAGTAGAGTAACAAAACACGTGTCTAAAATGCTTCATAGTACAAAACTTTGCACTCTCTGAGGGAAGGCAGAGTTGGTCTATCCTCTAGTTATATCTGCCATATCTACCATTTCTACTATATACCTCCCATTTAATAGGTGCCTTGTCTATATTTATTAAATGAATGAATAAACATATACTTCTATTTTAAAGTGAACTCTATGAATATGTTCTTTCTATCAAGACATATCTTGGCAATACCATGTATATTAATTTTCATATTTTTATGCCACACACCAGAAGCTGTGGGAATTCTAGGTGTGAACACTGACCTTTTCGCAGGAGTTTGGTTTGGGTAAGGTATCTCTGCATCACTACTAAACAGCTGGCATCACAGGTTTTAGAGGAAGTAAAAAGGGATGTAGTAGTGATGTTATTAGAAATTCAGAGCAAGGATTCCCCAGCCTGATTTGGTGATATGCCTAGAGCGATCCGTGTACCTCTAGCAGTGTCAAGGTAATAAATGTTACAGGCATAACATGCCAAGCTAGCAGATCTTAAATAAAATATATTAGTGTATATTAAGTTTTTTATTTTATATTTCATTGCAAACACAATCTCATTCTTCTTCTCTATCCCTTATATAGCATACTAATGGGCCTGTCTTCTAGGAAACAGCATATAGTTGTGTAAACAGGGTCCTTAAACAGAGATTGTTTCTGTGAGTAGGTGATCATTGAAAAGATTAAATGGATTGTGAAATGCCTTCTTTAAAAATGAAGGTAAATTTGTCTCGGCTATAATCAGAAGCGAGCTGGGCCTGAGAATGGCATCTGTGCCCACCGCAGTGTACCCTGTTACAGCACATTCTCCACCTTGTTTCAGTCCATTACTCATCTGCTTCCTAGTCTTCTGTTTAATCACTCCCGTGTTGCTTCAGTCTCTTCATTTCCTGACTTTCCTCCTTTCTTTCATAATCTCCATCTGTTTCTGTCTTTGAAAATTTCATTTTGGTTTTTAAGCTTAATTGATGTCTCCTCTGACATTTCAGATTTCATTAGCATTTCTTATCAGATTTGTTACCTTCAGTTTAGCCATTTTTACATGTCTGAAAACTTCTAAATTCTTGATTAAGTATATATATCCTCAGAAAGGCATTTTTTTGTAAATGTCCCCAAATGCTTGTGATTCTTAGAAACATTTTCTATACTTTTAAGTCTAAAGTAGATGGCTGGTGTGATCTCCTTGATATTATTATAAATTGTATTATTTCAAAACATAATTTCAAAAAGATTAATGTTAGTAACAGCCAACCTCACATGAGCACTTAAATGTATCACACACTTTCTTAACTGCTTTGCATATATTATATCATTTAATCATTACTAAAACCCTAAGAAGATGGGTACTATTATTATGCTCATTTTACAGATGAAACTGTGGCACAGAGAAGTATCAGTAACTGTGAAGTCTACCCAAGCAGCTAGCTCCAGGTCCCCATTTTCTTAACCATAAATTAAAAAGACAGAAATTAAAAGAATTAGTTAAATAACTGGTCAGAAACACACATCTTTGAAGATTATCTTCCTGCAGTGTCAAAATTTATTAACTAGTTTTCAACTAGTCATCACATCCATATTTATTTATTAGCTGAAGTGACCATGTAAAAAATCATACCCAGCTGAACTTGGAAGAAAAGTATTTGACAGAGTCAACATACTTGGAACTGCTTTTCAGACTAGGAGAGAAAGCGAATGTCATGATGTCACACTTTCCCAAAGCTTTGGAATTTGGGCTTCTGAGACTCATGTACTGTGGCTTGCTTAATGTCCAAGATTCAGATCAGTCCTATTTTAACGGGAGCATACATCCCATGACAATCTGAGGATCCCAGTTGACAAACTTGATTCTCTTTCGATTTAATACGTTTATTGCCTAAGCTCACATTGTATTCTTTAACATCTTCCACTAGTGACAGTAATGACTACACCTAACATTTACTGCAAACTTACTGTGTGTTATATACTTGTGCCATGTGCTTTACAGGCATTTTTCATATGATTGTTATAAGTACTACATAATGTACAGACCATCATATCCTCAGCCTATAGACAGGGAAGCTGAGCTTAGGGAAGTGTGTGTAACCTGCTTATGATGACACAGGTGAGAGATGCAGAACTGGGTAACCCCTGTTCTCACCATGCGTTATTTGGAGTAAATAGAAGACTTTCATTTGTAAGACGTCTATTACACCACGTTTTGTGTGAGACATTATGCCGAGCACTAGGAGAAAGGAAATGGTTTTTGTCCTCACAAACTAGTAGAATAGACAGACATGTGCACAAAGAATTGGAAGATAAAGACATGAAGGGTGCTAGGGAAACACAACAGAAGGATTGACCAACTCCTTGGCAAACACTGGAAATGGAGTCAAGACGTTTGATGATTCAGCAGTAATTAAGTAAGTGAATAAGGGAAAGGCATTGAAGACTGTGAGAGCCCTTCATTGATTAATTCAGCAAATGTTTTTGAGTCCATACTTCAGTGATGACACTGGGGAAACCCCTCATGGACCTTATGCTCTAGACATACAACATCATGGAATGCAGTTCCTTGAAAGTTTATGACACATTTAGCACACAGCCACTGCTGGTATTTATAAAGTGAAGGGGAGTGAAGCTATTGTATTATTTTCCTGTTGCTGCTGTAACAAACTACCATGCACACATAGTGGCTTAAAACAACACAAACTTATTATCTTACAGTTCTGGATGTCAGAAGGCCAAAGTGGGTCTTACTGGCTAAAATCAAGGTATTGACAGGGCTGCATTCCTTCTAGAGGAAAGAATTCATTCTTTGTGTTTTCCAGTTTTTAAAGGACGCATTGTTTGACGTGTGGCTCCTTCTACATCTTCAAAGCTGGCAGCATAGCATCTTCAAATCTCTCCTACTCTGACACTTGTGATGGCACTGGGCAAATGCAGATAATCCGGGATAATCTTCCTTTCACCTTAATCACATTTGCAAAGTCCTTTTTGCTGCGGAAGGTAATGCATTGACAGGTTTTGAGAGAGAGAATGCGGACATCTTTGGAAACCTATTGTTCTGCCTATAAAGCAGGGTAGAGCCAGATTATGAACAGCTTCCTTTGACTTACGAGGACCTGGGTTTTGTTTAATGGAATCATGGGAAATAAGCAGAAGCAAAAAGAGGCCAGAAAAGAGCAAGAATGTATAGAGGTTTCTGCTGGTGAGAGCTGATGAGGTCCGAAATAAGGCAGTGTCAGTGGGAGCGGAGAAGGATAATCCACTTGAGAGAAATTTAGTATGTGTGGCACTTGGTGATTAATGGGATAAGTGGATGAAGGAGAGAGAATTTCAAGGATGACCCCAAAGTTTCTCACTTGATCAACTGGGTAAAAAAATATTCTTAATTTTTGGCTTAAAATATGTTTTTTACTATTTTGGTGTCAGCATAAATATTCAGGTCAGTACATTAGTTGTATTGACTTCTAACAATTGCTCATATTAGGCCATTCAGCTGATTACTCATGTCTTCCACTTTCTGTATTTTTCCCCTCTGTTGTAGGCTATTTAATATGCTGGGTACACGTGGAGGACAGAGATGTCTTCTCCACTAAATTTCATTTTAGTGTTATATTTTTGATTATAGATTTTAAGGTGTGATAATGCTTGACACATCACTTTCTTTTGGCTCTTGATACATGTAGAAAAGAAATTTTTATAAGTATTTGTTTTAGGTGAATATATCAACTTGTATAATCTACTAAAGGTAGAATATTAGCTTTCATATGTGGTTTATACAGCGTAATTTGAACATACTAGTGTCTGAAGAACTCATCAGAACTGATTAATTCAAAATTTTTAAGTTCCCTCTTTATGTCAAGTATCATGTTACATAATTTTGTAAGGCGAGGAAGTAGTATATGTTTCTCCTCTCCCGTAACTTAGGAATGCGGATGCATTGGGCACACTGTAATAATGCAAGTGAAAGAGCTGAAGACATATACAAAAAGCATTAGTCACCCATGAACAGATGTCAAAATAGAGACTTGGCAGCGAATGGAGATGGTGTGAGTCAAGGCATGGGCTTGTTCAAGTGAATGAATCCCCCCATCACCACCTAGTCAAGTAACTTTCTCCCAACTTATTTTAAAATATATTTATTAAATTTGTACTGCCAAATACTGTGTTTGCAGAGACTGAGATGAATATGTGCAATGCATATATCTGATGAATGATTTGTATTCAGAATACATGAAGAAGTGATACAAATCAATAAAAGAGGAGAAACAATCCAATTTTTTAAGTTGGTAAAGACTTGAACAGACATTTCACAAAAGCAAGTATTGAAATGGCCAATAAGTATATGAAAATGTGTTCAATATCATTACTTCCTAGGGAAATACAAATCAGAACCACAACAAGATACTACTTGATACTTACAAGAATGGCTTAAAACTTAAAAAAATAAAATATTTACAACACCAAATATCAGTAAGGATGTGGAAGAACTAGAACTTCATATGTTGTGAGTGGTAATGTAAAATGATATAACCACTTTTGGAAACTGTTGGCAATTCCTCAAACTTAAACATACAGTAAATATAAAGTTAAATATATACTTGCCCAGTGACTAAGCAATTCTGCCCCTAGGTATTTCCAAGAGAAAGGAAAACATATATCCACACAAGGACATGTACATGAATATTCATAACAGCTTTCTTCATAATATACCCAAAATGTAAACAACTCAAACACCTATCAACAAGAGAATGGATCAACAAATTGTGATATATATACACACAAGTGGATTCTCTACAGCGTTAAAGGAGAACAGATGCACTCAGCAACGTGATTGAATCCAATGATATCGTATTGAGTGAAAGATGCCAGACTCAGAAGTGTATTTACTGTGTGATCCATTTAATATGGAGTACAAAAGCAGGCAAAACAATCTGTAGTGATAGAAAATAAAATCGGCATTACTATAAGGTGCAGGAATTAATTGCAAGAGGACGTAAGGGAACCTCTTGGGGGGGATGGATGTTTTATTATATATTGGATTGAGGTATTGGTTACACAAGTGAAGACACTTCTTAAAACTCATCAAATTGTATTCTTAAGATCTATTCATCTCACTACGAGTAAATTTTACCTAAAAATAAAAATATTGTGCTAGATGACCAGGAATGCAATGATGAACACAATAGATAAAGTCCCTGCCTTCATGGATTTTGCAGTTGAATGGGTGAGATAGACATTAAATAAGAAATGACTTTTGGGATGAGCCTTATGATTTGGTGCCATACTAGCATAAAGCAAGGGGAAACATCTGAGGGATGTTAGGCACCCGAGAAAAATGGTATTTAAGCAGACTCTTTAAGGACAAGGCAGAAGGACTCGGATGAAGAGGCAAAGAAGGAGAAAGTTTCCTAAGAATTTGGCAAATGAGAAAGAACTCATTTTGTCAAGGAGCTGAAGAAGTCTGGGGTGACTGGAACACAGAGAAGGCTGGGGAGAGTGATAGCAAGGATGCACTGGACGAGTGGACAGGAGCCAGCCTGGGAAAACCGTGTTGACACCAAATCCCAGGGCAATGGGAAGACAGTGCTTGGTTTTCCTTTTTAGAATTACATAATTGGTGGAGCAGAGCCTCCCAGCCTTCTATCAGTGTTCCCTTCTTTAATGTGCACAGAGTTTTTTTCTGGGCATGGTTGACCAAAGTAAAGGCTTTACTTGCTAGCCTGACTTGCAGCTCTGTGTAACCATGTGACTAAGCTCTGCCCAGGAGGATGCCAAAGGAAGTGTTTTTTGGCAGTTTGGGGGGACCTTCTCTGGGAGGGAGCTGGAGTGTGCCCCTCTTCATTTCCTGCTCCTTCCTGCCTCCAGAAACTTAAATGTGGCCTTGGACTTTGAAGATTGTGGCCATGCCTTAAGGTCAGATCCTTGAGACTTCATGGAGAAGAGTTTACATGGCATCCCCGAGTTGGGAGAGGAAGAAAGGGAAGAGAGAATAGAAAGTATTTTTGGTTTTTTTTGTGTGTGTGTTGTTCTTGTTAGTTAAACCTAATTCTAACTAGCAGAGTCATATTTTCATTTTTAAAAGACTATCCTGGTTTCAATTATGATCCCTGAACACAAAGTTTTATTCACTTTCCTATGATATTTTGCTTTCTCTTTTGTTTCTTTGTCCCTTAAGGATGAAGATGATGAAAATGAAGCAATCCTTCATCAACAGAATAATGTTTCATGGTTTTTACTTTCAATTTCTGCTAGTGGATGGTTTAAGTGGTATAGGAAAATGATAACCATGATCCACAATTATAAACTAATTGCCAAGAATATAGGAACCAAATCTGAATAAATGGCTTCCCCCCTTCTAGCTTATATTTAATAAAAATTGATTAGGATATTAAATAGGAAAGTTACACTGCTCTCATTATCTGAGTAACTGTAAAATGTTAACATGTGATAATGTGTTGCTACATTGAGAATATCAGACTTCTTATTTTAAAACACCCTGATAGTAAAGACTTAACACATTTTACTCAATAAAGACTTTTTCTATTTACAAAGTGGAAGTATAGGCAGAGAGGTGGTATGCAAAAGAAATGTTCCTTCCCTTATACTAATCTGAATTTTCTAGGATGTTTCTGGAGAGCTGAGTCGCCTCCTTTTTTCCCATCCCCTCACCCCAGTGTCACCAGGATCTCAATATCCTAATAATAACCAACAATTGTGTAGCTGTTTTGAACAATTAAATCATGTTGCTTCCTTTCAGAGTTTTAAACAAAAGGAAATGCCAACATAAGAAATGCAATAAAACAGGAGCCATTACAACAGTACTTAGAACAGAAGAACATTACGAGCTTAAAATGTTTTAAATTAGTTTTTAATGTGAAAATCAGAAACATTATAAATCCATCACATAAACAGGATTGTAATTTCTAGTCGACATGAAGAAAAACATCCGGATAGGGTTTCAAAACACTGGAACAGATTACTGAAATAAATGTGTCAAGGTGGTTTCTGTAGATATCTTTAAAGGGGAAGAAGCTCATCTATTTTAGTTGGTTTAGGGGAAACTTGGTAGGAGGTGAGAGGCTGAAATTGCTGGCATTTGAAGATTTCTTCCCCTGGAGTACTTTAAAAGTTCTATGTAAAGGGAGTATCTTCATGACCTCAGGGTAGGCAAAGATTTCTGAAACAAGACACAAAAAGCACTAACCGTAATAAAAATGATAAACTAGATGTCATTAAAATTAAGAACTTCTGATCATCAAAGAACATAGCAGAATGAAAAAGCAAGCTCTAAACTAGGTGAAGATATTTGTAATACATAAATTTAGTAAGGGACATATATAAAGTTGTATAAATCAGTGAGAAAAAAAACACCCCAATTATTTATTATTAATAAGAATGGTCAAAAGATTTAAACAGGCACTTCACAAAAGGGGTATTGAAATGGCCTATAAACACATGAAAACATGTTTGTCATTACTTATCACAGAAATGCAAATTAATAATAAAATGAGTTACCACAACCTCTCACCAGAATGTCTACACTTGAAACAACTGCCAATATCAGGCTAGAGTTGAGCAAGAAACATGAGAGGAAATCGTCTGGGGTGATGGAGATTCCCAAGGTCTTGTTGAAGGTTGTGATTACATGGTGTATACATAGGCAAAATCTTATTGCATTGTACCTTTAAAGATTAGTACACTTTACTGTTTGTATACCTCAATAAAAAAGTAAAAATAATAATTCTATATTGTGGTTCTGAATCTCCTCAAAGTGTTGTCCAGCATTTCCATTAGACACGTGATGTAAAACTCCTGTCTTCAAGCACTTTAGATGATGTAACTGGTCGTTTAAAATAACAGTAAAATGAATGAATGGAATGTACACAACATATACCTTAACTGTGTCCCAAGGAACACAATGTGTTTGAGGTAAGGCTCATCATTATTGATAGTGGTTATAAACCCACATTTGATAATCTTGACATTTTTTACTTCCATGCTGACTGAATGCTTTTGATACCACAGACCCACTTTCACCATTCCTACTTATGGAGTCAGTGTACTTGTGTTTTCATTCATCAGCTGCTCTGTTCAACACCACAGTGAATATCTTGGTGTTGTGGGGTAGCAAGGGATTATATTAAGCATAGCCCATTGTTGAAATTAATCAAATTGCAGGAATAGAAAACCATGGTGCATTTGGTAGGTCTGTCTTTCAAGTGATGGAGCCATGATTTGGGGCCATGGTGGACCACGCTGTAGGGGACAGGCAGGGGACCTAAAGCAGGACAGGTCAGGGTCAGATCGCAGTTCTGTCACACACTGCCTCTGAGCAAGTTACTTTTCATCCCCGAGTTTCATTTTCCTCTTCTCCACAGGGGGACCAATAATGCCTAACTCAAAAGGCCATTTGGGAAACGAGAACAAAAGAATATTTGTGAAAGTGGTTAGCACAAAGCATAATCCTCGTTAGGTTAAAGGCACAATAAAACTGCAGTCTTTCCTTTCAGTCCTCTCAGAAGCCACATGAGGCATCCAGATGTAGAGGTCTTCTTTTGCTAAACCACCACATTGTTGGCCACTCCTATCCTGAAAGCAGAAGCTCGGACTGCTTTAAACCTCATGTGACTAGGGCAACTTTGAAATAGGCAAAGGAATCCTTTATGCACATTAAATGTGGCCTGGATTATCTTCCAACCCCTCTTGGTGCTGGTCTTTGCCTGTTCATTAAACTTAGTGTGCCTTCCCCTAACCTCCTTTCACAAAGCTTGTAGTCTTTTAAATTGAATACATTTCCCAAAGGATATTGGTGCTCAAGTCTCATATTATGTGCTGTACATAGCACAATTGGATAAAGTAGCTGGAAAACAACAGCAAAGAAGCCTAGAGCCACTAACTCCCTAAGGCGGTGGGATGAGTCGCCAAGAGAGGAAGTGGGAAAGCCACCCAGCTTCAAGCTCTGTACTAGGTCCTTGTGTACACTCCTGCTGGGGATTCTGTTTGCCCCCATAATCCATCGTGCAGACCCTGGGAGGGCCCTGTCACCCAAGCTCCCTTGACCTCTGCCTTCCAAAAGGGAAACACCAGTGGGAGACCGAAGGGCAGGTGGTGTCACCAATGTCATCTCTGCTGGGCTGGGGGTTGACAGGGCTGTGTTCTGCTACCTGAGGCCACGGCTTCTATCAGGGATATCTCTGCTCTGGCCACACCTACCTCCCCTCACTCTCCAGGCTGAGAGGGGCTGTTTGTCTCCCACAATGGTGGAACAGGGGTCCTTCACCTCCCCATGTTGCCTCCATTAAACCTTCCTGTACCTTTGCCAATGCTACTTACTGTGTCAGTTTTCTATGTTGCCATAACAAATTACCACACATTTTGTGCCTTAAAACAACACAGATTTATCATCTTATGGTTCTGTATGCCAGACATCCAATATGGGTGTCACTAGGCTAAAATCGAGGTGACAGCATGGCTCTTTTCCTGTCTAGAGGCTCTGGGGAAGAATTTGTTTCCTTGTCGTTTCTGACTTCTAAAGATTGCCTGCCATCCTTGTCTTGGGGCCCCTCCCTCCACCTTCAAAGCCAGTAAAAGCACGTTAAGCCCTCATGTCACATCTCCCTGGCTTCCTCTTCTGCCACCCTCTTCTACTTTTAAGGTTGGGCCCACTTAGATAATTTAGGAGAATTTCTTCTTCTCAAGGTCCTTAGCTTTAATCATACCAGAAAATTTCCTTTTGCCATGTAAGGTAACAGTCATAGGTTCCAGGGATAAGGAAGTGGACATATTTGGGGGCCATTAGTCTGCCTACCGCAGCTACCTTCATTAAATTCTCATTTACCCTTTGTGCCATCTGCCTCTACCAGGACTCTGTTTGACACAACATTGCATAATTCTATCCCATAGTGACTCTTTAAAATAGATGTTGTTTCCGCAAGGAAATTGAGGACAGAAACCAGTTAGCTGAGTTGGGATTTACCATACCAGTATTGAGCAATTTTAATAATATAGTTGTCTTTTTAAACAAAGCAGAAAATCCAAAATTATGTATGCCTTCCAGCTGCCAGAATTGCCTGTAAAATTCCATAAATATTGCTAGCCCATGGCAAAATTATTTGGTTCATGGTATGTATACGTCAACCATATATTACATGTGCATATCACCTACTGACTTCTATAACACAAAGATGATAACCCAGAATGAAGTTTAAAAAAGAAATGGATTAGGAGGAAAGAGAAAATTTATATTGAAAACTTTCAATTTGGGGAGGCTATAGGATGATGTAGGTTAAACTTTGTTCTGGTTCCTTTATCCTCTCTGCCTTCTCTCACCATCAAATCAGCCTACTTAGATGTCTTCTCCTCTCCTCCACCTCTGCCATATGCAGCAGAAAAGTGTATTTAATAAGTCATTAAAGCATTTTTTAAATTGAAGAACCTTAGATCTGAAGGTCATTACAGCTTTGGCATGAATTGTTTTAATATGTTACTTCCAGGAGCACCAAGGTGGTGAAAGAGGAAAGCAATACCTCCTGGGGGTGGGATGTGGAGGGTGGGGTCTTGGCAAGCCATGCCATCTGGTTTACTGACTGAATAGCAGTAGATATCCTTGGCCCAGAGGGTTTTCAATCCTATCAGATAGGGAACCACCCCATCTGTCTCCTTATTGATCCTGTGTGCTAGGTTAATTAATACGAATATAATATAGAAATCACACTGGTAAAGGAGCCACAAGGAAGAGGAACAGTCTAAGTGCGAAGCCAGGGCATGGGTCTGCAGACTATGATGGTGCAATTGTAGACAATCAGGGAACAGATTCCAAGAAAGGGGTGGCAGGGGACCTCCTACAAGCATCTTCTGGTTGATCCATTACCATGAAAGCTATAAAAGACCAGGGATCAGTGTCTGGGTTCCTTGACCTCCATATTCCCAATGCCTAGAATGTTCCATAAATATTTGTTAAATGAAGAAATTAAAGAAAGGAAGGAGAGAAAGAAGTGACATTTCAGAGTTTGTAATCACCCCTCCAAAGACACAGACAAACTTTCTCTCTGGCCTTCTGCCCCTCTAAGAGTGGAGCACATAAGAGTTGATAGACGTGTGTTGACAGTGGAAAGAGGTGAGGCTCCCTAGGAGATTTTAGCTATTGGCTTTGTGAGAGAATCTCAACTAATGTGTTGCTCTACTTTATAAGGAGACAGTGGTATTTTAAAAACTCATTTTATTGAGGTATGATTGACATACAAAAAGCTGTATGTATTTAATATATACAACTTCATGGGTTTGGAGGTAAGAATATAATCTCCTAGTTTCCCCCAGCCCTCTTTATTTATTATTATTTTTATAAGAACACTTAACATAAGATCTACCGTCTTAGGAAATTTTAAAGGATACAATATAGTATTGTTAATTATAGGTATTTTGCTGTATAGTAGATCTTTAAGACATTCATCTTGTATAACTGAAACTTTGGGGACAGTGGTATTTTGAACCACAAAGCTGTATTGATAACACATATGTAACTTACTTGTAATAGGATATCATAAATTGGTTAGAAATTCTACCTGGCTAACACACCTGAGCCCATTCTTCAGATATTCACATGAGTACTTCATCCATGTGACTGACTTCATTGACGTCTCTGCTCCCATGTTCCCTTCTCAGAAAAGATCTTCCATGCCGCTGGCACTATTTCACCTTACCCTACTCCATTTTTCCTTGTAGCACTTATGACTGTATGACATTCTATTACATGATAGTTTTTAATTATCTATCTCCACTAGAATGAATTCCATATGGCCGGGCCTTCTGTTTAGTTTCCTGTTGTGTCCCTAGTACTGAGAACAATACTTGAGGCAGAGTTGGCGCTCAGTATGTATTTGCTGAATGACTGAATCTGGCTTTGAATTTATCTGGGTGACTTCCTACAAGCCAATCTCTCTGAGCCTCAGTTTTCTCATCTATGAAATGGGGGTAAGAATTACAACATGCCGTTATTTTAAAAATTCAATTAGAAATAGTATGCAAAAGATCGTGGCACAGCATCTGGCCCTTAGTTGGTCTACCACATGTGAGTTTCTTTAATGCTTTCTATTTTAATTGTGTACATTCTTTAGGAGTATAAGAATTTTTTGATTATATAAAGGTATTAGGTATTTAGGAAATCTGTTAATATTAATGAACTAGATATGAATGATAATAATTAAATTTCTTCTTTGAGATAGAAAATCAACGTTGGCCACTGACCATTGAATAAAATGTTATAATGAAATTCACTAGATGGCAACCTTGGTCTCAATATGGCAAGACTTGAGTGATTGACAGAAGTTCTTATTTGTTAAAGAAAATTGTAAATGACCACATTAGATGACACAAGCAGGGCAATAAATGTACAAAGTGATTTCAGACTAGGTTCTTATAATGTCAGTCTTTTTCGATTTACAAATCTAAGTGGTATGTTTCTCCATAAAATGTACATGTTAATGAAAATAGTGTCTCCTTAAAATGTCAAGTGCGGTGAATTACTAAGATGCTGCTGATGGTTTGTGTTTTAACCTCAAACACTCCCAGTTATTGTCTTGATTATTACAAATAGTAGATATGCTTTCTGATATGATTATTGCTTTATTAAATAATTTTGTTTAATGCCCTTATACCTCTTCCATGTCTCTCTAATAATTTATTCATGAGGCTCATCATATTCTCCATAAAGCTAGCATGATTATATTTGCACCTGAAATTTTTTTCATATTGAGATGGATGGCAAAGATCAGATACTTTAAAAATACTTTGCTGCACTGCCCTTTAATTGCTAATTTTACTGAATATAAAATATATTTACTTTCTCTTCTTTGTGGCTTCCTTGGGAATAATTCTCAAAAAGCCAATGAAAACCCCTTCAGTACAGAGGAGCCTTCCACGTATGTCCTTTTTGGAGTTTCATCACAAAAGCATCAGAATGTCCTTATTATGGGCTGAAGTGACCTCTGTGGGTGCCCTGAATTACTGATCCTTGGACAAACTTTAAAGCAAGCCATAAAACATGGACCATTGTCCCTCTGTATCCATAGAGGATTGGTACTAGGACCAAAATCTGCAGATGTTCACGTTCCTGATATAAAATGGTATAATATTTGCATATAACCTACGTACAATCCTCCTGTATACTTTAAATCACTGCAAAGATTATTTATGATACCTAATACAATGTAAATGCTATCTAAATGGTTGCTATACTGTACTGTTTAGAGAAAGATGATAAAAGTTTGTACGTGTTCAGCACAGACACAAATTTCTTTCCAAATATTTTCAATCTAAGGTTGGTTGAACTCATGGGTGTGGAACCCACAGATACAAAGAGCTGACTGTACCCATTTTCCTCACCTTTCTTTGTAAAAGAGTTAAAAGTGTATGAAGTGAAGTGAGTTGTGATGAGTTAAAGTGGTCTTTCCCTCAAAAAGTCTCCATTATGCCAGGGAAAAGACTGAAATGACTGATAATGTCTGCTTTTGGAGGGTAAGTGTCATCTTGTACCAAAGGTCTGACCTGCTGCACGAAGTGCTCATTTTATGTATTTGAAATTTTGGGATTCTGCACCTATTCAATTAAAGAGATACTCATGACATTTTTGGGGAATGAAAATAATGCTCATTTAACAAGTGTCATTGGGCATCTTTCTTTGAGGGGTAAGACTGCCTGGACTTGAATCCCTACTCTTCCATTAAGTAGCCATGTGATTTTTGCCTAATTTGTAAAATGGAGATAATAATTGGAATGTACTTCATGGGGGCTGTTGGGGAAAATAAATGCTTTAATATTTGAAAGGCTCTTGGAACTCTGCCAGGCTCAGAGTAAGTGCTTCTGTATGTGTTTTCCAAGGCAAACTGCAGGTCCTGCTTCCTCTATGGAACCTTCTTGTGTCTCCGCCCCCCCATGTGATTTATTGTCCAATCCCTGTAGTCTGGAGCTTTATTATATTTACTGAAATTCTTTATTGTGCCTCTGCTATTTTTCCTTCATTCACGTAAGTCAGTCTTGCTCACACATTTATAGGATCATTGAGGGCAGGAATTGTGATCAACCATTCTGAATTCCTTCCTCTGCCCTGATACCATCTAGCACAGGGCTGGTTAAGTCTTTGACTTCAAATGTTTGGTAAAAATATATGAAATGCAGAAATATCCTCTGCAAAGCCTGTTAGGGTCTTACTTTCTTATCCTTATGGAGAATTTAATTGGTTCTTTCCTAGTGTTCCTTTATCCCATAAATTCCTCTCCTCCCTCTTTTCCTTCTTTCCTTCCTTCTACCAGTACAATGGCCAACCACCTATTCAGCAAAGATTTTTTTAGCTCCTTCTATATGTTGAAAACACTGTTAGGTGTTAAGTATATAAACCATCAAGCAAATAAAGATCACCCATGTTTTCATGGAACTTATCGTATGTTGTAAACAAATAGTTTAAAAATTAATTGTAAGTTGCTGTAGACTCTAGGATGGGAAAGAACAGAGTGTCCTTAATGAATAACGATGGGAACCTCCTTAAAATGCGTAGTTAAGGAAGACTGCTCTGAGGAAGTGATATTTAAACTGAGACTTGAAAAAGTAAGACGAAAGTACTGTGCCAAGATTAATGGGGAGGGAAAAAGATTGAGGAAGGCCCTAATGGAGGCAACTGTATGGACTTTAAGCATGAAAGGGGCCTTCACAGAACCGAAGAGCCCAGTCTTCCTGGAGCCAAATCCAAAGGTGGTGGTCGTCACGCCCAGCCTTGCAGACTAGGTCAGGGGGCCAGATTTGAAGTGTTATGTGAAGCCAGTGAGGCTGATTTGCATTTTTAAATTATTCCGGTAATTTGTGTGGACAGTGCTTTGGAGGGGGCCCAGGTCAACAAAGGAGGACCAGTTAGTTAGGAGGCTATTGTAACAGCTCATCCTATATTATCCTATTTAACACATTGAGTTATTTAATGATTAATTTACTTAACTCTACATTTGCATCACTGGATCTTAACACAGTGCTTGACATATGTTAGAAAGTGTTGGGGAGATGAATGCCTGAGTTAAAGGCTGCCCTTCACACGGTTCAGGAGGATTGCTTCTCTTTCTGTAACCTTCTAATTTGCTCACCATGCTGTGGTCGCCTGCTGCTGTCTCCTATTTGGGACATGTGGCATGCATGCTGCCTCACTCCACAGACATCAGTAATCAAGTACAACGTTCCTCCTACTGAAGCTGGCATGGGAGAGAAAACCATTTGCTTCTCCTTGTCTGGAAAATCATTACGTTACCTAATGCTGAAGATTTTCAAAAGTACATACCAAATTTCGTCTTCATTTTATAAGGTGTTTTTTTTTTTTTTCTTTTCTTTTTGGTGGTTTTCAGGTTCTCCAAGGACCTTGCCTATTGAATTCAAATATGACTCTGGTATTTGGTTTATGCTTTTCTCCTATGACCCTCCTTCCTTCTTATACTATTTTCAGGAGATAATTTGCACAATTGTGGACTAAGAGGCACTGTGACAGTATGTAGAGATGTAGCAGTGAATATGACTGGCAAAAATACCTGTTTTGCACAGTTTACTTTCTAGAAGCAATTATATAAGGAAATAATGAGTATTATGAGGGGAAAGGGTAGGGAAGGGATTGCTGGTGGGTAAGGTCCTGGTCATAGAAGGCTTCATTGAGAAGGAAACATTTTAGCAAACACTTGAAAAAGAATGAGCTGTGAAGATATTGGGAAAGAGTAGTCCAGATGAGGAGAGTAGCCAGTGCAAAGGTCCTGAGGCAGTGTGCCTGACAAGTTAAAGAAAGGGCAGAGAAGGCAGTGTGGCTAGAGGGAAGTGAACTAAGGGAGATTGGTAGATGTGATTATAGAGATAATAATAGAGGGACATATTGGGAAAGACCTTGCTGTCCCCTGTAAGAACTTGACTTTTACTATGAGGGAAGTGGGGAGTCAATACAGAGTTTTGCACAAAGGAATTACAGACTGCTAATGGTGTATCAGGTGACAGGGAAAACAACCTATCAAATCCGTCTATCTTGAAAATGGTGTCGCAGGTGTGGAATAGGAATTTGCTGACACTGGCCTTGAGTGACTATGACATATTTTCATTGGTTGGGTAGCTTAATGTCAAATAATGGAGTGTCAGCTCTTCTCTAATGAGCTCCTGGAGCTCCCACTTACTGCTGGGGAGAGACAGCCAGGATCATGAAAAGTAGATCAATGCCGTGGAAACTGCAATGACAGAAACTGCCCCAAGCAGCTGGTCTTTAGGAAGAGACTTAGACATAACTGAAGTGGAGAGGCAGCCCAGAGTAGTGGTTAGTAGCAGGGGTTCTTGGGCCAGACTACCTGGCCAGGTCTGCTATTTGTAAGCTGTGTGATGTTAGCTAAGTTAACTTCTTTGTGCCCCACTTGCCACAACCATGAAATGGGAATGATTATGGTACCTTTTAGAGTTGTCATGAGGCTAAAGTGCTTCATAAATGTTTTAAATAAAATCTACACATACTCCCTCCCTTTCCTTGGGTTAATGGAGCAGGTTCATTACTTTGTGGCTTAAGGAAATGAGATGGCTCTCCACAAAGCCCTGTTGGCTCTTCCCTGTTCCCTCTATTTTCCTGTTTGTCTTTGGATGGTCAGTGGCACTGCCATTGTGCCTGGCAATTCACGTCTCTCCTCCAGTTTTGATCGAAAAGTGAACAGCAGCTTTCCCTTAATGGGAATGCCCTGTTGGAAGAAAATATTTTGGCCAAGCCATCATGCTAATTATCTAAGGCTCAAAGGAATTAATTTTCTGGTAGTTGTTGAACTCACTGCCTCTTTATAAATAGTTTATTAAATTAATGTGATATAAAGGGATTTATAGTTAAGTAATTGGATGGTGACTAGAATAAGAATGAAGGCATATTGAGAACTAGAGGTACAGGGTTAGGCAGGCAATATTATTGAACATATATTAATTCATCATAGGTTCTTTGGTTTTTGATAAATGGGCTTCTATGTGACACTATGCTTAGAATAGTGTCTTTTTTTTTTTAAATCTGATTCTAGAATCAGATAATTATAGAGAGGTATTCTGACCAAGTTATTGAGTACTTTCCTATTCCAAGTACCTTTTAAAAATCTTAATTAAGCCTCACTCAGTGAGGTAGATAGTATCACTTCCAACTCACAGTTTGAGGACACTGAAGCTACAAGGCCATCCAGCTAGGATGGTGGGGCTAATAGTCATAACTTTCTACGTCTGCTTCCCAAGACCCCATTTTTCCACTGTACTCTCCTGCCTCCCTTCGTAGGTCAGTGCCAGGCATTATAAGTCAAAGGACTTGCTCTGTTCCATCTGCTGGGCGACATTAGTGCCTCCCTGTCAGAATTTTAGGTCCCTGTGGCCAATATTGTAGAATCGGCTTGGAAATGAGTCCCTGTGCATATCCTGTTCTCAAGTGTCCTTTGGGACTCACGAACCTTCAACTGGTATTCAAACTGAAGCTGCATCTGAGCCATTCATATAAATGTGAAAACTTAGAAAAATGGGAGAGTCATTAGCTCAAAATAGGAAAATGGAAAAGTACATATGTTTTACTTTAGTTAAATAGTTAAATATCTCTGGGCTGCGTTACAACAAAGGATCTTTTATCTTCAGCTAACTCTGGGTAGCTGTGTCTCGGAGAACAAGCAGGAGTTGCTGTTTGAGGATCTGTGAAGCTGCCATCCTGAACGGATCATCAAACAGGCCACAGAAGCAGAGCACACTCCATCTCGGGACTATAACTCATCCAGGAGACTAGAGAGGCCTGCTGAGGTGTGCAGGGACAGGAAGTGATGTGTCTGGGTTGGAACCAGTTGATGACAGGTTCTAGAGGACTTGCATTTGTACTATTGCTGGCAATTGGGAAGAGGCATTGAACAGTGCTTACGAGGTGGCAGAGAGCCACTAGAGCTAAAGGAACAAATGTCATTTTCTGAGCACTAAGGTTACTTGGCCTAAAGCTTTGATATCCAGGGCTACCAGAATGTGAATGAGGGCTTGAAATAATTTTAGTAATTTTAAGAACATACCTAATATTATCTTGTTCCTAGAGCCACCTGTTCAGATCTGTTGAATCGAGGTGATAGCAGTGCCAGCCATCTTTAGTCTTCCTCTCTGTCACTTGTACACCCCTCCACACGATTTCCATTGTTTCTTGTATATTCTTGTTATGATAACGTCAGCCATGTAATATTTCTGAACTGGAACCTGGGAGCTTTGGAACTGTTACAGGGTTTGGCAGAATTAAAGATGGCTCATCTTTCAGGGCTAGACTCTACTTTGATTCTTTATCACTGTAAGATGAAAATTTCAGGCTCCAAAGGACAAAAACTATACAAAATGAATTCACTATCCTTTCCTTCCCTAAAAAATGGGATGCCTAGTTAAACCCAGAAACTGCCCATGGTGCCCCTGTCCTGTGTCTCAAGATGAGAATCTTCCCTTATTTGCATGGTCCAGGATGTGAGGACTGGCTCCGTTTTGCCAGGCTTTGGAGAGGATGGCAGAGGGCACACCTTTAATGTACAGCTAAGACTAGGCCTTTCCCACTAGGGGATCACTCCAGTGAGGGCAGATGTTTTCACTCCTCTTTTCACTTTCCTCAGGTCAGGAACTGTGTCCTACTGGCGACAAGCCACAACACTCTGGATGCTTTGGGAGCAGGTTTAGTAGTGACACACAAGCACAGCCTTTGCATACCATTTGGGATACCAAGTAGCAGATGTTTTATACTTAAAGGAATGGTTTCTAGGAAGGGGTAGAATGTTTCCCAGGAAATTTACAAACATGACATTACGCCTACCTACCTCTTTGCAGGTACAGTCCCCTGGGAAGGGAAATATAGATCCTAGCAGTGCCTTGCTTGAGAACTTGGAATAATTTGTTAATCTGGTACTCCACCTGCCTCTCATAAGAATGGGGAAAAAATTACATGGTGATGTTAATGGATCTCAAGTCCAAAAGATTTTCCCAAAAGTCCTCTGTAACTGGATTTAGCCATACTTTTCTGTTTTTTGCTTCCCTAATATCCAATTTTGTGTGTAGTAAGTCTCACTAACATTTATTAAATAATCCAACAAATGTTATTTAAGTCCCTTTAAGAGGCAGTAGACTATGGAGTACAGACTCTAGAGCTAGACTCTTAGATTTCAATCCTGGCTTTGCAATTTACTAGCTTTATGATCTAGTCAATCTATTTAAGCATACTATGCCTCAGTTTCAACATCTGTAAAATGGGGGTAATATTAGTGTCTGCTTATTGGGTTGTTGGAAATAGGAAGTGAATATGTGCAAAAGCACTTAGAACAATGTTTGGCACATAATAAGCACTGCTTAAGAGGTTAAAGATGATTATGTTGTTGTTGGGCCTTGAATAAAAATATAGCTTTTTATCAAGTGGCCAGTAAAATTGGGTAGGGATATAATCAAGTCAGTGAAAAATTTCATCACAGATCTGTGATGTGTCTGAATAGATGTATGCAGTAGTACTTATAAGAGGATAGAGAAGATTTGGTGTGGGGTGGTGGGAAGAGTTCTGGAGGGTGTGATGTCCAGCCATGTCTCACATAATAAGCAGGTTAGCTAGACAGAGCAGGGGGCTCAGTGCCTGCCCAGGCTGAGAAAACGGCCTGTATAAAGACCTGCCTGCAAAGGCCCATGATGAGTTGGAGAGTCACAATTAGTTGGCATGCAGAGTGCAAGTGAGGGAGGGGCAAGGGATTGAATTGGAGAAGAAGGAGCACGAAGGGTCTCATATGCCTTAATGGGCAATTTGGGTTTTGTCTGGAAGGTCTGAAGTGGGGCAATGACAGAGCCAGGGCAGCTACAAATCAGAGAAATGAAGATTGGTGCAAACACCAGTGACTCCTCAAGCACTTGGCTTTCCCTCATTTATAAAGATGTGGTTGTGGGACTGTAGGGTCACAATACCTGCAGTGCTTTTAAGTCCAGAAGGAGTGGACAGAATATTCTCTTTCTGAATTCTCTGTTAATAAGGCACGAAACAGATGGCATACTCACTAGGGTTTTTGAAACTAAATGTTAAGAAAGGGACTACTTAGAGGTATGGGGAAGGGTTAGAAAACTACCAGGGCATGGTGAGAGACCCAGGGGGTAGCTATAGAAGGAGCATGAAGTGGTAGGAGGAGGGCACAGAGTGACAGAGCCTGATTCAGAGCTGAAGCTGTGGAGGAGGGGCCGCCTGATGGAGGACAGAAGCTGGAGGGACCAGCCACTGCCAGGACTGCTTTGAAGAGGGCAGGGGGTAAGGCACCCTGGCTTCTCTCTTTTCCCCACCATCTTATCTTCTGCTAGCAATTCCTGTTGGTTGGCCCATGGGAAGCAGGAGAGCACTGTGTAGAGGTCAGCCTCTTATTTCCAGAGAGGGACTAAAAATACATCAGAGGAGCAAATGGGAAAAAGCCCAGCACTCCTCTTAGGGACAGATCATTTTGAGACAATCTTAAGTCTTCCTCCCCCTCAAACCACCCCCCACCCCCATCAAAATCTACAGTAAGGCAATAGCTATGGATAAGATTGGAATTTGTGGAATTTTTTAAATCACCTTGCTGTTCTGAGTCAGAAACTTATGCCAGGCTTGTTTCCCATAACCAGCCACTTTCTTCTATTAGAGCATCGTAATGGAAAACCACAGAATAATAAGTACAATAATTTCTCTTCCTCTTGTTCCCGTTTATTGAAACTCAGCTGTGTGATTGGCTTTTGAGACTAATCACCCATCTTTACAACAATCTGAAAGGTGCTTGGTGTTCTTATTTACCTTTTACAGGTGAGGAAATTGAGACAGTGATTTTCCAATGATGCCATGCATGGCTAGTAAGTAATGAAACTGGGATTCAAATGTAGTTTTGGTTTTTGTGTATACTGCACTTCCATTAGGCAATAGAGATTCTTTAAGTAGATCTACCACCCTGCTTTGTGGCAGGTACTGGGTACCTGAATCTCCACTGTCATCACCATCACCACCACCAAAACAAAACCGATAAATAGACACCTAGGAACAGAGGCAAGTTTTATGGACACTCCCCAAGCATCATGATGATAAGTTATTTTTGCTTAACTGTAGTTTTATTTTTTGATGACATGCTTCAATGTGGGCTTTGCAAAGGGATTTTTATGGGGTTTCTTTGACCCAGTCTTTTTGCAATTGTTTTCAGTGGTGACATATTGGTTATAATTTGGTGCATGAAGCATTTCAGTGGAATTATTGGTTTAGTTACTATTTTAATGCTATTTTGATATAACCAAAATTTCTGTAGCAGAGTGCAAGATGAAATTGCTTCATGCTCAGTGCTGTCCTTCCCTTCTCACCAAATAATGGTGGGTGCTGAAAGTCCTTACAACTGCAGACTAGGTAATTGAATAATTTGTATATCAAATTAAGTCCAAATGATGCTTTTAATAGCGTAATTACTCATAATAAGGAAAAGGTCAGCATTCACTAGTAATTATCTATTCTCTATAATTTTTAAAACATGAAAAAAAAAATGCTTTGGCCAGCACATTCAAAGGGGAAAAGGCACTGTAAAACATCACTGGTATGAGAAAATCATGCTTTATTATTAAATTAGTAATTTCATTTGAGAGTCACAATGTATAATTGATCAGCTAATTTGCCTGAAGCCTTTCATTTAAATACTATATTTCATAGATTCTTAAATGTACATTTTCTTTCACACTTTCACACTTTCTTTCACCTTCTTCACCAAGGCAATAGCTATGGATAAGATTGGAATTTGTGGAATTTTTTAAATCACCTTGCTGTTCTGAGTCAGAAACTTATGCCAGGCTTGTTTCCCATAACAGCTTGTTTTCCAGAATCAGAAAACATTGTGTGACATAGTTTATTTAGCATCTTTCTTTTCCAGCCTTAGTTGTATATAACATTAATGTATGTCTTAAAATCAGTGGCATCTTATATCAGATGAAAAAAGGGATTCAGCTCTTTTTATTTTTTTTCCCAATGAGATATTCCTAAAAGACTAAAAGAACTCTTTGGAGGGAGCTAATGCTGAATGAATGCAGAAGACTAAATTCACATATTCTAAACCAGTCATTCATTTCTTTAATTTATATTATGTGCCTTATCTATGTGAGACACTGTGTTAGTACTTTATGGGAGTAATAATCACAATGATAAATAATATCTCCTGCAGCATTTGGATAGTGCTTTATAGTTTATCAGGGGCTATTACATGCATCATTTTATTTATTCTCAGCGTTACCTTGGAAGATAGATATTATTCTTACTGTCTGGCTAAAGAATCAGTGGCAAACCTTCTGAAGGTCGGGTGACTCAGCAAAAGTTGCCCAGGAAAGTATTGACAGTCAGAACCAAAACCAGGGTCTTTCAACTCAAAATCCACTCTTTCCACTATGAAAAGAGAGAAAAGTCTAAGTGAAAAAGAAGGGGCTTTCAGAGCACCTAGGTCTAGTACAACTCCTACTTTGCAACCTAATATATAAATCACCCAGGCCATATCATCTGACTTTTCCCATGTTAATTTTTCTTCATTGATTAGGAAATATATGAACATAAGCCCAGTGTTTTTTTAAAAAAAGTAAAATATGTAGTGAAAAACACAGTGTGTTTGTGTGTAAATAGCTTTTAAGCATAAGTGGAGTCATACTATATATAGTATTTTGTGATTTGCTTTTCTCACATTATATCTTGGTGATTTATTCATTCGTTCAACAAATATTTACTGTTCTTAGCACTGAGAAATCCTCATATGCAGTTGTCTCTTTTGCTCTCTAACAGATGAAGAATATTCCATTCTCTCTCTCTCTCTCACTCTCTTTCTCTCTCTATATATACACATACACACACACGTGCGTGTATATAATTTTGATATATATCGAAATTTATGAAAGCATTTCCTAGCCACTGGACATGTGGCTTGTTTTAAATGTAATTTCAATTACAATTAATGGTGCAATAACAATGTAGAAATTATAGTACATGCCCATCTGTGCAAATGTGTATACTTGCAGGCTAGATCCCTCGATGGGAGAAGTTAAAAGACAGGTGTGCTTAAATTTTGTTGCTTTTGCCTAACTATCCACAAAGGAAGCTGAACCAATAGTGTGTCAGATAGGCAAACTGAATCTCTGTGAACTCCATTTATAAAATAGAGGAAATAACACAGAGTTCTACTGAAAACCCTGCAGAGTAATGATAGCCACCCCGCAGGCTTTCATCCTCTTCCACAGATAAGACAGAGCCACAAAAAAGTACACAACAAGGCGCTAAATGCTAAGGGGCATCTGAATGGCACGTGTAATTTTAAAAGGTCAGGGGAAAACTAGAAGACTTGGGGCTGCTGCTATGTGGAGGAAGTGCAGAAGACTGAACCCTGACCTGCCTGGAGGATGGGAAGAAATGTGCTGGGCTGCAGCACTCCAGGCAGAGAGAATAGCATGGACCAGGCAAAGAGAGGAGATGTATGTGATGGGAAAATATTGAAATCCAGCAGAATTCTATATGATAAAGTTGTAGCCTCTAATTGTAACTTAAAACTTTTTCATTAAAACCTTTACTTTGCATCTCATTAGTCATGCAGCAAAATAAGCCACTGTGCTTTGTCTCCTCAGCCGGCCATTGCTTTTCATACTTCCCTTCTCTGCACAGTAACGAGAATTATACACCCATGGATAAAATACCAAAAGTCCTGTGCATTCCTCTAGCAGGGCATAACGTTCATCAAAAGGTCAGTGTCAGAGTTGAAACTGGAGTGGGAAAATCTGGTCTGTTGCCATAATGAAGCCGCATTTCAGTTGAACTCATCTGAACCTGAACCTTTGTGTACCCAGCATTCTTCCAGGCTCCTCTGAGTCAAGGAGAGAAAAGAGCGAAGGGGATGAGAAGATTATAAGACCAATTCCCAGCCCACTAAAAACTTCCATATTAAAAATAGGCTACAGTTTCATATCAACAGAGCTCTGTGAAGTACCAAGAGCCTCATTGGCTCTCCCTTTGCTGTGAGTTATTTTCTAAAGGCACTTCTGAGCCAATGGAAATAATAGTAGGGTGATTGAAAGACATTTTGGCATGTCTTTCAGGATGCTGCTGCCAAGAGGAGTGGGATTTTTGTGAACATGAGAAGACTGGTTGTTTTCCAGGGGCAGTTGGCAAAAACCCATCCCTCCTTGCTAGTTCATGTTACCGCCTGGTGAATCTGCCAAAGATCATGATATACTTTTTGGTCTGCTTGTTGCAGCTGTTTGCCCACCATCCACAACCATTTCATATTGTTGGGAGGCAGGCCTGGGATGTGTGTGTGTGTGTGTACTTCCTATGCTAGGATACTCTGCTATATATTGTTGTTTATGCATTTCCACATTTGTAGTGTTGACAGACTATCTTGTTCCTTGCTAAAAAGTAAGATTTGTGGTTTACAGGAATGAGAGTACTGAAGGAGAAAGAGATGGTGGCTTGCAGCAGGTCTCAGTCTCCCACTGGATGGATAAATTGATCTGTGGCATGGTGCCACTTTGGTCCCTATCTTTACACGCTGGTGGGGCTCAGAAAGCCATGATTCAGTCTCATGACCTTGCTAAGGCCTTTGGGGCTCTTGAATTGGAAGAGTGTCTTGGCAATTTCAATGTGTAGTCTAAGGAGCAACCATGAGTCATAAATAGATTGCCCCATCATAAACAGATTGGGGACCATCTGCTTTGCATTTTTGTCTTAGACCGTAATTGATGGAGCAGGATTCAAACAGATCCTTACCAACTAGCATGTTTGGCCTGTGCCAAGCTCAAAACTGGTTAGGAGCTGCGGAGCCTAAGGCTGTCCTAGAGTGAGTAACCAATAAGCCTGTAAAGTAAAGGACTGTAGTCTAGACATCTTGCTGTTATCTACTTTACACTGAGCCTATGTTGCAGCAAAGATTGTGGCCACATCTTCTGCAGAGGAGCACATAAGATGGCTCTACCATGTTTCTAACTGAACATGGATCAGAGATCTTAACTTTAAAGTAGAGGTAGCACAGCTTTTGATATATAAAACAACAAAAACAATAATAAAAATAATAAACATTCATATAAGTTGTTGTACATAGTAGACATCATTCTAAGCACTGTACATGAATTATACCACTTACTCCTTCAACCCTATGAGTTGTTCCTGTTTTACAGACAAGGAAACAGATGCATACTAAGATTATTTACTTTGGGTCATGTAGCTATCAAGTGGGGCTTTAAGCCTGGCTTTAGGATCCCCAAGCTATAATTGGTCATGAGGGTTCAAGGGGGCCCAGAAGTTGTCATATGAACTAAGACATTTAGGCAAGGTCAGAATTAGGTGATGGTTGGACCACTTTCTCTGAATAGATACTTAACAGAATGCAGTCCTGTCATTTTCTGTTCCCAACCGCCTGGTATCCTCTTTTGTGACTGCTGCTAGGAATCATTGATTACCTAAAATGTTTTGTGAAGCAATCCAATTAAGTGAGGCAAGAATTACATGTCAAGTGTTACCATCTTTATTTGCTTATGTCAAGTGGAGTCAGAGGCTTTCTGTGATCAGCAAAGCAAGTGTAAAGTGGTTTATTAATTTCCTTTAAGTTTTGTCAAAATTTGTGGGCAGGGATTCTAATTTTCAGTTTAATTTTCCTTCTTAACACACACCACCCCACTTTTTTTCTTCCTCCCTCTCCCTATTACTGCTAGGCAGAACATATCATTTGTACTTTCACTTTACTTGAGTGTTAGGTTACTAATATTAATATGAGTCCTTCTCCTTTTTTATCTCTAAGTAATTTGTAAAGAATGGTCAGTTACGGACCTGCTTAAATAGATGTCATCCATTTTGTAGAATACCTGAAAAAGCAAAAGGTTTTTATTAAGTTGTCTTTTAATATACTTACCACATTTGGATATTTTTTTTTTGTAGTTAATGTTTTTGTGTTATTTATTGTGTGTCTACTATGGGCTGGAGTGGAGGAAGTGAACAAGGGTGAATAAAACCCATAACTACAGCTTCAGGTTTTCTCCTATGTAAAATGAGTATAATAATCAGATGAATATAATAATTACATATAATTATAAAATGAATATGATAATTAGATTTATTTCATAGAGTTCCAGTTAAATTATATAATATTTGTATGTCTCCGTCTAGTGCATATTTAAATACTCAGCAGATTTTAGCTCTGGCCACATGGCGTCAAGATCATCTTGGCACTGGAACCTGTGAACTGGAATCAGCTGCCTGCCCTGGTTCAAGGTCTCCCCTTGCTCTGCAGGCTCCTCAATCTGCCTTGAGACTGCTGTTTATGCTTTTACATCACTCATGGCTGCACTGTGGCGGTTTTCAATCCTGTATTGAGATTTCATCCATAAAAACGCCGTGCTAGGTGTTAAGTGTGAGTGCAATAGAGTGCTGGCTTCTCATGCTTGGTGTTGAGGCACTGAGATGTGAGATGGAGAACATTTTTAACTCCTCCTCTAATATGCTTGTTTTCCTTTAGTTACCACTAGGTGATCAGTGAAGCCTCTTTTAAAAACACGGATCCATCTTAGAAACTAGAGTATGTATAGGGTGACCAGGACCAACTCGTCCAAGATGGATTTAGAATTGAACATCTTGAGTCCCAGAAATCCCATAAGGTATGGTTTCCCCAGGATTGTCTTACTTTTAAAACTCAAAGTCCCAAGTTCTGGGAACCTCCTTGGTCCCAGGCAAACCAGGTTGGTTGGTCACCCTAGGCATAGAAGACCAAGGCTGTCAAGAATATGCCCCACACATCTTGTTTGTATGGAATTATTTTTCCATAATAAAAAGTCTAATTCCCTTTAAAACACAATGACTGCCTTTAAAGTTCTATAGGAGAGATGAGGCTGTTCCACAACTTCTCCTAAGGGGGGCAGCATTTGAGAGTGTCATGAATAATCCAGGTCTTACCCTCTACTTTGTATATGTCTGAAGCCATATGTAGTTAAACAGATCTGGATGTTCTATAGGACTGTAGAGAATAACAAGACAACAATTGACAAATGGGAAGTCCCTTTTATTGATTTAAAATGAGAACCGTACTGGCAAGCAGACAAATGTCTTGGATTAGCTCATCACCTTCTTTCAGCCCTTATGAAAAGAGTAGAAAATCAAATGAGAAAGGTTGCTTGATAATCATGGGACCACAGCAAAGGAAGTTTAAGTAATCATATCAGAAAGCCATCAAGTTTTATGAGTTCGACTCCCCCGTCTGAAGGAACATACCAGTGCAGAGGTTCCCGACCTTGGCTGTGAAGGATAATCGCTGATCCCAGGTCTGCACCTGATTTAATTTGATTTGGGGTAGATCTCAGGCATTTCTGTTAAGAAACCCTTCAGATTATCCTAATTTTCAGCCAGGGTTGCAGTTAAGGATGTTAGGGATCACTCGCCTTGCTGGCATGTGAAACCTTCTCCACTGGACCAGACACACAGAAAACCATGCACTTTGTCTCTGCTTTAACTTCATAAAACCATTCTGTTAAGAAAGCACGGAAAAGTACAGCATCTGTTACTTTCTGTTTCCAATTTCCTGAGAATAACCCAGACCATCTCCACAGAACTTGGTGGGGGGAGGGAGGAGTAGTAGTTTCAAACTATTTCTTCTGGTTGGGATAAATCTTTGAGTGGCTAATATCCTCCACATATAATTGATTCCTATTAGCTCTAATTTTAGATCTTGCCCCCAAAGCTTGAAGAGCAGCCCACTGCGAGGTTTTAACAGTCAGGAACTATATTTGTTTGCAATAAACCAAGTAACAGCAAATAGAATTGTTTCTCTGCACCCTTTATGCCACTTTCAAAAGACTTTGTACCTTCTTGACTTGCCTTTGGCAACTTTTTGGGAAAAGCCTTTTCTTTTTAGCTAAGTAGTCAGTATTCTATTGATTAGATTCAAATTAATAACCGTTTTCCCAAGTATAAATAGCTCTCCTTACTTAATCTAATTCTTTCCTTAGTTCGAACTACAGTTCAACCTTGAAGACCCTTTTTCTGGACCCCTCTTTTCACTGAAGTGTTCCCTGTGGTGGCCCAGCTCTCATGGGCCAGTGGAAATACAGAGTCACTCTGTCTCTCCTCTTTCTTGTTTACAAGATTCTTACAGGTGAAGGACTCAGTCATATCACACCACTTCGCAACACAACCAGTTTAAGTTCAGCAAAGTTAGCTTCATCACCGTCACCTATCATAGATATAAAGGAAGTGCATTTCTTTGCAATGGTTATTTGCGGGGACTTCTCCCAGCTCTCCTTTGTTTTCCACAAGGCCAGAGGGTGAAGGACAGTATATAATTGAACCATCAGCGGAAATCCTAATCCTTTTAGCAGTATTGTTGCTCTTATGGGCTTCTCCTGTGAGCTGCCTCTGAAATATTATTTTCATTTTTTAGTAGTGGAAACTCAGACATAGTCTCACAGAGAGATTAAACGACCTCCCCAAGGACATTCATTGCTAGTCAGAGGTTGATCCAGTAATCTAATTAAGGCCTTATAATTCCAGCAGTGTTGCCAAAACCACACTTTTCCCTCCTCCTCCTGCCAACCTCAGTAATTGAGGATGATGACCTGCCTGGCCCCCTGCCCTGGAAGCCCGCTGATCCCCACAGCTGAAGCCATTTGACCACAGTTAAAGGTTCCACCCCAGGCCAGGGGTATGGAATGTTGGTTGTTAATCAGAGAGAATTTAAGGGACCCTCATCAAGAGTCAGGTCTTGCTACCTAGGACTCTTTGGGCTTGGCCTGGGTGGGAGTAGAAGAGCCCCATTTTGCAACCAGATTGCATTTCTGTTCCCCCTCATCTGGGTTCTCCCATTCATCCTCCCGTTCCTACAAGACTGGGACTGCCTGCCTTAGGTGCCTGGCCCACCTTCCCAGGGCCTGTGTCCTTCCTCTATGCCTTTGCCAAGTAGTGGGAGCCCTGCCTTCTTCTGCCCACTCACCACTGCTCGCCTTCCCACATGATGCTGGCTTTCACGTGTACCATTGCTGTGCTCCCTGGGATTCCCGGATGAATCCTTGTCTTTATCCTAGACCTCCCAACCTGTTAATGCCTGCCTGTGCCACCCTGTCCCACCGCACACCTCGTACCTCTGCTGCCCCTGCCTGCCTGTACTTCTCCCTGTTGTCTATAGCTGGGCCAGCCCTACCCTGCCCAGTCAGTCTAGGTTTCGAGGTTCTAACCTCAACCCACCACCTGTGAAGTTCAGTTTCTTGGTCTGGAAAGGAGCTACTCATTCCCCACACCAGTTGAAGATTCTGTGTGGACTCAGCACTTTCCTCCCCTTTTCATTTCTTTCTTAGGGGACTTAACCTTTTATCCTGGCATCTGGGGGGTAACCAGCAATTGCCTTTTGTCTTCCCAAGTGGTGTTTGGCCTCTGTGCTTTGGATTTTGTAAGTGGTCCTCATTTCTCATTGTTCTTACTTTCAGCCATGGTGTGTCAGTGTTGCTTGCCTGCCTGCCTGCTTTTTTTTTTCTAGTTTGATATTGTGGAGGATTCTGTTTGATCCCTCTTTCGCTGTATTGATCTAGCCAGCCGATCGATGAATGTATGGACGGGCGGATAAACAAACAAACATCCAAATAATTCGGTTTATTTCCTTTTTAATGATCCATGGTTGCCAGAGTTAGAGTATCGGTCTGTGTAAAGCTGAGTGGTGTATCTTTGTGTTTTATCACTGTCCCCTCCACATATAGTTAGCATTCAGCACGTGCCTATTCTTAATAATAAGGCAAAAACTATTGTTTTGTCAAATTCAAGTTTGGTGTTAGAATAAAAGAGAGATTTGTGCATGTTTACCAGAATAACCATATTCTTCACTTTGTGTAGGAAGATAAGCAAGACATCGTTATTAAAAATCTCTGGAAATATGTGATGTCTCTGACGGAATCACACTATCAGATGTACATGTAATCGTGCTTTGCAGTATTTGAAAGTGTTAGAAATGAGAGAGACTTGAAATAAAGCAACCGTAGGAAGGGTCAGACATGGGACTGTAGTGAAATTAGATCATTTAACGGCACATACCCGAGACTGACAAAAATCAAATATAGCTATTCCAAAATTAATTACACCCTTAGGGACATTTAAGATGTTTCCAAGTTTCCACTGTGGTGAATTCCATAGCAATGCACACCCATGTGTGCCCTTATAAACATAGATGCCTGTGTTTCTACAGGATAGAGACCTTGAAGTGGAACTGCACATTGGGAACCTTTAGAAAACACTAACTCACACTTTAAAAAGGCAAGACTAGTTTAAGAGAGAGCACATTTCCCCGCTGGGTATTATCAGTCTTCTCAATGCTTGCATTTTTCTTGGGTGAAAAGTCATTCGTTGTTTTCCTTTGCATGTCTCTGTTTACTAGTGAATACTATGCGGCACTTGAAAATAATGAGGTGAATCTATATGTTCCAGAGTAGAAAATATCTCAAAAACCTATTGTTAGGTAAAAGCAAGTTGAAAAGCAGTGAATGTGGCACTGTTGCATTTGAAGGGGGGGGGGTCAGACTCAGAAGCCTATGCATTCCCATTTTAGATACGTACATGTATAAAATGCAAAGGAAAGAAAATGTGCATAGAGCTGTACCTCAAAGGGGTGATAGTTGCTACCTCTGAGGAATTAGGAGAATACTGTGAAAAGAGTGTTGAAATTCCTGATACATCTTTGTTGTTGAGATTGTTACAGTGAGAATACATTCAAGAATTACCATGCGTAATTTTTTTCAGTTAGTTCAAACACCCATAGTATAGTGTCCTCTGTCTTGGGTATTTGAGCCTTTGTTAAATGACTACTGGAATAGCAAATTATATAAAGCAAACATTTATATAATCAGCAACTACTATGTGGCAGACCATGTGTTGGTGCTGTGAAGGGTAGAAATGATGGATAGAACTGTCAGTACCCTTGAAATGCTCATGGTTCTGTGTGGGAGCAGACATTTAGACAGATAATTAAACCTCACCAGCAAAGGGACTCTAATTGGAGAATATTACCAAGAACTATGAGAACAAGGCAGGGGAAGCTGGGGAAATCCTATAATAGAGGTTATATTCAATTTAGGGCTTGAAAGATGTGCAGGAATTCTCCAGGTAAAGAAGGTGGAAGTGACATGCTAGTCAGAGAAAACATTGTGTGCAAAGGCACAGATGCAGAAGAGAGGCAGGCATTTATGTGGCTAGAGAGAGGCTTCAGGGGAAGGGATGGGTCAGGAACCTGGGAAGCTAGGTAGGAACCAGGCACATCAGGGTTGCCAGATGGGACCATAGGGATGGGTCTCTTTCACCCCTGCCTCACCAGTGCCCAGCCTAGCACGGGTAAGAACACGTGCATGTGTGTGCAGACAGCCCTTTTGTATGTGGGAGCCGGACCATCTCGCTGTTCACGGCCTCTTCACCCCTGCTTTTCCCCAGTGCTTCTCCCATCCTCCTCTACACCTCTCCGTCCAGTAGAGTTCCCTTCTCAGAATCTTCCAACTCTCAATTTTCTGGCTGCTGCTTTTCACTGCATAGATACTCTCATGCATGTCTGTCCTGAGAACACCCTCTGTTTGTTCTACCTCCTTCCTGACTCCATGTCTGTACTTAACATTCACTTGTGTGGGCAGCAGAACGGGTGCATTCCTAAGAGTACTCAAAGCATCTGCTGCTTTTCTCTGTCTTTGCACTTCTACCTAAGTATGTTTCTCTCTTTCCTTCTGCCTCTTTTGAGACCCTTGGCCTCAAGCCCTGATTTTTCATATTTGTGTCCCCAGCAAATAGCATACTTTCTGGCAAATAGTAAGTGATAAATGTTGAATAAATGTATTAAATTGAATAAATGAATCTTCCCTTCAGTTAATGGTGGGTTGTTGACCATTGGTTTGTGTTTTTATACCTAGCCCATCAAATGGCATAATGCCATGTATGGTGATAGGACATTGAAATGATGTGGTTATAAGACCACATAAATTATATTTCACGGAAAAAAAAAAGAATAATGAGGTAGAGCATTTGAAAGGGGCAATATATCAGAATCCACAGTAGATGGGAGGCTAAGTTATTGTTACTGAAAAACACATTTCTGTTGACAGTAGAAACTTTTCAATAAAATCAATTTTGTAACAATTTTTAATTATAATTTTTTTCATGCTGAGGTTTATATATGTTACTTGTATGCAAAATACTTCTGACTCGTATCACAGCTTTTATTTCAGTGAGTAGTTGTGATAGAAAATGAACCTGAACGCCCCATCTGAAATAGACACCTGCTCACAGCGCCCCTGCGCCTTGGTCTTGGTCCTGGGCTCTCTCCTCACCCAGCCTAACTGTCTTCCATGGCACTCGCCACCGCTGGGCTATTGGCCTCTGTGGTGTCCGTTTCTTGTGTTGGAACATTAATCATGTGTGGACAAGTGTCTTGCCACTGTTCCTCACCAGTGCCTCCCAAAGTGCCTTGCATGTAGTGGATACTTGATTAAATATTTTATGAGTGAATGACTCTTCCAGTTCTTCTGTAGAAAAAGCTACCTAGCCATTCGTCTCCTGCAGGATGTTAAATATTCATCATATACAAGTTTTCTTCTTTTAAACTTCTAGGAGTTAGTAGGGGCCACTTATTTGGCAGATTTAAAAATCTTTGCATGCACCTGACCCAAAATAGTCATCCACAGTTATTAATAATTATTTGCTTATTTTAAGTGGCTTTTAAATAATTAGAATTCTAATATGCAGAGACATTTTCCTTGCTTTTAGTGCTGACCTCTGTCCAGTCCTTCATCATTTGGATGTAGTCCTGTTTAAAGTAGAAAAGAAAGAAAAAAAGGGGAAGTGCTACTGAATATGTTAACCCTAGATATCAGAACGCTTTGCAAATAGGAACTGTAAAGTTAATGTGATAGATTATAAATTATTGTTTGACACCTTTCCTGTGTAGCAGATTTTTTCAAAAGCAATATATTAACATTGTAAAAATTGAAGTCATGAACTAAATACACCCACTGACACACACACACTCTGTCTCTCATACATAGCTGAAGACTTAACTACTATTTGCTTTGAACAATGGGGCAGACAGAGCATGAAATTAAGTGTCGAGCACATTAAATCTACAGATTTTAAACTTTTTATATGGTCACTTTTGAGCAAGTAACAGTAACTTGAAAACTAGTTTGACTCTAAAAAGAATTATGGCCTAAAATACATTTGATGAGTAGAAATAATATGATTGAAAAGCTATCTAAGAGAGAGGTTGACATCACCCTGCTTGCAGTGTGAAAGATTTTTGCTGCTTCATAATCAATAATCCCAAACGACTCTGAAATCCCAAATGACTTTGCTGATGTATAAAAGATACAGAAAAGTAATGTAATGGAGGAACAGAGAATCAGTGGAAAATTAGTTTGGAATGCTTTTCTGGGCATTTCTTTAAAGCATCAGAAAAATGTCCCCACACTTGATTTTCTCTGGTCTGTATATCAAATGTGTAACCCAGGTATTTTTATTATTAAGGTAATGTGCTTTCAAATCAAAGAGGTCAAGAAATGCAGGTGATACCTTTGAACTTCCAGCCTCCTTTTGCACCTGCTCTGAATGCTAAATGGCTAAAGGATCAGAATTAGGCCCCAGAATAGAAATGGAAAATAATGTGCATGCAAAGACAGAGGATGAAGGTTTTTAATTTAACAACCTGGCTATAATCAAGGGAAAAATGGAAATGGAATTTAAAAATGAAAAGAGAAGCTTATTCAAAGGTAAAATGCGAGATAGAAAGGATGAAAACATGAAAGAGGATTTTAGATGACATTTTGTGGAGGAATGTGATTTAGTTAAGTAGGGAAACTGCATTTGTGGTGTATCTATTAGTGTCATTGTTCATTCACATGGACTCTGGGTGATGCTTGTCAAGTGGGAGAGTTTTTCTTCTTTTGCATTTGTTAAGCACTTCTTCCGTAGGACCCAAGATTTCATTTCCACAGATACCATTCATGAGCGGAGGGAGATTGCTCAGTGAGATTCCAGATTTCTTTTTAAGGCCCCAAATGATCCTGCCTGGAGAAGGTCAGTCAGCCTCAAAGACCCAGAGGATAAGTCATATTGTAAAAGAAAGTCTGGGCAAACGAAAATCTTCCTCTTGGCCACGGTGTGTGTACACCAACAGGAAGCTGGGATTCATGTTTAATTGGATATTTGTGGCCCATCAGTGAGAATGCTGAAATTTCTCCTTCTAATAATCAAAGCAAATTCACGTTTAGATCTAAGAAATGACCAGGATATGGTACAATGTTTCTTATCTTTTCTGGCTATTTTCTGGAAAAGAGCTGTAATTGGGAACCATCAAATCCTTTGCATTTTTGCCTTTCTATGGGGTCTAGGTAAATTATGACACTGGCAAATAATGTATCTGACTCCTTATGTAGCTGTCAACAAGTATAATAAAAACATATTTTAATTCTGATTTCCACTTGTCTCATATCTTCAATAACAAAAGGAATGGTAGTAGCAGTAGTGGGACTGCCAGCTGTCCTAGCAATAATAGTAGTAATAATAATGGCAGAGAATGTTGTTTATTAATTTTCATTAGTACCAGGGACTAAATAGCATGTTTTATGTTTTCTAACTGAATACTTATAACAAACCTGTGAGATAAATATATGTATCCCCTTTACCTTTATGGTGAAACAGAGGATTAGGGAAATTAAACCACCTGCTTGTGACTGCACAGCTCATAAATGGAGAAACCAAGATGCAAACCCAGTTCCTTGGGATTCCATTTGAGCAGAGTCAGGCTGAGTGCTTGTTCACAGTTCCATGAGCCTTGATTACTAGATTTCTCTGTCTGTTGGGCTCATACTTGTGAATATAAAGTATATAATGAAGGAAAGACCTCTGCTGTGTTATTCAGTGCTTAATACTCCACACCTAATAATACAATTCTAGTCATTGAACAAGTAGCCAGTAAATGCATTTGAATAAATAAATGAATGAATGAAAGAGACAGGGCAGAACCATCGTTATTTTCAAATGCAGATGCACAAGGCCACGTCTGGACTTTGGAGGTTGCTTCCCCTTGTCTTAACATCAAAACCTTGCTCTACTGTCACATTGAGACAGGAGAAGACACAAGGAGAAAAGTTCTGCATTCTCACTTTCAGAATTTATATATCATTAAGAAATAGTATAGACAATAGAGAGAGCTCCATATTTATTGTATAGTTCATTCGTCTAAATAGTATTTGAGTGCCTAGGTGCTAGGTGCAGGGAATGTTGTAAATAGGTATAGTAAATTATCAGATAGTGGTTATGATAAAAATATGACATGTTAAAATATTTCGGGAATTACTTAAGATCACATGGTCAAGGAAGACAGCCTTGAAGAGATGATTTAAAACTGAGAATCTGAACAATAAGCCAAAGCCAGCTATGCAAACATCTGAGAAAAGAGCCAACTTTTATTACTCACTCTAAAGTAAGGATGTGCTTTATGTGTTGGAGGAACAGAAAGAGAGAAGACTATCTTAGTCTTGGAACATCAAGACCAAGGCAAAGAAGAGAAGGCGATGCATTAGGAGAGAAAGCCTTGCAGCTTGGAGGATGGAGTTTGGATTTTATTATGACTGCAAGGGGACACCACTGAAGGACCCAATCAGATTTACATATCTAAAAGTTTAAAGTTTACTGTGGTTGTGCTGTGGACAATAGAGTGTAGGTGGCAAGTGTGGAAATTGGGAGATAAGAGGTTATTGCAGGAGTCTGGGTGAAAAATAGTTTTCTTTTATACTGGGGGTGGAAGGGGTAGAGGTGTATGTAAGTGTGTGGATTCTGGAGCTGTTTTCTAGGTAGACTCCACAGTCCTGTGTATGTGCATTTGTGTGGTAGGGATGGAGCAAGGGAAAGCTAAGGAATGAAAGGATGATTACTGGGCTTTTTTGAAGTTCTATTGGGCATCCAAGTGAGATACCAAGTAGACAGCTTATATAGATGAATAAGATGTTGTGGAGTGGTATTGAGAAGGAAGTATAAACTTGAGAGTCATTGACTTATTGACATTATTTAAAGCCAGTGAGGTTTAACATTACTCCTGAAGAGAGTGTAGATAGAAAGCAGAAGGAGTTCTAAGACCAAACCCCGGAGCACACCATTTAAGTCAGAGGAGGGGGACATGGCAAAGAGAGAAGGTGTAACTAGTGTGGCGGAGAGAAAACCATCAGAGAGAGAGAGATGGAAGCCAGGAAAGAAAGTGTATTCCATTGTGTAAGATGCTACCAAGAGGCCCCATGAAAGAAAGTGTGGTACTGGAAGAAGTAACACTGGAATTAGCAACCTGTGTGCCTCAGTGGTCATGACAAGAGCGTGTTCCGTGGAAGGATGGAGAAGGAAGCCCAGCTAGAGTGTGGCAAGACAGTGCAAGGAGCTGGAGCAGATTCAATTACCTCAGACAACCCTTTCAAGATGTTTTTCTATGAGGAAACCAGACAATATTGTTCAGTCTCAAAAAGGAAGGAAATTCTGACACTTGCCATAATGTGAATGAACCTTGAGGATATTACAGTAAGTAAAATAAGCCAGTCACAAAAAGGCAAATACTGTAGGATCCCATTTATCTGAGATCCCTGGAGTAGTCAAACTCACAGAAGCAGAAAGTAGAATGGAAATTGCCACAGAGGGGCTGGGAGGAGGGGGAAGGGGAGTAATTGTTTAATGGCTACAGAGTCTCAGTTTTACAAGATGAAGAGATTTCTGGGGATGAGCAGTAGTGATGTCAGCACAACAATGTGAATGCACTTAGTACTGCTGAATTGTACACTTAAAAATGATTAACAGGGTACATTTTTATGTGTATCCTACCACAATTAAAAATAAATAATTTTTTAAAACTTTAAAAAATGTAGATATTCAATCTGGAAGGTCCAATATTTAATAAAAGGAGTTCTAGATAAAAGAACAGAATAAACAGTGGAGGATATACTTTTAAAATAATAATACAAGATTCACCAGGGCTTTATCTTTAAATTGAAAGGGACCACTGACTGCCTGTCAGAAAGAGTGAAAGAAGACCTATATCTAAGCACATTCTCATGAAATTTCAGAATATCAAGAATGAAACGAAGGTCCTTAATGCATCCTGTGGAGAAAAATATAAGATATCCAAAAAGGAATGAGAAAGCTGTGGAGCAATGCCTTCAAAATTGTGAGGAAATTTTTTTCAACTTAGGACTCTATATCTAGCCATGTTATCAATCAAATATGAAGGTAGAATAAAGACTTTTTCTGACATACAAGAACTGAGAATGTTTACCTCCCAAAGCCCTTTCTTAGGAAATTTCTTATGCATATTCCAGCAAAAAGAAAAGATATAAACTCAGAAAGAGGAAGATGGGGATCCAGGAAACAATTTTCCCATCCATCCATCCATCCATCCAGGAGAGCAATGGAGGCAAATCCTGAATGGCCCCTATGTAGCAGATCTGGGAGCAGCCAGTTTAATCTGGACCAAGGAAGACTCCATGAGGTAGATCTTTGAGAAAAACAGGGAATTTGGTAAATAGAGAATATGATTAAAAGTCTTTGAAAAAATTGATACCAACAAAATGGGAGAAAAATAAAGGAAATTAAATACCCTGAAGACCATAAAACTGTGTAAGAATATTTGCTCCAGGGATGACATAGACCAAACTGTGGCATGAATTTAAGCAACTGCTGCATATAAGAAAGTCTATTTGCTTTTCACGCTGGGAAACTTTTTTGAGATTCTCTGTGGTTATGACATTGGACTGCTGAGAATGTGATAGAAGAAAAATAATCTAAACCAGACTAATTGACCCAGAATTGGAACAGTATTTATACAGTCATAATAAGGTAAATGCTGCTTATTGATTTTTTTTTTTAACTGTGAATCAATCTACAATCATGCTTAGCATTGCAGACCAAAGGTTCTGGGACAGAAAATATACGCTATTAACCTTGACAATATAAAAGTAATACTGCAAATGACAGAGGTGGAACTTTGAAGGAAAGGGACAACTATAGGAAAAGAAGGAATCCTTCTTTAGAAAATCATGTAGATTTAAATATATTATTTAAGATTATAAAAAGAATAAAAGAACTAAAATTAATAATACTAAGTGAAAACATTCAGAAGAACAGATGAGAGGAGGAAGCTAGCATATGTGTACCAATTCCTGGTTATTTTTCATTAAGGTATCAGTGGATAAATTCTCTTCGTCTCACAAATTACAGACTGAAAAGAGAAACCATTAAGAGGTTGCACCTAGAAATTGCAACTGAAGTCTGAGAAAGGACGTTTTTGAGTTAGGACCATGTTTGGGTTCTACTTTGAAGACAAAATAATTGCCAGTGAGAAGAGATCTGATAAGGGACTGGTATTTTTTCACAATAAGTCCTTTTGTATAACTTATTTTTTAAAAAAACTATATGCATTATTTTCTTTGATCACAATAAGAAGATTAAAAATAGGATGATTACAGAAGCATTAAAATTACTTAAATTATTACTCAAATAAGGATACCTAATTATTTGATCAGTGGGGAATGTGGCCATAAAAGTAATGTATGTGGACATGGATTCTAGAAAAACCATTTTTAAAAATAAAAGCAATTATGTTAGTGACGTAAATCCTCAGTAAAAAATTTTTTTTGATTGTATAAAACTCAATATTTAAAAAGTAAATGCAGATGTATAAGAAAAATTTGTTTTTGGTATTATCTTATAATTCATCTCACATCTAGTTTATCTTCTTCCTAATTATTAATATGTGTTTGTAGTGAGATCTTCAAAGCTCTATCAATCTTAGATTGCCAGACTATTTTGTCTGAATTGATCAGTCTGTCTGAACTGGAGTTTGCCTCTGCATTAGTCGCTCAGGCTGCCATAATAAAAAATACCACAGATTGAGTGGCTTAAACAATAAAAAATTATTTTCTCACACAGTTCAAGAGGCTGGAAGTCTGAGATCAGGGTGCCATCATGGTTGAGTTTGGATGAGGGCTCTCTTCTGGGCTTGCAGGTGGACACTCTCTCACTATGTGGAGGAGAGAGAGAGGGAGGGAGGGAGAGAGAGAGAGAGAGAGGAAGGGAGGGAGGGAGGGAGAGAGAGAGAGAGGAAGGGAGGGAGGGAGGGAGAGAGAGAGAGAGAGAGCTCTCTGATGACGCTTCCTATAAGAACACTAATCCTATCCATCAGGGACCTACCCTTGGGAACTCATTTAACCTTAATTACTTCCCTAAAGGCCCTATCTTAAAATATAAGTTGGGATTTAAGTCTCCAACATATGAATTTGGGGAGAAACATACATTCAGTCCATACCAGCCCTATTGAATTCATTCATCATTTGGCTGAATTGAACAGATGGACAAATTGTTTTGCCACCAAGAAGTCATGAAGCTGGGGGCTGGCTAGCTTTTAAAGCCCCAGAACACTTGCATTGGAATCTTTGCACAGACCAACCCCTGTCTAAAAGGATTCCAGAGATTTTAGGCTCTCCAAACTCCAGAGTCCCCCAGCCCTATTCTACTAGATACAGTTACAGCACTTTTGTAGGGCTTCTGTTTTCCCTGGAGTGCCAACAGCATGGTGGCCCCAGCTTCCCTAGGACCCATTACCCCTCTCTTTTCTATAAAATCATCCAAATTAAACACTCAGCCTTTTGATGATTTTGTTTGATCTTCACAACAATTTTGTAAAATGGGCAGAGTAGGTGTTTTCATTTTCATTTTACTGGTGACATAATTGAGTGGCAGAGAGATTAGCACTGTCCTATTGTATAGTGCAGAAAATGTTTCTCCTGCTACAATAAGGATAGTGGAAAGAGACCTGGTGTAGGAGTCACATGACTGATTCTGAACTCAACTCTGCCTTGGGCATACCCAGATTAGGGCAAAGGCAGAGTTGTCTTTGATCGGATTTATCTTAATCAAATTAATTAAGGAAGCAATCTAGCACTGGAAACCTCAGTAAGAAGCTCACATCTCTTATCCTCATTTTTTCCTCCTATATCCATCAAACTTGAGTGATATCATGAAGTAAGCATGAAGTTTGAAATTATTGCAGACCTGGACTGCAGGCAGCTCTGAAATCCATTAGCAGTGTGACCTTGGATTAGTTCCTTCAACTCTCTAAGCCTGTTCCTCTACTAAAACTAATACCTACCTTGTAGGTGGTGGGAAAATTCAAGATGATTTATCTACAGTTTTTAATTCTTCCTGTATTCTGTGTTACAAAATGATATATAACATTATGCCTAAAATGGCATTAGTACATTCTTTGGCCACATTCCCAAGCCCAATTTGTTCAAGCTTGACCACACGTGTTCTCACAGGAATTGGAAAAGCAAGGAATTGTGCACAAGCACGCAAAACCCCTCAAGAACTCAGCTCCGACCTGGCGCATCATTGCCTCTGCCATGTTCTTTTGGTCAAAGCAAACCACATGGCTCCCCCTGACCCCTGCAGTCAACAGGTGGGGAAACAGATGCCATCTGTGGCAGAGGACCTCCAGTCATATTGCACAGGGCCATTTTTGCACTTGAGGGCATTTTTGTTGTCAATCTGCTACGTTGTTATTCCAAAGGAATTGTTGTAGAAATGAGGTAATGATGATCAATAACCATTTTTATGGTTCATATTTGTTTTCATTTTTTCTTTTGTCATGCTTTCATTCATCCAACATTCACACAGGGGTTTGCCCATGAGATACGTGCTCAGAGAGTGTGTGTGCCTTTGTGCCTTGCACTCACGGCACCTCCCTAGGCTGTGCTCATCTGTGTGATGAATGATGGCTTTTCCTGCTGTACTAAGACAGAGCAGACACAAAGTACAGTGTGATCCTCTCCCTCTGTATTTCTTTTGACAGGCTGCACAATCTGGGCTGATAGGAAGAACAGGCCTTGATAACCAGAGCCATCCAGGCTGCCAGAGACATCTCGTTTCCCGTTGACTGCCTGCGCACATCTGTTTATTCCTCATGAGAGTTTATCGTTAGAAACCCTGATGCCCAGCAGCGTGTGCTTGGGGGCCAGCAGATCTTACCAGCATTGCATGTGAGCCTCCACTTCACAGCTTATGAGCAGTAGCAGCTACACATCTGGAGAGCGCCTTCATAAATAGCTCCTCAAGTGCCTGGGGAATCTGGGCTGTATCTTTGGCACGGAATTAGGACACTTTGTACATGACTGTCCCTGGAGATAGAAGGGGGCTGACTCTGAGTCTCAGAGGGAAACAAATGGCAGGACTTATAACTGGAAGACACAAGGCACATGGCAGCAAGGCCCAGCCTGAATAAGGAGCATCCTTTTGCCTCTTTTAATTTGACATCTTCATTTTTCCATTTTTTTTCCTTCCCCTTTTCTATATTGTCTCACTTTCTTATTCCTATGCCTGCCTTTTCCACTGGTGCGTTTTCATCTTCTTCCTTTCTTATCAACTGTATTTCTTTCAATCTTAGCTGATTGCATCCAGCACCATCTCACAATGCCTACAACTCAAGTCAACTGGACTCAGAAGAGTCTGCCTGTTCCACTGTGCTGCACAGCTGCTTCCCCAGATCAGGATGGATAGTCCAGTTGAAGAGCATGCTAGTGCCATTCAGGAAATACTGAGATAGACTTTCTGGACACATGTGGCAGGCAGTGTTTAAGTGTTTTAGATAAACCATTTCTAATCCTTCCACAAACTACAAGATAGGTATTAGTTGCAGGGTATGCAGAAATGTGATAGGATGGCTCAGTGACTGGCCCAACGTCCACAGTGCTAGTGAATACCAGAGTCTCCAATCTAGGTCTGCAAGATTCCAAATGCCAAGCTTGTTTCATCATATCACTCTCTGTGTCAGTCAAGAAAGAAAAAAATTGAGGATCAGAGATGTCAGCTGTCTTGCTAAGAATTATAGTGCTAGACTGCCTCTGCATTTTTGGCTCAATATAAGAGAAATCTAATCAGAGGAAAGGCTGTTTGAGTCCCAACCTGGGAATGTCAAGAGTGCAGCTGGGGCTTGAACCAGTTTTCTGATACTCAAAGGATATAGGAGCTATGATATATGATGACGGACCAGACAGTTCTTTCATTTGTTCAACAGATAAGTATTGAGTGTCTCCCTGCTTTGTGCCAGGTACTGTTCTAAAGTTTGGGATTCTTCACAAAATAAGAAAGACCCCTGCCCTTGTGCAGGTTGCAAGCCAGTTGTAAGACAGATAATCGACAACAGACAAAACAAGTGTATTATGTAGTGTGTTAGATGATACACGCTATGAAGAAAGAAACAGTGGACAAAGGTCATGAGTATTGGAAACAGCAGAAGGAATGTTGCATTTTTAAATAGGGAGGTCGGTATAGGACTTATTGAGAAGGTAGCGTTTGAGCAAAGGCCTGAAGGAAGTGAGGGAATTAGTCATGTAGGTATCTGGGAAAAGAACATTCCAAGCAAAGTAAGAAGTGGGCATAGTTGGCATTTTTGAGCAGTAAAAAATAGGCAGATATAACAGAAGCAGAATGTATTAGGGAAAGAATAGTAAAGATGACATCAAAAACCCAGGTGGCCAGAATGCATGAGGCACTGTAAGCCATTTAAAAGATTTAAATTAAGGTCAAGGGAAGAACAGGATGACTTATTAGATGCATCAGGTACCTAGATGCAGTATCTAGGTGTGGCATGATAGTGTTTCCAACAGGGATTGTAGCAATGTCAGTGATGAAGAGATTGGAGTCTGGATACATTTGAAAGTAGAATCCTTCAAATTTTCCAATATATTAGAGGGAATACAAGGAAAAGAATGGAAGGAATATATGTTAAATCCAAGATTTGGGGTCTCATCAATGGGAAGTACAGCATTTCTATCATATGAAATATATAAGGCTACAGATAGGGCATTTTTGGGGTGGGAAGAACAGGAGGTCCATTTTGGACATATTGAGTGTCAGGTGTTTACTAGATATGCAAATGAAACTGAAGTCATCAGTTGCATATGTGATTCTGTAGTTCAGGAAGATTGGACAGGAAATACAATTTGGGATTCATCAGCCTATATAATGGTAAGGGAAAAAAAGGCCATGAAATCTAATGGAGAACACCTGTGTGATATGTGAAATGGAAATTAGGGCAGTGGGTGGTACAGAGATTTGTCTTACATTTTTCCAAAGGTAGGATTCAAGAATCAGTGAAAAAGATGATGAAGGTCCAACTTTGACTTCCATATAAAGGAACATTTTAAACCATTAGTGCTTATTAGGAATAGTATGGCCTATTTTACAGGATACATTTTCTGATGTCATGAATTTTCAGAGAAAGTCTTGAATTTAGATTAATGTTTCCCCAAATTTTGTGTAGTTAAAAAAAAAAGTAAAGAAAAAATCATTATTTTCAATTAGGGACGTTTGGTTTTTATCCAAATAAAGCCTATACACATACATACACACACATACACACACACACACACACACACACACACACACACACACACACACACACTCTTAATATATTCATCATAGTCCAGGTTTTACTAACCACCTACTTAAATGTCTTAAAATGGATTGGATCCTTGTATTTAGTTTAAACTTGAACCAACTTACTACTGAGATTCCTTGGAAATTTGAGTCTGTGGTTCTCAGCATTTAGTAATTAAAAGGGCCATCAAATAAAATTTGATATAGGAAAATTAAGGAAAAAAGTTGTCTCAGGCCAACCTTATCTCCTTTTTTTTTCTCCTAATAACACTATGACAATGATGTCTTAAAACAGTTGTTCTCAAACTCCCAGGACTCTGTTGGGCTCTTAAAAGTTATTGAGGACCTGAAAGATCTTTTGTTTATGTAGATGATGCAGATGTGGGAAAATAACCAATACACTGGTGAATAGGGTTTCAGATGATGAAATGAAACATGCAAAATAAAGTTGGGGCTCAGTAAAATCTACCTGCAAGAGAAGAGAGTCCTAGTTTGATAACAGTTCATTTAAGGAAGACTCAAAGTTTTCTGTTTCCTCTAAGTATGAGCCAATGATGTGACTTGTTAATAATAAAGATTTAGGCTTCAATACTATATTTCATTTTTGTAGTCAGCACATTTAGGATACTGCCTTTTGAAGAAAATATGAACAAGCTACAATTCCCAGTGAAGAAAACTAGGAGGTGAAAGGTCTAAAACAGATGCCCTGTGAAAAACAGTTGAAAAAACTAATCGTATCTCACTATATATTTGGAAAAGTTACCAAAGTTGCTTACCCATTAATGCACTCAGGGGCTCTTACACTACTCTGAAGAGATAAGCATCACAATTTAGGAAGCATGAAATGACCCCGGTGACATTAAAGCAGTGGTTAAAGATGAAAGAATGTGAAACAACACTACATACAGTTATCTTTCATTCACCCAAGAGGAAATGTATTTGTCTTTTACCTGGAAGCTTTCTGGCAGTGAGATGCCATCTCTTTGGGAGGCATAAAGACCACTCAAAGGCAATTCGTGTAACCAAAATATTTGTACCTCAATAATTGTCTGCAATAAACCAAAATCAAAATCAAAAACATAAAATTAATTAATTCAAGTGTCAAGTATTCTCTGAACGTACCAATCCTTCCTGATATTTAGAAACCCCTTTTTGGGTGAGTAAGCATTAAAAGCTGCTAAAGTAGACATTAATGGTTTGGGGTGTGTGTCTTCTCCTCTCCTCCTCTCTCCTCCTTCTTCTTTCTGCAATCTTGAGTAAGATAACAAACTAAAAGTTAGTAAATAGAGGACTAGGAACTAAAGAAATAACACTGCAAGATAGTAAGGGAAGAAAGAGGCAGTCCTTAGAGTTTGCAAACACTTGCTTATAATGAGATACTGAAACTATGTTTATTGCTTTCTGATATTTGGCCATAAAGCTCAGTTTGTCCCACCAATGGATGTAAGCAGTCTATGCGTTCTATATTTTTTTAATAATAAACCAACCGGACTTCATATAAGCTCACCTGGGTAAGTGTTTGTACAGCTATTAAGAGCTTAAATTTCAGAGTTCCCTTATAAAAACCCAGTAAACTAAAAGAGAATTTACATTGCAAAACACGCAAGTTAAGGGATAATTAAATTACAAAATAAAATGTAAAGGTGTGATCAAACTTCTTTAAAGTACTTAATTATTCTAGTCCTTAGCAGAACAGCTTCAGGTTTACCTTGGAGAACTTAAAACTTAATATTTAAGAATTCCTTCCATTTAAACACAAATCTGAAATTATTGCAAAACACAGTTGAAATCAGTGTGTAAAAATTAAATAGAAATCATTTGCAAAAATAATTTGCAAACAACGTTTCCCTCAGGAATGTGTATTTTGCATAAAGTGTGGTCTCCCTGTGGAACAGAAAGTAAAAGTATCTGAAATGTATTTTCAGTTTGTCACCAGAAAGGCTAGGACCAATTCAGAAAGGAAATGTCTGGAATTCTATTTGGTGTCACATTGCATGGGGGTTAAGATAACAAAGTGCCTCGGGCCTCTTTCAGGGCAACAAAATAAACCAAAATTGTCTCCAGGGTTGTAAATCCAGAGAATGAAGTGGTAGACATGAACACAGAAAGAGAACTGGGGCAAATGTTTTTTTAATGTTTGCCTTTGGGCAGGATGTTTTTTTCCTTACTAGTTGACTGTTCCTAGTAAATATGAAATGTTTTATTTATTTGCTTTATGAACTATTATTATTTAGGTTTAGGCTCCTACTGTGGGGGAAAAACACTCAGCAGCATATCAAAGAAAGTTACCATCTAGAAATGGATGTGGCAAGAGTGTGTGTTGGATAAGGAGGAAAGGAGGGCAGTTGGAGGCTTTGATAGCTCTGGCCCTCCTGTTCCTGCCTTCAGTGGGGCAATATGTTAAAATTTGATTCATGTGGGTTTAACATGTGCTTCTGATTGTTCCAAGTTGCACACAGAAGTGAAGTTTAAGCTCTTCAAAGGAATCACGTTATGGCATTCACTCCCAAAACTTGGTTGCTGTTGGGAGGTGTTAACCCAGGGCACTACAAAAAGAGAAACTCAGGCAGAACAAATGAAAGTCAGTTGTAAGAATCTAGAAAAAAGCAGCAGACTAGGGGAGCTGGAGTCATTATGGCTCTTAATATGTAGCAAGCTGATATTAATAACAATTTCATTAAAAGGCCAAGGCTAAGAATCAGCTTATAAATGGGATCAATACTTCTGTTATTACCTGATTAAGAAGAGACAGTGATTATTAATGGTAGAAACCTTTATCTCCTAGTTATTTTGTTTTATTTGTAATACTTGTTTACATGGAGGCATCTCTGTAGGTTCATATAATCTTAAATAATCCATGCCTAAAACTTTGAGTGGTACCAAATTACTGCTTAGAATACTTTCTGAAGGAAAAGCAAAGCAGCTCCTTGAATGTTAGCCTCAGATTCCCTGAAATTATGATAAAATGAAATTATAACGAAAGCATTCATGCTGGGCTAGTGAGGATGTATTCTGAGTTGACTCTGCATGTTGAGTAAAATCTATACCTGAAGCCCAGTTGATGCTGAGAGTCCTCTGTTTCCTAGGAAATGGATGTTAAAGAATAACCTTCCAGGAAGAAAGAAGTTTAGTGTATTGATGTACAAGCAACTTCATCCTTCTGCCTTGCCCTTCCTAATTTATAGCCTTCTGTGGGGGGTTCCAATGATGTGATTAGCTTTACTTGCAAAAAACTTGCAAGAGTTTCAGGGTAATGATTTGTCAGCTACAAACTCATTCAGCTAATCTGAAGGAAAAATTTTTGAGCAGGAAAAGAACCAGATGCAGAGGTGCTGACTTGTGAAACATGGTGGTAAGTGCGTTTCTAGCTAGAAGATTTAAAATTCTGGTTTCCTAATCATACAAAGGAAAGGAAATCATGATGGGCTAAAAGAAAAAAAACAAACATTACCACCACCACAACAAAAAAATTACACCTTCCATGCCTGAGGTCCTCCTCTCTCATCAAAATTAGGGAACAGTCAATTTGGTTTCACACAGAGGTTAGAGGGAACATGGCTGGCAGCCCAGGACTCTGGGAGGAGGGGTGGCAGGCAGGAGCAGATACATTTATTTGGTTAGGAGCCAAGTAAGCACAGCACACAATGGCATAGAGCAGCAAGGGCTGGGCTTGAAAGTCACCGCTGATTAACTAGTAAGGTGTGTCCGTGAACACTGACTCCATGAAAATTGTTTCATTTCATTCATTCGTTCATTCACTTATTCATTGTGGGTGTACAACACACTCGAAGGAGCACAGTTAAAACAGCTCTCATCCTCCCATTCTCACCGTGTGCTCCAGTTACTAGGGTTGCTGAACAAATTACCCCAGAACTTAGTGGTATAAGATAAGTATTTATGATGCTAACAGGTTATGTGGGTCAGGAACTCAGGGCACAACAAGGATGGCTTATCTCTTTATCACGGTGTCTGGGGGCCTCAGCTGGAAGATTTGAAGGCTGGTGGCTGGAATTGTCTGAAGCTTGTTTAGGTGTTTGTCTGGCGGTTAGTGGTGGCTATTAGCTGAGACTTTAGCTGGGGGATTGGCCAAAACTCCAAAACATGGTCTCCTCATGTGGCCTGGGCTTCCTCACAGCATGGCGGCTAGATTCCAAAGGTGAGTGCTAAAGAGCACGAGCCAGGCAGAAGCTGTATCTTTTTTATGACATAGCTTCAGCAGTCACATAGCATCAATTCCACTTACTCCATTACTCAGGATGGTCACATACACTTCCAAAATTCCAGGGGAGGGAACATCAACCTCAAATATCGGTGGAAGAAATCCTGGTCACATAGAATGAAAAGCAGATATATATGTATGTATGTATGAGTGTGTATGAATATATGTACATATATAAATCAAGATAAGCATTGTTTGTGGTTATTTTATAACTGATGGCCCAAGGATGCATGGCTGGAAACATACTAGTAAAATATAACAACTGAGTATTATGCTTTCCAAACTTGAATCACTTGTATATTATGTCCACTATTTTTACTACTGTCTGCTCACCATCTGTACCATTGTTTCCTTAATTGTTTTCTCTAAATTGGCCTGAGTGTTTTTTTTTTTTTAAAAAAAAAAAAAAAAAAAAAACTCAATTTTTTTGTTAAAAGCAAACTAGATATTACTATAGGAAATAAAATTTATTTTTGCCCATAACTTAAAGGTAGCCTTAAATATAATAAAAGTAAAACAGAAGAGTTGTTAGATACTAGATACACTGCATTCTGCTGAAGGTTTTGGGACTCAAGTGGGCCCTCTCTGTGTCAAAAAAGCATGTTAGTGGGTGTTAGAAAGATGTCAAATCACACTCCTACCAAATTAAGTCTCTTCCCTTACCTTAATCTGAAAGACTGATAGAGAAGTGAAAGAAAATGATGCCTAGTGAGAAGGGCAGTGATATTTGAGGCCAGGTCTATGTCCTACCCAAGATTCTCTAAAGAACTGTCAGTATTGTAGCCCTGCTTTTTTGGCAAACACTGATCCAGAGTGATAAAAATTGTTAATAGTGAAGCTTTAATCTAGTCTAAACCAAGTTCCTGAGACTCATGAGGGAGACCAGCATCTGGGACAGAGTTGATGCTTATTAACTAATAAATGTATTTGTAATCTGTCATTTGTCAAAGGCTAGGCTCTTGGCACCTCTGTGTGTTTTTGGTTTTTGGGTTTTTCCCCTCATAAATACTTCTCTGAAATGTCCAGTGAGCAATAAAAGGCTTTGACTAGTTATCTTCTATATAAAGCCTAACTACCTCTATTATCTTATTGCCATTGCCCACATGCAGGTGGAAATGACTTTTTGCTTCCCCACTGTGGTGTAACTAATGTTCCTAGGCTTTACAGGGCCACCCTAAGTCCAGAGCCCCCAGGCAGACTTGTCCTTCTTATTCTGTAGGTATCTAAATTCTATAACATTCATTCCTAAAATAATTATTAGCACTTGCTGGAGCCACAATTTTACTAGGCCCCAGAGATGTCACTCATCTTCTTAGAATACAGAGAAAAGCACTTAGGGGGGTAGCTATTTTGCCCCTAAAATTTAATTAATTCCTTAGCAACCCCATATTCTTGTTGTTATTCATTAGAAAACACTACTTCCTAAGGATTTCTGGGGATTTTTCCCAGCAGAGATGATAACTTGAGATAATTTTCATGGCTTCTTCACCCAGACCTTTTCTTTGTGGTTTTCAGCAGTATCGAGAAGGTCTGCAGAGGTTAAGAGGAGGACAAGAGCTAGATATTTATTTTCAGGGAACCCAGTTTGTAGCCTTTACCACACTCTAAGACTGTTAACAGCAGCCGTGTCTTCCTAGGCATGGGGCCAGCATTCACAGATCTTCTTTTCCTTCTTTATTTATAGTCAGCTACGGTGAAGCTGTCTAAACCAGTGGCTCTATGGACCCAGCAGGATGTCTGCAAGTGGCTGAAGAAACATTGTCCGAATCAGTATCAGATCTACAGTGAGTCATTCAAACAGCATGACATAACTGGTAAAGTATGCAGTATCCAAGATATTTCACTCCCACTCCCCCACCCTGTCCAGATGGCCTTTCCCATACCCTGGCAATGAAAGGGCATCTTCCTGCTGAAATTTTCTGACGTGAGTTTACTTTAAAAGGGGTGATAAATTCCAGATCCACGTGAGCCTTGCTACTCAACAAGCATACACAGTTATTATAGAAAACTGTGGATTTTGAGTGTACAGTGTAAAAGTGTATGGGAATCAGGAAGAGGGGCTGAGGTATCCTAGAGAAAATAGGATCACACCAATCCTGGAGAGAAGGAAAGAAAAGGATGTTATTCAGATGAATGTGATTACAGGATCAGTATGTAGATCTTCTAAGTAGGGAAGGTTTCTAAATAGGGAAATTGTCTTTTTCATGTTTAAGATAAGGTTTGTTGACTTTTCAGACTTGGTAAGCTATATACATATATCCAATGATGCGAAAGAGTCCTGGTGGAAAGTCAGTTTCCCTGTCCTTCCCAACATGGTGGCTGGATTCCATCCAATGATCACTTGCTTGTGTCTGCTCCCAGAGATGGTCCAAGCTTCTGAAATGAAATACAAAGATACTAACCCACTTCCCTTGAGATGAATACCTTCAAGGTGCCAATTAAGACTCTATTGAGATCAAAGGTATTTGACTGTTACAGGTGGAGGTCAGGAAGTACTGGGAAGCAGAAAACAGGACAGTAAAATGAACCATAAAGGCTCTTCAGATCAAGTCTCTCAATTGGGGGTTGGGGTGGGCAAGACAGAGCAAATATGCTCTTCATTGCAGCACATCAGAATAAGCAGGACTTGTGCAGACCTAGCCTGCCCTCCCACCCTAAGTGCTGACTGTATGCAAGTGACACTCCTCCCCCACCCCGTCCCAAAGAGCTCTGTGAAAGGTAGGAGTGAGGACCCACTCTGCACCAACACTGTGTGGCTTCAGGGGGAAACAGTGTTAAGAAGTTCTCATTCTAGTCCAGATCCTTCCTTTTTTTCTGAGGGATACTGACACTGGTGGGAAGATGACTTGCCATGGAAGAGCTCAACATCCTAGATGCCAAATCTCTTTCCAAACCCATACTTCTATCTTAAGAAATCCTAACCTCTCTCATTCTGTTCACGCCTATGACTTTGAAAAGGGACTCGGTAAGCAGAAACAATTTCTTTTTGCAGTTCAGTTCTTACCCTGTAGCTATAAGATGTGGGGTGTATCTACTTCACCTTCCAAGAGCAGGATTTGGTGGTTTTCAGAGTGTGTTCCATGGAGCCTTTGGCTGCCAAAGGGACATGGGTGTGCTTTGGGTAGAAGTGAGTGTGTCAACCAAATCAGCTCCCTGTCTGCTTTATATAGTCAAATCATGTAGAAAATTTGATTTGGTTTTAAAAAGAGTTCTGGCACTAAATGTTTAAAAAATGCTGAGCTATATGATCATAGATTCCTGCTCACCAAGTTGGTAACGTCTAAATATATCAGAAACATACTCAATCATAGCTCAAGCAGAATTAACCAATAAGAGAGTGAAATCCTCCTAACTTAAGTATAGAAGTGGTCTTTTGTGCACTTCTTTCTCCCCCCAACTAGAGGTAATGGTTCTTTTGGATGAAATTTCTGAAATTCTGAAGGCAGTGTGGACACTTAGCTTAGATTCCAAGTACCTAGATTTTATTTTTTTAGTTCCTCCCTTAAGAATGTAAGAAAAGCTCATATGAGGTCAGTTATTCCTCCCCCACCCAAAAGTAATCAATCAGTTAGTAACCATTTCCCTGATTATGATAGCCTTCATCAGATAATGGCTGCTTAATGTTTCTTAATGTCTGTGTTATAGTAATGGTGAAGCCTTTTTCATGATCTTATTTGAAAGCGGTGTTATCTTTTATTAGGGGTGAGAATTATGAGGTACCCTTGAGGGAAGGATAAGCATTTATAATGGTTTGAAGAGGATGAGGCTTACACTCCTCAGAAATAAAGATCAATGCTCCAATGCTTATGGAGTAAATGGTACCACTTCGCAAGGTTTTCTGCTAAGTGACATGAGGACAGGGACATGGGAGTGAGATATGTGTTTTGAACAGTTGTCATATGCTTTGGGTGGCACTCTTGGTCTCCACGAAACACCTCTGGTATTGGTAAGTCACAACCTTCTTGGGATCTTGGGCGAGCTGCTTAACTTGAGCAAATTGTTTAACCTCACTTCCTCCTCTCCAGAATAAAGATAATAATACCTGTCTCAGAGAGGCATTGTGAAGATTAAATGAAATAATGTAGAAAAACCACGAAGTTAACCATTTATCAACACCTTCTGCATGCCATTATTGTGTCATTATTCATGTCAAGACTCACCTGGAGGTGTCGAAAACCATATTGTTACTTCACTCTAAGGGCAGCCTATTTTCTGGCAAGAAAAGAAAGCAGGGAATTATTTGGGGACTTAGGGAACAGAGAGAATGATTTCAGATTAACATTTGGTCCACATCTTTTTGACATTCATCTATTTGAAGCCTCAGAAGACCACTCTCTTCCCCTGTTCTCTGGCCCCTGCCTCTCTAAGGGTGAATGTAAAGCATTCAAATGATGGCAGGTGCCAAGTGGCCAGAAAATAGCTTTCAGGACTTCAGCCAGCCTATGATTACCAGCCCTGTGATGCTGGAAGCTGTGGGAATCCCAGTACCCTTGGAGCCTGTGATAAATTAGGCAAAGAGGTTTGTAAAACACCAAGACGTGATGCCAGAGCAAACCTCGACAGGCTGCGCAGATAGTAGAGTGACTTAGGAAAGGGAAGGGGGGTGGTTAGAAGTGCAGGCTGAAGCCCAGAGCTGCAAAACAGCTGTGTGATTTCGTGGAGGTTGCTAGGTGAACTTCAGCTTTCTTCACCTGTAAAAAGGAGATGATGATAGTACTTACCTCATGGTGTTGCTGTGAAGGTCATTCACGGTCACAGTGAAGGTAAGATGAATGTGAACTGCTGCCATTTTCCTAAGTGCCGCCCTAATTTCTGAAATGACAAAACAACACACGTAAACAATATTGAATTCTGGCTTTATTCTGAGAACTGGGAAATGAGCAGCTAAAGGGAAACCAAACAGCCTGGACTGGTAAATATCCTGTGCTAATCTGCAAGGCTGCAAAAAAAAAAAAATAAATTGTTCACGTGTCTCTTATTTTTGCTTGGATTCTCTCAAGTGCTACTGTTCTTTTATTTTTCTTAAAGCAAGGCTCTCCAATATCATCCTCATTAAGGAAGCATGTTGTATCAACGTTATGTATATAAATAGACCCTTGATTTAGAGGCAGATGATCCAGTGATTGTAAATAAAAAGGAAATATATTAAATGGAAAGAAGAAGAAAAGAGAGACAGGTTTTCCGATCATAGGTCTGAGTCAAACCTTCACCGCTGTCCTCCACCTCAACCTTTGACGTGTAATAGCAACATAATGTCACCCAAGTTAGTTTCTTGTCAGTAAAATGAGAATATTTATCTTAAAGGGTTGTTGGAAAGATTAAATGAGATGATCCATGTAAAGGTCTAGCTTAATGCCTGACACATAGTAGACATTCATTCATCCATTTAGCAAATATTTATGGACCATCTACCATGTACCAGGTTTGGAGACTATAGCAGTAAATAACAGAGTCAGTGACCCATGTGGGGAAAAATGTGTGCTTCCGTGGAAAACTATACATCATCCTCTATGGCTCAACATTTTGGGCTATCTAAATCCAATTCTTGGGAGCTATTTTCTAACTCTGAGTTGTAGATAACTGATAGTAATACAACATAATTTTTGTCTATTGACATGTAAATTCTGTCCCACGGAGGTTGCTTCTCTAGCCACTGGGGAAAAGGTGAGTTTCGCCTCCCACATACACATTCATTTCAGTCTTCATGATCTTTAATTGTATCTGCTGTTTGGATTCTCCTTTGAGCTGATCGTAACATCTGACTAGTTTCATCATTAATCTTAAAGACACGTTCATTTTTGTATTTGTATGAGAGTCATGAGTCACAATTTTAACCTTTTTTGAAAATTACCCTTTTTTATTTTTATTTATTTATTCAGAGACAGGGTCTCTCTTTGTCACCCAGGCTGGAATGTGGTGGCGTCATAATAGCTCACTACAGCCTCCAACTCCTGGGCTCAAGCTGTCGTCCTGCCTCCACCTCCTGAGGCGCTAGGACTTGAAAATTACCTTTTAACCTGGGTAGTTGTTCACATTTTCCATATTCACTTTTTTACAAACAGTTCTATTATATTAACATTTTGCTTATGTGTTTGTTTGAAGGACATTAAATTCTAAACAGATTTTCCCCAAGTTGCTCCAAAGTCTAAGAAAATTTTAGATATATTTTAATATACCAGTGCTCAAAACCTTTTGCAAACTTCCTATTCGAATTTGTGATAATTTCATTGTGCCTAGAAGACACCTGCTACTTTGTGACAGATGCTGAAGGGGATATTTTCTAAGACCCCCAGAGGATGCCCGAAAATGTGCATAATACCAAACCCTATATGTACTGTTTTTTCCTATAAACACATACCTATTATAAAGTTTAATTTATAAATTAAACATAGTAAGAGATTAATAACAATAATTAATCAAAGAACTAGTTATAACAATATACTGTAATAAGAGCTATGTGAATGTGGTGTCTCTCTCTGTCTCTCTCAAAATATCTTCTTATGCTCTACTCACCTATTTTCAGACCACAGTTGATGACAGGTAGCTAAAACCTCAGGAAGCGAAACTGTGGCCGGGGGTGGGGGGGGACCACTATACTAGGGTTAACTCCCAACAGAAGCACTCTTAAAAAGGAATAAGATGGTTAGAACATGGGAGAGGCACTAGGATATATAGATTTAAGTCATCAGATTAGGCTTGAAAGAAAGAAATGTGTCTATTTTCCTGTTTTTGCAAGATTCTTTCCCTAGCTTTCTGAAGCCTGGCTTGGAATACTGATGAGGAGGTCCTACTGGGGCCAGGCCTAAGTTCACAGGCAACTTTCAGATTCTGTTTTATGCACAGTTAAGAAACTTTTCAGGTTTGAGGAGATCTCAGGCCCTGGCTCGGCCGGGTATTCTTCCTCTGGTGGTTGCTAACATTGCCTCACCTCATTCGGCTTCAAATCCTCCATCTGTAAAGGGCTTCTTCCCCTGCCAGTTTTTAAAGACTTATTTTCATGAGTTGAAGCACTCAGAGCTCTGCAGGAACAGAAAAAATTTTTGAAAGCTACTTTGAATGTATAAAGGGTTTCCTTGGGTCTACTTCCTGGAACAACCATGGGTATACTTTAGATGTCTGCAGGAATAGTTCCTATATGAGTATCCCCTACAAGTGGTCCATATTGATTTGTCCTATGTCTAAATGATCTACAAAATAGATGGTACCTCTGGTCCTTTTTTGTGCTTCAACTATTACCCATTTGTGCCTCTTTTCCCTTTAAAAAGATATCCCACTGAGATGTAGCACCTTGAAATTTGGAAATTCTGCTTATGCTATTGAATAAAGAGGAGACCACTTTGTCTTTTTCAGACCTTCGGAATGTGGCTCTGTGCATTTGCTAACATTGTTCCCTTCGGTGCTGATTTTTCTGAGCTGTTCCACCCCTTTATCCTTCTGCTATTGTCTTCTGAATCTTTTATTATGGTTAGAGTTCCCTGTAGAGACCAATGGGTCTGTAGTTAACAAGTGTCAGAAGAAGTGGAATAATTACTTTATGTGATTTACCTATGAGAATACGGCTTAGAAGAATCCAGTAGAACAAAATAAAATGTGGACATATTTAACTACCCAGTGCCTCATCTGCACATTTTCTTGTCTCTATTGCTTTCCCCTCTGGATATTGTGTTCTACTTTTCTATATCTTTGTATTTTGTTATATTTCTCTTTTGTGTGAACTGCTCTATACTTTTTATTGAACCTTGAGCATAATTTTAAATCTATGTAGTAAAGTTCCTGACATCATTAGGGCATGAGTTTTTCTCATAAGTTAATTTTCCAATAATAGCATTTATTCTTTATGTTAACCCCCTTTTATGGGAAGCTTACAAGTTTCTAACTTATTAACTTACCAACTTTAAAGAAAAATATTCCTCAGCATTCTTAAATCAAGGTTACTTAACTTGGTTTTGTTGATGATTCAGAGTAATAGACTTCTGAGTGCTGGAAAGGAGTTTAAAAGTCATCCAAGGATTTATGGGGTCAGCAAAAAATACTCCTTTCAATGAGAAATACACACAGGAGTTAGGTAAATAGACATCAGAATATCAGCTTTATCCCTGATAAGGATTTTTGGAGAATGTCATTTAGATCTTTAGACAAATTGATTTGCTAAGAATTTTTCTCTCTGAATTAAGCACCCCAGTAACTGCACAACTGGGCACTGCCCCTTTTAGCACGTGGCAGAAAACAGACTACATCAGGCACGTGGGTCATAGGAGAGCACAGAACATGGAACCGGGCTGAGCAAGCAGTACATGGAGGCAGGAGGGAGGCCAGGTACTTCAGCTGGGAAGTCTCTCAAGAGTCCAACCACATGTCTCCCTCCATATCCTTCCCAACACCCCTGCTAGATGGCCAGCCAGCCTTTGCTTGAACACCTCCAGGGACAGCATTTTGTAATTTTAAAAAGCCTGTTTCTGTTCCAGATGTTGGATTGTGCTGCTGGTGGTGGTGGTTATAGTTTTTGCTTTTGCTTACTCCTTTCTATCCTAAGCTGCAGGCCTGCTGAACCACTTTGAAGAGTTCTCAAATGCTATGCTCTACCATCCTCAAACCTACCCATTCACCTGGATAATTCCAATTTTCCTCCTACAGAAAGCCTTCCTTAGTTCTCCTCGCCTGAGTTAAGTATCCCATCCTGTAGCTCCCAAGATAAGGCTGCATGGTAAGACTTGTCACATTTAGTTAATAGTTTAAAAGTTGAATTATTAGAAAGTTTGTGCTGAGGTTTAACTGAAATACACCCCTAGGTCCTGTTCAGGTTCCCAGGTTAGAAACCCTTGCTGAAGAAAGTCCTGCATGACACCCGCCCCCCAATTACACATTCTTGATGCCAGGCCTCAGTGACACCATGATGCTGTCTCCCAGTCCTCTCCTTCATTTCAGTGGACTGTCAAATGGATACCCCAAAATGCTTCCTCCCAGGTTCCTTCTTCATCTCAGTAGACATCCTTATTTCTGCTACACTGAGAAGGTAATGTAATATTAGATGTAAGTAATGTAAGCAGAGAAATGGAAACTCTAATAAAGGATCAAAAGTAAATGCTAGAAATTAAAAAAAGCAACACTTTAACAGAGATAAAGAATGCCTTCAATGGGATCATCAGTAGATTCAACACAGACATGGAAAGAATCAGTGAACTGGAACATAGAAAAATAGAAAATATCCAAACTGATACGCAAAGAGGAAAAAGAATGAAAATAACAAAGCAGAACATCTCAGAATTACAGAGCGATATTAAAATATATAACATGCGTTATTGGAATACTAGGAGGAGAAGAGGACAGAAGAGATAGTTCAAGTTATAATGACTGAGAACTTTCCAAAATTAATGACAGACATCAGACCACAGATCCAAAAAGTTCAGAGAACACAAAGCAGGATAAATACCAAAACAACTACACCTAGGTACGTTATAGTTAAACTACACACCCCCATCACACACACACACACACACACACACACACACACACACACACACAGAATAAAGGTAAAATCTTGAAAGAAGCTAGATTTAAAAAACAAGCAAACACACACAAACACCTTACATATAAAGGAAAAAGGATAAGAATTCTAGGAGTCTTTTCATCAGAAACCTCTCAAGCAGGAAGAGAGTAGGTGGAAACTTAAAAGGGTTAAAAGGAAAAAAAAATGGCCAATTCTATATCCAGGAAAATTATTCTTCAAAAATAAAGGAGAAGTAAAGACTTGCTCAAACAAAAACTGAAGCAATTCAGTGCCAGCAAACTGTCCTATAGGAAATATTAAAAGAAATTCTTCAGGCAGAAGGAAAATGATATGGGTCAGACTTGGACTAACCTAAAGAAAGGAAGAACATCAGAAAAGAAATAAGAGAAGGTAAAATAAATTTCTTTATTTTTCTTATTAATTTATCTAAAAGATAACTGTTTAAAGCAGTAATAATAGTATACTGGGTTTTATAGCATATAGATAAGTAAAATGAATAACAACAGTGTCACAAGAGTTGGAAGGGAGGAAATGAAAATGCTCTATTATAAACTACCTGTACTACATGTGAAGAGTAATGTTATTATATTTGAAGGTGGACGTAGATTATTTAAAATGTATATTATTAACTCTAGGGCAACCACTAAAAAGCTTTTTATAAAGGAAATGTAAATGATATGTTGAGATGAGAAGATAAAAGGGCCTGACTGACATTTACAGGACATGCTACCCAAAAACCACTGAATATACACTTTTCTCATTAGCTCATGGGACATTCTCTAAGATTGACCATATCCTAGGCCACAAAGCACATCTCAACAAATTTAAAACAGTAGAAATTATACCATGCATCTTCTCAGACCATAATGGAATAAAATTAGAAATCAACTCCAACAGAAACTCTCATCTCTACACAAAGTCATGGAAACTAAACAACCTCATGCTGAACAATTATTGGGTTAAGGAAGAAATTAAGATGTAAATCAAAAGATTCTTTGAACTAAATGATAAAGGAGACACAAGTTATAAAAATCTGTGGGACACAGCTAAAGCAGTCCTGAGAGGAAAATTTATATCCATAAATCCCTACATCCAAAAAACAGAAACATCACAAATCAACAATCTAATGAATCATCTCAAAGAACTGGAAAAGGATGAGCAAACCAACCCTAAACCAAGCAGAAGAAAAGAAACAACAAAGATCAGAGCAGAACTAAATGAAATCTGTAATAAAAAAAAAACTATATGGAAGATTAATAAAACAAAAAGCTGGTTCTTTGAAAAAATAAAATTGGCACTCCTCTTGCTAGATTAACGAGAAGCAGAAAAGAAAGGGCTCTAATAAGCTCCATCAGGAATGAAAAAGAAATTACAAATGATACCATGGAAATACAACATATCCTCTATGAATACTATAAAATATTTTATGCACATAAACTTGAAAATGTGGAGGAAATGGACAAATTCTTAGAAACATACAGCCTCCCTAGGCTCAGTAAGGAAGAAATAGAATTCCTGAACAGACCAATATCAAGTACTGAAATTGAAGCAGCAATAAAAAACCTTCCTAAAAAGAAGTCCCAGACCAGATGGTTTCACACCTGAATTTTACCAGACCTACAAAGAAGAATTGGTGCCTATCCTGCAGAAAATATTCCACAACATAGAGAAGGAAAGAGTCCTCCTCAACACGTTTTATGAAGCCAACATCACCCTGATACCAAAACCAGGAAAGGACGCAACAAAAAAAGAAAACTACAGACCAATATCCCTTATGAATATAGATGCAAAAATTCTCAGCAAAATGCTAGCAAACTGAATTCAGGTGCTTATCAAAAAAATAATCCATCATGACCAAGTAGGTTTCATCCCAGAGATGCAGAGATGGTTCAACATACACAAACCTACAAATGTAATTCACCACATAAATAGAAGCAAAAACAAAGACCATATGATCCTCTCAATAGACACAGAAAAAGCATGTCACAAAATTCAGCACCCTTTTATGATAAGAATGCTTAACAAAATATCCATAGATGGGACTTATCTAAAAATGATACAAGCCATATATAACAAACCCACAGCCAACATCATACTGAATGGGGAAAAATTGAAAACATGCCTGCTTAGAACTGGAACCAGACAAGGTTGCCTACTGTCCCCACTGCTATTCAGCATAGTGCTGGAAGTCCTGGCCAGAGTAACCCATTAATATTTTTTGACTAAAATCTACTCTCACCACCATTTTATGAACCAAATGAATTTTAGCACCAAAAAACTCATGATTTAAAAAATGGAATAAATTTTGCTTTAAGAAAAGCATACATTATTTTTATTTCTCCCATTTTCATCAGAGAACAGCACCAATTTGTAGGCTAGCATAAGGCAGCCACTGCTCCAAGGGCACATTTATCAATATTATAAATGAAGAATTTATTTAATCCTAGTGATAATACTTGACAGGATAAGAGTGAAAGTTGTTACCAGATAAACTGTTTGTTTCATATATCAGAGAACTAGAACAGAAAGAATATTCTTACTATGAAGCAGTCCTGCTTCAGAAAACCCCTGACATCTTTAATAATGTTTACTGTTTCTTGGGATTTTTCTTTTTACATTCCAGATGTTCAGCTGAGAACTATGTGTACGTTATGAGTGTATGCCTATCAAGTACCTAGAAATGCCTGAGACAGTTCAATGTTAAAGAATTAGTAGCTTTCGATAATCTTGCAAGCTATTTTAGGTGAGGAACATGATACTCAGAGTGCAGTGGGAGACTCGAGGTAATCAGAGAAGCTGAACATTTACCATCACCAAGACCTGTCACATTGGCTTATTGGGAGGATTAGGGAACTGAAACCTGGAAAATTCTTAGAACAGTGCCTGGCATATTATAGGATGTCAATAAATATCACCTCTCATCATTATTGGTCTATAATTAGTGAATTGATAAGCATTTGATGAGCACCACTACATGCACCAAACACTGGTAATAGAGACACATTATATTATTCCGTTGCAGTGAGATAGAAAAGCAGGGCATCATTGGTTCTGCGGTGTCAGACTGGAAGGGACCTCCTCCTGTCTCCTATTTTTCCCATGAATAAACAGAGGCCCAGAGGCTAAAGTGATTTGTACAAGGGCACACAACTTTTGTATTACCAGAAAATGTTCAAAGCTAGGTCACATTGCTATGGGAGAACAGGAGACCCATTATGAAAAGTCCAGTAGGTTGTCTTACTTCGAAGTAACCAGAGTAGGGTTCTGAAATGGACAAGACACCCTTTTACTTGAGTGTGTTTTTCCACTCAAATTCGAGGAGCAGAATGAAGGCTTTATAGCAATGGACTTGATCTACTTCCTCACCTTCAACCAAATCCAGTTTTTTCTTTTTTTTTCTTCTTTTCCTGTCTTTATTTTATTCTCTAGTCCCCTATGGGAATGTCACATGATACTAAGTCAAATATGACTACAGCCTTTGCTTATATTTTGAATGCTGAGCTTTTTAACCTATCAGTAAAATTAAGTCAATTAAGCATGATCTGTTTTAAGTCCCTATTTGCTTTCTATCTCCTGTTTGCATTTTATTTCTGTTTTATTGATGACTTTTTAAATTATTCTGTCAGTTTCTTTTGTTTTTGGAAAATACTAGCATCAGATTACAAAATTGGAGACCCCTGCTCTCTGGTTTTGTTCCCATTTCCTATTTGAAAATTAATGTACCATATGCTCCCTTCCTCTCAAGTCGGAGTTCCCATCCTTAAAAAGCCCTGAGTTGCATGGGCAGAACCTCTGTGACTGCACTTTCCTGGGAGATTAGAAATTAGGCCTTTTAGAGGCAATCAGTTAAGTGGACCACTGACTCTCTTCCTTCAGATGGCATCATTTACGGGGAGGAGCCTGATGCCATATGTTATTGATAGAAGAAACGGAAGCCCACGCATGTGGGATTGATAATATTTAAGATCCTGGGGCACTGTTTTGATGAAGTATGACTGTCTTCACAAGATCTTGGCCAGCATTTTTAGGACATTGTGTTTGAACTCCTGTGTTGCCTGTTGAAAGTCTCATTAGAGATACTTTTCAATTCCCACACAAACTTTAGGGCAATCTTACTGTTAGTGTTTAGAATACCCTTGATAAGCTTCATGTCTTTGATAGCTATGCAAGATTGGAGAAAGATTGACCTTGGCCGAGCCCATTTAACCTCTCTGAGCCTCAGTTTTCCTTTCTCTAAATATACTTATGATAATGGGTACCTTACAGAGTTGGGATTAACTAGTACTATGATTGACCTGCAGTTGTATGAATGCCATACAAAAGTTAATGAGAAGCAAAGCACTTTGCAAGTGGTATAGAATTATATAAACATATGTCTGTGTATAAATAACACATATGTAGGCATATGCATATAGTTTTCTTTTCATTAAGAATATCTCAGTTATCTAATGAAGGCCCTAAAACCTACCAGTCAGCTTGAATTTTTTCCAGCCCACCAAAATTTTACCTTGCCCAGTGCATTTTTTAGTAATAATGATTGTTGTAAATATCAACCCATCTCCCAACACATACTCAGCATCAAATACTCCCAAGATATTTTTCTAGTAACTTGGGATATTCAGAATTCAGAAGATGTGATTCTTGCCCTTCCTTAAATTATCATGTTGGAGAAAACCATGTACCTTAAAAAATATTTATTGAGTGCTTGCATGCCAGGCACTCCAGTAAATATTTTACATATAACATTTAATTTTATCTTTCCAATAACCCTGCAAAGTAGGTATTAATACTATTGCCTTTTACAAATGAGGAACATGAGGCTCAGAGAACTTAGGTAGCTTTCCTTATGTCGTGTAAGCACAGAGGTGACAAAGTCAGGATTTTAACTCAGGACTATCTGAATTCCAAGCTTATGTGTTTTTTTTTTATTTTATTAAATTTATTTTTTAATTGTGGCAAAGTACACATAAAATTTGCCATCTTAACCATTTTTAAGTGGCACTAAGCACATTCATTGTTGTACAACCATCACCACCATCCATCTATAGAACTCTTTATCTAGCAAAACTGAAATTCCATCCCCAATTAAACACTAACTCCCCAACTTCCTCCTTCCCCCAGCCTCTGGCCGCCACCATTCTTCTATCTCTGGAATTTTGACTACTCTAGGTACCTCATATAAGCAAAGCTTATGTTTTGACCAGTACACTGTGAAAGACAGCATCATCTTATAAGTGCAAGTAAGAGAAATTAGTCATGGGGGTAAGTATTGAAGGAGATGTGAGAAAGAACATATCTATGAGCCTGGTTGACTGGGGAGTCTGCTTAGAGGAGGCTGCATTTATCCTGCATAAAATTTTAGAAGATAAAGCCTCTCTAGATACAAGTAAAGCCCCTAAAATGTGAAGTTTTGTGTATGTATTTTGTTTGGCTCTCAGAGAATTTAAAAAGAAAATATAACAGCATTTGAGCCATGGACTCACCACTTTCCAGTGGCCCCGGACCCTGCCTCTTCACACCCTTGAGTGTTAGAGGCATCTGGGTTTCTGAAGCCTAGGGAAGGGAGAGTGAAGGAGGTGAAGTCAGAGCAGAGGAATAGATTGTAAAGTACGTTACAGAAGGCTTTGATGGGCAGGATGAGGAAATTAGATTTTCCTCTCTTGGTTGTTATTCAATACCCATTAATGGTATGACTTGACTAATGATAAGTGAAGTGACAAGCTCAACACATTATTGATTGGTAAAAATAAAATAAATGAGCTGATGAGAGATATCACCAATGTATAAGTTGTTGGTCCAAGTGGATCCCAAAGCTATTGGATAATTTTTTTTTTTTTTTTGAGGCAGGGTGTCACTCTGTCACCCTGGCTAGAGTGCAGTAGCATCGTAATAGCTCACTGCAACCTCAAACTCCTGGGCTCAAGCAATCCTCCTGCCTCAGCCTCCTGAGTAGCTGGGACTATAGGCACATACCACCATGCCTGGCTAATTTTTTCTAGATTTTTGTAGAGATAGGGTCTCGTTCTTATTCAGGCTGGTCTCCAACTCCTGGTCTCATGCAATCCTCCCACCTCAGCCTCTCAAAGTGCTATGATTATAGGCATGAGCCAAGGTGCTCAGCCAATTATTTTACCTTTCTCTAGTTTGGTCCCTTTCCCAGTCTTCAAGGTGGTTTCATATCTAACCACCTTTCTACAAAACCTCCATCCCACCCCTCATTCATTATTCTAAGAGTTAGAGACCACTAGCAATGAATTTCCCTAACATCCTTTCCCGCAAGATTATCTGTATTCGTACCCTTCCTTACCTGCTTCCTCTGTGTTTAAAGAAACATGTCCTCTCTCCCAAGGCCAGGAACATAACCTGTATTCTTCTTCCTCCATCTGTCCTCCCCTCCTCCCACACCAGAATTGTGCTTACCTGTTTTTCTCTTTCTTCTGGATCTTCAGACGATCTGTCTCCACTTTTGCATTTCAGTTTGAAAATATGCTGCATCCTGTGTACATCCTCTCCTCTCTATTCTTACTGCCATTTTTCTGTTCTAGGTTTTCACAGATTGAATAACACATTCTCTTCTTCCTATGATCCTGCCTTATGGCTCCCTAAGGGAGTATCTATCCTTTTTTTTTTTAAGCCAGAGTTAACCAGATCACTGCCTACTAATAGAGACTTAATACCTAATGAATAAAGTCCAAATTCTTAAGCCTGGCCTATGAGGCCCTTCATAAGAATTCTTCCTTTCCATCCTATCCTGAAACTGCAAGCAGATCACTCTCATTCTTGCCTCAATATTCACCTAATGAATTTTTAGTCATTTTCAGCACTTAACTCTAATTATTCCCCTCAACCCTACCTTCCCTGGGCCTCTCCAAAGTGAATTAATTTTTCCATTCTGTGTTTTCTTTACATTTTATGCAATAAATAAATGACAGCTATTATTGTTAATATTATAAGACATTACATGATTTTAAAATTATTTGGTTACCAGTTTATCTCCCTCTCGACAGCCCAGAAGTTCCTCTAGGATAGAAAAGAGTCCGATTTATCTTACTATCTCTAGCTGTGTTGACCCAGTGCTGGCATAAAATAGGCATTTATTAAGTGTTGATTGGATTAAATTGAGTTTGTTCTTCCTTTGATAGTCTTAGCACTGAACTTTAAAGCCTTTCTTCGTTTCTGTTGATAAGAATACTTTGGTTAGTCCTTCGGTTTCCTGATTTGCCTCCTTTTCATGATGCTCATCCTATACTTTCTGATCTGCAGCTTCTCATAATTACACTCCATTGATGTTCAAGTCTATTTTCCTGTTTCATTCTAGGAGAATCCCTGTTTCACTTCTTTAAAGAACTTCTCTTTTGAACCTGTACTAAGCCCCAAGATGCCATCCTGAAGTGTGCTGGAATGGCAGACTCCAAATTCTGTAGCATCCTGGGTCCCATATTCCCTTCAGGTAGTCTTTCTAGCATGTTCTGGTGATTGTGTCTAGAACTCAATGCCAAGAGTGATTGTCACAGTGTCATGGAAGCTCACCGGGTCTGCTGAAATTTGAGTCAAGTGCTGTTTTGTAGGATGGAAATGAATGTCCTTTATCTGAAAAGCTTCTGTTTAGGGCAGGCCAGTAGGGGCACAGAATATACACCATAGGTGTATTAAGTGCCAATTTACCTGTGTTTCACAACTAACAAAGTGCATTATAAATATAGTATTTTGTTTCAGACATCTAAATGTCCAAATGTGGGTACAACTATTAATGCTAGGTTTTGGTTTGCAGCCCTTCATGGCAATATAGCTAACTCCAAACTACCTTGATGGCATAGATTGATACTATCTCAGTGATTAGAACTTAAACAGGAAAACTGAGAACAGTGAATGACTAAAGTATTGTTATGTTAAGCCATATAAAATTGTCAATATTGAACAATTTTGACTAACAAAAGTGGCGATTTTATTAGTTTTAACATAATAGTGAAGTAATACATCTTATTTAAAGGAAGTAGATAATAAAAATGTAGCATATATTAAGCATTTACTATGTGCCAAGCACATTGTTTAGAACTTTTTATGCATTAACTCGTTTAATCTTTATAAGAACTCTAATACATATTATCCTTCTCTTCACATATGAGAAAATTGAGATGTGGGGGTTGACTTCCCCAAGCACACACAGATAGTAAGATGCCACGAATAACCTAATATTAGGGGTAAGATTCTTCTAAACCAGGTTTTGGCAAACCTTTTTTGTAAAGGGCTATATAGGGAAGCTATGTGGCTTTGTAGGTCATATGGTCTTGGTCACAACTACTGAACTCTGCGTTTGTACTATGTAAACAGATGAGGTGTCTGTGTTCTCATAAAACTTTATTTACAAAAACCAGGTGGCTGGCTGGCCAGATTGGCACACAGGCTATAGTTGGCGAACCCGTGTTCTAACCTTTTCCTTCTTGTGCCCAAGTCTGTTTTCTCAGTAATATTTGTGAAGAAAATTTAGAATTCATAGTTTTTTAAAACATGCTACATTTTTCCTTTTTCTATACTAAATGTAGAAAATTAGAAACTATACATACAGAAAAAAGGAAAAAAAAGTAAAATTCCAACATTCAGAAATAATCTCTTATACAAGCACTTTGTATTCATCCTATCAGATCATTTTCTCTGCACACATTTATTTCTAAGAATGGCATCACACCTTAATAGGTGGCATAGACTTCTCTTTTCCACTTAGAAATATATTGTGAATGCATTTCTATGTCAGTTGTTGAAACAAAATATTTTCTGAATGCAAAATATTTTCTTTGACTGTAGTTATTCTATGGATGTTGTATATATGTCTACTTTCCAGGTGAATTGGGTATGCCCATGTCCTAGATTCTTAGGTTGTATTCCGAATTCTTCTACCTTGTATACACAGACACACACACACAAATAGCCATATACGCAGAAACACATAGAGGCATGTGCAAAATACAATATCCCAAACTCTCAACCACCATGTCAATTGCCCTTAATTGTGAGAGTCACAGTCTTCTTTCTCTAGCATTTGTACCTCTAATGTTGATCAGATTTCTTCACCTTTGCTACAGTTATAGCCAGTCACAGTAGTGAAACCAGCCCTGTAGGTAAATGAGCACCAGAAGGAATCATGCATCTCCAAGTCCCTGTCATTGTCATCTGTAGATGCCACCCTTGGGGGCAGTGTAATTTCTTTGAAAGCTTTTTTTCTATCTGCTTCCCTCTTCCCCAAGCCTCCTCCAAAAGAGAAGCTTGCACAGCTTTTCTTCAATTCATTAAATTTTCAGCATCTTTCCCCAGTGGTTGGTACACAGCAGGTAACATAGACAGGAGGACATTAGAATTCCTTCCAGGGGAGCAGTTTCAAAAGGTCACATGTTGCCACAGTGTCCTCCTTTATAAATCTTTCAGAGGGTGATGAGGCGTGTATCTGGGGGTTGGGGGGAGGGGAAACAATGGGACTGCTGTAGTCATTCCAGAAGGATCTTAACTCCAAATCTTCTACTTAGTAATATATCCACAGTGATAATCAGCAGAGCACATAGAAGGGGGCCAAGATATACTTACCTTTGCAAAATATGCTCCCACTAAGTCCAAGTCAAAGACTAGCCTCTCTCCTGACAAGTGAAGACAGCTACAGAGTAAAGAATGAAGTGATATCTAGGCACCGACAAAAAGTGCTGCTGTAGAATATAAAGGGAGGCCACTTCGTTTCCCTAAATAATTTCCCAAACATGTTCAGTTAACTATTCTGAGTATGTCCCTAGAATCTTATAGGTTTTATTAACTCATACGAAATTTCTCACTGATATTTGTATCACACTTGAAATTTATAAAGTGATATTTCACACACATTATCTAACTTCAGAACCCTGTTGATAAAATAAGTGTGAAACTGTTTTCAGATGAGGACTCTAAAACTCAGAGCTCAGAGATGTTTAAAAAAAAAAAAAAAAATTGACCCAGACCACATTGCCAGAAGATGGCAGTACTCAGCTCCTCTGATACCTAAGGCTTTTTTTTTCCCCCTCCAATCCAAGGAAAATTCCTCACTTCTTCCACCATTTTGCTTTTGTTAATTAAATACTCAGAACAGTCATATTTGGCTAGTAGAGAGCTTTCTATTCTTTTAACATGCAAACTACAGGGGAAGATTTTTGATGCCAAGACGACAGTCTTAGGAGATTCAGAACTCTAGAATGATGTATATATCCCAGCTGTAGTCATTCAAGATTATTTAATACTGAAGATATTAATCACCAAGAGAAATTGTAACCTTTAATTAGAAATCGTAAGGAAAGGAAAATTATACCAAGATCCTTTTTTGAGATAATTAGCAAAATGTCTGGGACAGATGGCCTGGAAACAATGGAAAATATATGTGGTACTGATGTATCCCTTTGATCATGTATTGGATGCTATCGTGGCAAAAGCATTTCCTGGTTGGAAAAATTATATTTGTCATTTCTTCTGCTTTTTATTTAAGAAACTGGCTGGCTTTTCTTTTTGGAAACTTTTGCAATCTGTATCCCTCCCTTTTTATCACCTCTAGCTGCACACATTTGAGTTGGATTTTTTTAGTACATCTGAAAAGAAAGGCTGGGAAATAAATTGAATCTGCAAACAGGTCTACTCTGCTTCTTGTAAGTGGTGTCAGTAGAAATGATTATAGCGTAAACCACTAAGAGTGAAACCAGGCCAGGATTTGAAAGTAATTGATAGTACAGTACTTTGAAACTTCACAGTTTGAAAAGGTAAGTGTTACACATATGCCCTCATTTATATGGAACCCATTAACTCAGATTTCACAAAAATCAGCCTACTGCATAGAAATGACACTTAGTAGGCACTGAGGAAATAGGGATTGAGTTAGTGGTGGGCAGAAGGAATAGAAGAAAAGAAAGAATGAACCAACTAGAAGGAAAACCAGCTCTGCACCAGCCAAGAATATGTGGGCAGGCCATACATCTGAACTGTGCCTCAAATGCCTCCTGCAGAAACAATAGAGTTTAAATAGAAAACCTCTCAAGTATGTCTTAATGGTGAGATTCTAAATTGAACATTTAGCGGTTGAATATTAAAGAAATCTTTGTTGACAATAGGTTTTTATGCGAGATAGCATGGTGAATTGCACTGCTCACTAATTTATCTAATTTTGTTTCAATACTCATATCTTCTGGTGTTTGGAAATAATATTTCTTACCATTCAAATTTTCCATGGTTTGGGCCTTTAATTTGGGGAGGATTTTCTTTTTTTATTCTGGCCGTTTGTGTACTTACTGAATATTTCATCATTATCTCTGTTGAAGTTTAATTATTTACTGATTAAATAATTGTAATTTATTATAAATTGCTAATTTACAAATCATTCATTACTTACTAATTGTTCAATTATCTTTAAATTAGTGCTCATTAATTTACTCAATAAACATTTGCTGAGCTGTTACTAGATGGCCTGCTCGAGTAGAATGGAGACATGGAGGAGCCTGAGGAGGAGGTTGGGCTCCTTCTTTCAAGAAGAAACTCTCTGTTCTTCTGGGAAACTGAATATTCTTTAGTGCAAACACATATGTTCACAACATCACTCCATTAACCCAGTTTCACTTAGCTCCATTTAAAAAAAAGTCCAGAAAAGGATGATATTTAAAAATGTTTATCTGCTACAGTTTTTTCCATGTTTAGTCCAATGGGAGGTTGGGGAACCGTTTGAAAATCTGGAAACACTTTGAAAAATGAAAATGCAAAACATTAACTGAATCATCAAAATTAGATTCTTATATTACATAATCACAAATGACATACCTACAGTAGATTAATTATTCTTCAAATACATGTAGATGCTAAGTAGCCCAGAGGTGGAAGAGGAGAGCTGGATAGACATATTGGGGAAAAACAAGCATGAACGTGTTAAATGGGGTTAGATGGGGGTTAGGAATTATCCTGTGATTCCACTGTGCTGGTTATCAGGGGTAGTACTGGTCAGGCTAATTAAGCCCAAGTAAATGAAATTATACACCACTAGAGGGTTTGATTTTCACATAGGATTATTCCATTGATCTGGAATTTTGTCAACTGCAGCATTTAGTTCAACAAATTATATGTTATTTTAGAAATGAAACCAGTCTTGTTATTTGATTCTGGCCAAGTTTAAGGATTTCTTTGATTCCAGCTAACTCCCTAGACATGTTAGAAACATACTAAAGAAAAATGTAGTGCCATTGATTATCCTTTGCCAGAATTTGAGTAATATGCCCTGAAAAAAAACAACAATTAATAATGCCTCTTGGCCTAAATTCTTTCCCTTGTCTGATTAACTTACTATAATTATGGTTAATAATAATAACAATAGTTAACATAGTTAATAATAATATAACTATGTGTTTTGTATACATATAACTAAGTGTTTTAATAATATAACACTTATAATAACTATAAGTGATGTTATAACATCACTTCTATAACATTTTATCTCTGTTTTCCTCTACATCCAGCATCGGATGTCGTCATACTGTGATTTAGATGGATAGTACGTACTGCGAACTGCTTCCTTGGTTCCACTTCAGCAGTAACCATTAAACTGCTACAGAAACTGACCTTCCCTAATCTGATAGAAAACCCTCTTCTGCTTTTATAACACTGGTCATCGACGTGTGTTCTTCAATGTGCTGTGAGAAATGTCTCCAAATTTTTAAAGAAAAAAAGAGGAAAGCCACACTAGATAAATGAGAACATTGAGACTCTTTTTTTTTTTTTTGAGACAATTTTAATGGAAGATCCATTTGAGTCATCTGAGGCCGCAGGCACTGTTAGTCTGCTGAAGCCCTCTCTGGTCAGGCACATGACAGGCAGATCCCAACGTGTGAGACGCCACTTCTGCATGTGGAATGTGCCCCGGAGGTTTGCTTATTTGACTTCTGTGGGCAGATTAGATAGCTCATTCTTGAAACATACTTGGAAAAGGAGCCTGTGTATCCTGGAGGAGAATGGTTACTTAAGACCATAGACTAGACGGAAATCTCCTAATTCTTTCAAAGCCTCCATAAGAGTCAGCTTTATGGTATGCTCATCTTCAACAAGTAGAATCTCCAAATTCTCATTTAGTCCAATACTTTTTTTTTCGATTAATTACAACCTTTCGTCAAGAAGTATCTTCCCCCCATATCATTTTTAAAATATAAAGCAACTAATTATTCATAGCAGACTACACACATATACACACACACACACACACACACACACACACACACACACACGTACATAACTTAGAACAGGGTTATCTTTTATTTTTTTAGGGTAGTATTTCCTGAAGTTGGTTGAAGGAGGTGAGACTTGGCTGTGACAAGGCCAGCATGGTGGTATGGCTCTTGTTAGAGGTGCCAATTAAATAATAAAAGATGTTAGATAGAGGCAAAAAAAATGCTTTTGTAAAATCGTTTTTGGCAGAAATGTTGGTGAGGGATTTTTCTTCTCTTTGTCCTAAAGGAGTGTTTAGCCTTTTCTTCTGAAGAATAGAAGCTGAGGATGAACTTTTCAGTTGTGTCTTGCAGTTGTTTTGAGCGCCTCAAGGGGGAGCTTTCACACAAGCAAAATAGAGGATACCCACCTTGAAGGTGCAACTTGGGCTTTCAGTGGGTACCTCTTATCCATCCAGTTAGTCCTGGGAGAATTCTCCCTTTGATAGACAAGCTTTGCCATTTTGATGGGAAGGGAGCTGACAGAGTAGCCCTCTGTCACAAACTTTTTTTAAAAAGTCCTATCAGGTTGTACGTGGATGTAAATTAATCAGCTGTGGTGTTAAGTGTCCCACGATATGGAAAAGGTCTCTCTGGTCAGTGTCTCCACTCGGTCAAGAAAGCACCAGTAGCCAGGCCTTAGACATCTACTTTTAGTTAGAACGTTTTTTGTGCATGGAGTTATTCAAACCTACCATCTCATCCTGCCACACAAGCAATGCCAGTTTTGTGTGGCTAATATGAAAGACATTACTACCATTTTTTAATAAGCCTCAGAAAGTATTCCCTGCCCTACCACCAAACCCTGCCTCTTCAACACAAATGTATTTCAATGATGGAATAAGTACCTATTCGGTCTCATTTTAGATTTCTGGATGAAAAGACTAATTATATCCTACTCTAAGACTCCTTTTTTAAAAGTAAGAGGAAAGATGAATTAATAAATGTGCTTACTTCTCTTTGCAAATGAAGTTGAAGTAGATTGAGTATGAAGAAAACTTTATTTTTCCCCAGCAGATGCTAAAAAGTTATTTGCTATTTCTCCTTTAAAAAAAATTTTCATGTTGTTTCTCAGCTTTTTGGCTAAGATCAAGTGTAAAAAAAAAAATGTAGATATGGTACATTGTCGCTAAAACGTTAAACTTGGCAAGTGACTGTTTGCTCTAATTCAGTCTCCCCATTATCCTCAGAGATAATTTCCTTGGGAGGGGGGAATGAGACAAACATGCAGGGTAACACTTCTCTTCATGGTTCTTGGAAACACGATGCCTTTCCATAAGAAATACAATCATTTAAAGGAAAATGATTTTTCTTTTGCAAATGTCTAAATACAGTGGGAGTATTTCTGTGGACTATAAATATTTGCAAACTCTTTATGAAAGCATGCTTTAACCAAACACCTGGTAAATGTTGAACAGTTTATTAATGACTTGCAAAATCTCCAAGTTGGGAAATACAGCTATGCCATTATGATCAGTCATTTGGCAGATAGTCAAGCCTGACAGCAATTGTTTAATACCTTTTTACCCATAAAGACTCTGATTCACTGAAAACATTTGAATTTCAGCAGATTTTCTTCCCACCCCCTGACCCTGCACCAAATTGCTCAATTATCTTCCATAAAGAGTTCTATTATTCTTTCAAATTTGAAGTAATAGAAAACGACTGTAAGCAATGTTATAAAATGTGTATTCTGTTGTCTCTACCTGTCTAAGACCCTTTCAAAAGCTACAGCTCATTCTTTGCCTTCTTCCTACATTTATCGAACTCCTATTGTGTACTTTCAATTGAGCTAAGTTCTGTAAGGCCTGGGAAAAGGGCTGAGAAGTAGTGTGACATAAGATACCAGCCTTCAGAGATCTCAAAATATAGGTAGGGAGAAATGAAACCCAAACGTAATTAAGTAGCATCTCAAATCTACATTTAATTGTCAAGAGGATGATACATAAAATGAATTCTACAGGAATCTAAAGGTAATCTGGAGGTTGTAGTGATCTAGGTTGATACGAAGGTGACATAATTTTTAAGATAGGCTATTAAGAATGTGTAGGATTAGGAGAGGCAAGATGAAGGTAAAGGTCATTCTGGAAAGAAAGAGCATCCTAAGACAAAATAGTAGATTAAATACGCCAAGTGTATTAGGGACAGTGCACATAACTATATGATTAGAAGTCATTTTTATCAGGGAAGTGCCTTGCAATAAATATCTTCATTGTATTGATTATCTATTGCTATTGAAATAGTACATAACACATACACACCCTCCAAACTGAGTGGCTTAAAGCAATAAATATTAAGTTAGCACACATGTTCACATTCTGGTGAATGTGGTCCTTCTGGTCTTGGCTGGGTTCATTCACTTGTCTGTGAGGCAGTTGGCTGTTTATTTATGTAGGACAGACTCAGCTAGTATGGCGGGAACAACCGAAGGCCTCTGCCTTGCTGCAGTGTCTCTTCCCCCCAGCATGCTGGCCCAGGAAATCTTCTCATAGCAATGGTAGAGGTGCAAGAGAAGAGAAAGCCAATCCTGCAGGTGCTTTTCAAGCCTCTACTTGTGTCACATTTACTGATGTTCCATTGACCAAAGCAAGTCATGTGGCCAGTGCCCTAGCACCACCCCAACATAGAGTATATCCTGCATATGCATAGTAAACTGTTCCAGTTACCTACTCCTGCTAACAAAATACTCCAAAACTTGGTAGCTTAAAACAACAACCATTTTATCATATTGCATAGATTCTGTGGGTCAAGAATTCAGGAAGGGCTTGGCTGGGCAATTTTTCTGATCCTCAGAATGTCAGTGGTACTCAGCTGGTAAATGGATTGTTCTGGGTGGTCCAAGACAGCTTCACTCATAGGTTTGGTGTCTTGGATAGGAGTCTGGCCCCAGCTGGATTGTCAAGAGTGGTTGCACTCCACTCTAGCATGGTGAGGTATGAGGACAATAAAAATCCTTACATAGAAGAGACTTTTCCCTAGAACAAACATCCTAAAAGAATCAGACAGAAATCACATAGTGTTTTCTGACCTAGTCTTAGAACTTATGTAGCACCTTCTGCTGTACTTTGTAGGTTGGAACAAAAATCCTCCTAGATCTCAGTATAGGGGACACAGATACCACCTCTCTACTGAAGGACTATAAAAGAATTTTCAGACATGTTTTGAAATCACCATGGTCATTTCTCAAGCCACAAATTATTTAAATTTTGTGTATGAATTACTCAGCCCCTCATAAGACCCACCCACTGAAAGACCCATCCCATTATGATATCAGGTTCAGGCACAAGGTCTAGGATCTTGTTATCAATAAATCACGTGAAGGCTCAGATGAGATCCCTACTAAGGTGCCATTCCTTGGGTACAGTTCCCCTTGATCTGACTATCAGTGAACTAAAGAGGCTAGTTGTCTGCCCTTCAATATAAAATGATGGAATAGGCATAGGTTAACCACATTAGACACAAATCTGTATCAATTCTGAAATCTAGCCAGGCTCATTACTGCTCCCTAGGAATGATTCTCTGTTTCTTCGCTTTACCCTCTAGGAGAAGGTCAGTAAACTTTTTCTATGAAGTGCCACAGAGTCAATATTTAGGCTTTATTTGTCACATATGGTCTTTATTGAATTCTATTTTGCTTTTAAGCATTTAAAAAATGTAGAAACATTCTTAGCTCACTGGACATGTAAAACCAGGCCACTGCCCAAATTTGGCCCATAAGCTATATTTACCAACCCCTGTTATAGACTTGTGGTTCTACCATTTGGGTCATTTTTCCTTTTCCACAAGAAATAGCCTATGTTTATAGCCTGTCCCAGCATGTTTCTAACCCACAGAATTTTGGGAGCTCAAAGCCGTCTTTTATTTTATTCTGTATCTGACCCTTTTACTCCAAGCTGTCAGTATATTCTGCCAATACAATTCTCTTAAAAACTTTGTAGGTATTCTAGGAATCTTATTGGGATTCACTCTATTAAAAGAATCTCTTAGATTCTTCAAAATATTAGTACATTTTATGTTTTCCACAGTAATACACTTAAGAGTGTTTCTAAAATTTCTACCAATATATGGTACAAATCTCTTTTCCTCCCACTTCCAATAATATTTTCCTTATGTTCTGGTAACATTTTCCTTATTTTTCTCACTGAAAAGCTTCTCAAGTTCTCTCCATCTTTTGCCTACCACCTAGTCTCAAAGTCAATGCCACCTGTTTAGTTTTTTGTTATATTAGCACCTCACTTCTGGTAACAGATTCTGTTGAAGGTTATTAGTAGTTACATGACAAAGAATCCCAAAATGTTGTAGCCTATATAAAGAGTCATATTATCATATCTCAGAATTTTATGGGTAAGGGACTTTAGCAAAGTTCTTCTAGGTAATTCTGCACCTTGTAATGTCAACTGAGGTCATTCACTGTTAGTCACCTGACCAGGCTAGCATAGAAGGCTCAAGGTGGCCTCACATAACATATGTGGCTAGGAAAATTTGTCTCATCTGGAACAATCCACCTGCATATGGCTTCTTGTGCATGGCTGTCTTAGGGTAACTGAACTTCTTACATAACAGGTAGCTTTGTCCATAGCATAGCAAACCTCCTGAAAGTACCAATAAAATGATGAATGACTTTTATTGACAACAAAGTCTAATAGTCAAAACAGACACAAACCCACTCAGATCCAAGGAGGAGGAGACATAGTCTCCAACTCTTAATAAAAGGCATGTCAAAGTATTTAAGTCTATGTTTTAAAACCTCCATATGGACCATTAATGCAGATACTATTTTTTATGAGAAATTTTTCAAAGCCTTGCAGAAATATTTGGACTTGAGATGAGACTGTTTATATTCCTTTGTATTCGGTGAGATATAGTACAACTCTCTCCCTTTCAACCTTCATTCTCAAAGTCTCTTATGTATTTTCAATTTGTTTTTTGTTACACACCCCAATGAGTAAACACTTTTGAATATGTGTCCCCAATATGCATAAATACCCTTAGATATATGCTTTATAAATAAACTCATGATTATGTTCATTATAAAACATTTCTAAACAGCAAGCTAAAATGGATCTGATAAAGATATAAAATATTCAATATCCTGCTAATTGTGATGGCTTTGTATTATATTATCACTAGCTAATGTCTCAAAAAGATATACTTTAAGATGACATTTGCCATTAACAATAGTGAATATAAATACATATCTGAATTAGTCTTGATAATTTTACATTCGGGGCTATCCTGTCAGAATGGAACATTATTGTTGCTTTTACCCCATAGTTCAGCTAATTAAATACTTTTCTTGGGAGTACAAAGTGCCAGCTTCATTATTTTATTGGTTTTCAATAACCGTCTTAGCTTTCTTATCTATTTTATGTGAGGCAGCTTAGTTGAAATTAGTTATTATAAGTTACAAATCCATTTAACCAGACACATGTGAATAGTATATTCCAGTACACTGGCCAGGAGCCAGTGAGTGTGGGGAACACTATCTTCTCAAGCCTGTGGAATTCTCACCATTCTCTTGGAAATACTTTAGTTACATCATGGCCTTCCAACTAATAGGTTCTTATTTTTTTTAGATAAAAAATATGAATATACAATCTAACATTTTCTTGTCACACCCTAATGAATCATCTGGCACTTCCCTCTGGGTGCAAACACGCTATTGTGAAAGCAATTGACATAGGGGACATTCAATAAATATATTGAGTTAATTAAAAAAAACAATGACACAAAATAGGTACTCAATATTTGTTAAGTGAACAATGAAATTGCTCTGTCTGCAGCAAAAAGCAAATTGCAGAAATCTCAGTCATTCTCCACAACTCATCTCCTCAATGATCTAGTCAAAACATTGTGGAAGATTAGAACTTATTTTCCTATAAAATGCATTCCCACTGGAGGCTGCTTTGAAAAATTAACTTTCTGTATCAGTGAAAGTTAATTTTCTTCCCTTCCACACCCATCCCATTTGTAACTTCTTCTCAATATGTTGGGTTTTACATTTCATAACAGCCTCATAAGTGATTTAATTTTCTTCAACAATTAGCTCAGTTGAGTTAGCAGGATTAATATCTGTTTTGTTCTTTTTAATGGAAGAGCTAAGGAAAAGTGAGTTGAAATTTCTTGCTTAAGGCTACATAGAAAACCCATAACCATGCTGGGATTAAATTTGAAAATTCTGTCTCAGAGGTTTTACCTATGTTCCTTTGAGCCATTATGGCTTTTGATCTTTGCTTGAAATAAAAGAATCCTTGATGATTAACTGAGTGAACTTTCTTTTACATCAGCAAATAATAGGGCTTTCAAAACTAAAAGCAGTTAGCAAATTTAATAAGAATGATATTTTATGGAATAGAGTTGCTACAAAACAGCTTATTAAGTTGGAAGAACCAAGATAACAAACTACCTTGGTTCTTCCAGAATCCCCCTTAGGAAGGTGAAAATGACTATGCTGTCCATCTATTTCTGGAACAGAACACTTCTTTCTGATAGTGATGGCAGGTAATGGTTGGAGAGAAAGGTTGATGGTCCTGGAAAATCTGAAAAAAACAGTGGTGTAGAGTTGAGAAGAGATTCACAGCAAGAATTGCTAGGCAGTTCTGAGGTCTAGGTGAGGATGAAGACCATGACTTAACTTGTACTGGCAATAGTCCACATACTGGTGCAACTTCTCTCCAGGATGTGTAGATTGAGAAGACAGATGATTGGTGTAACTTTTGATTGAGTTTTAGCTGGTTTTTTGTAGCATAACTGCAAGGGACACTGGATTTGAGGATACTATCAAGGGAGTCTGGTATGCAAGTGAGTGTAAGATTGGGGTGAGAAAGTGAACACAGATGAGAACTTAGAGATTTGGAGGGGGAAGGAGGTACAAGGAACTTGAGCATGGATAAGTTTAAAGGACCAGATAAGCTGGAGTGAGAGAACAGTTGGGGTACGTCGGAGGCTGTAATGAAGTTCAAACTGTAAGCTTGAATAATTCACAGTGATAACAAAGTCGAGAATATGGCTATGAGGGTGGAGGGTTGAAGTAGGGTTATAGTAAGATAATAGAGTCATTTGTATGATAGAAGGATTTGATGTAAAAATTGAGTCTGTGATCCATACATGTTCCTCAAGGGATGTGAGTGACTGGACTGCAAAAGTAGACAATGAAAAAAGGGATAAAGATGCCATTGGATGGCATAAACACCAAAGGAAAAGGATGGTCCGGGCGCGGTGGCTCACGCCTGTAATCCTAGCACTCTGGGAGGCCAAGGCGGGTGGATTGCTCGAGGTCAGGAGTTCGAGACCAGCCTCAGCAAGAGCGAGACCCCATCTCTACTAAAAATACACAGAAATTATCTGGCCAACTAAAATATATATATAGAAAAAATTAGCTGGGCATGGTGGCACATGCCTGTAGTCCCAGCTACTGGGAAGGCTGAGGCAGTAGGATTGCTTAAGCCCAGGAGTTTGAGGTTGCTGTGAGCTAGGCTGATGCCATGGCACTCACTCTAGCCTGGGCAACACAGTGAGACTCTGTCTCAAAAAAAAAAAAAAAAGAAAAAGAAAGAAAGAAAAGGATGCCTTTTTTGAAAATGGAGTTATAATAATCTGGAAGCAGCAATGAAGCTGTCACCAGAAATCACTCTGGGCCCACTTCATTGTCTGTCTTTCCAATGACATTTGGCAAGGAGGAGGAGATTCCTGTTTTAACTTGAAGCATTTGTCCATACATTGTTCTTCCTAACTTAATGAAAGCATAAATGTAGGACTAGTCTCTTTCTTCTACCATCAACATTTTCCACTCTGTGTTTATTTTGTGATTTGTTTTCCTTAAGAATGCATAGTGTTAAAAGCATATGAAAAGATTCTCAATATCACTAATCATTAGAGAAATGCAAATCAAAACCACATTGAGATATAACCTCATAGCCATTAGGATGGCCGCTATCAAAAAAAAAAAAAAAGAAAAAGAAAATAACAAATGTTGGCAAGGATGTGGAGAAATTGGAACCCCTGTGCACTATTGATGAGAATGTAAAATGGTACAGCGACTATGGAACACTATGGAAGTTCCTCAGAAAAATTAAGAATTACCATATGATTTAGCAATCCCATTCCTGGGTACATATCTGAAAGAAGTAAAACCAGGATCTTGAAGAGAGAATTTGCACACCCATGTTTATGACAGCATTATTCACAATAACCAAGATACAAAAGCAACCCAAATGTCCATCGGCAGATGACTGAATAAAGAAAATGTGGGGAGTGTGTGTGTACACACACATACAATGGAGTATTATTTAGCTTTAAAAAGAAGGAAGTTCTGTTACATGCTACAACATGGATGAACCGTGAGGATGTTATGCTAAATCAAATTAGCCAGTCACAAAAAGATAAATATGGTATGATTTCACTTATATGAGGCATTGAGTGTAATTAAACTTATGGAAACAAACCCTTGTGGTTGCCAGGGTTGGGGAGAGAGAAAATGGAAAGTTGTTATGGGTATAGAATTTCAGGTTTGCAAGATGAAAAAATTCTGGATTTTCATCAATGTAAATATAGTTAACACTAATGAGTTGTACACTTAAAAATGGTGGATATGATAAAGTGTATGTTTTATATTTTTCACCACAATTTAAAAGAAAGAACGCACAGTGTTTGTGTTAACCTCATTTCCCCATAAGAAATATTGGAGACCAGCATGTCAGGAAAGGTCTTGTGTATTTTTCCTATGTAATACTCTTCTCTTTTGTTGTCAGAGGAAAATACTTAGATTTGATTCAATCCAGTTTATATAACCTAGTTAAGCCAACATTCCCCAGCCTCCTGATGTCATTGAACCTTGTTGTATTGCTCTATGGAATATATTTTTTATGACCATGGAGAGAAAACCAAAAATAAGTCAAGCTTTTTCTTGTTATCTATTTGCGCATATTATTTCCATCTGCTGTTAATATTTATTTACAGAAAATGTTATCTCCACCTTGGCTTTCTTTATAGTCTGGAAATACGATGGCTGAGAAGGGGCATGATAAAGTCTATGAAGTCATTAGTGGCAAAGGCCCAAAGGGGTTTTAAATTTGTTTTTAAAACTGTCAAATTCTAGGACAAAATGGCTTCTCTTTCCTTCCTTTCTTCCTCTTTCCTTTCTTTCTCCCTTCCTCCCTTTCTATTTTCTTTCTTTTTTTCTTTTTCTGGTATAACTTACATACAGTAAAGTATACAGATCTTAAGCATTCAGCTTAATAAATGTTTTACATATGGGCATACACTTAATGTAAACCTCACTTAGATCAAGACATAGACTGTTTCTAGGACCCGCCATCTTCCCTGTGCTTCCTCCCAGTTATTGTCTTCTGAGTTAACCACTATTCTAACCTCTGCTATCATAGATTAATTTTGTTTATTTATTAACTTTTTTTCTGTCGGTCTTTTTTCACTCGACATTTTCTCTGTGAAATTCATTGACGTTGAGTATAGGTGTAGTTTGTGGTTTTTTCATTGTTGAACAATATTTCATCATGGCACTATATCCTAATTATTCCATCCTATTGCTGAGGGACATTGGGTTATTTCCAATAAAGCTGCCATGAGCATTCTTGTACATGTCTTTTGGTGGAAACAAACACTCCTTTTTATGCCTAGAAATGAAATTGCCGAGTCTTACATATATTTAGCTTAATAGAAACCCTAGAGTTTTCAAAGGTGATTATTTTCATTTACACTTTGACCAGCAGTTCATGATAGCTCAATCTCTCCACATCCTTGTCAGCCCCGTGTATTGTCAGTGCTTTTAATTTTAGCCATTCTGGTGGAGTTGTAAGAACAGTTCATTCATGGACTAAAATAAGACAAATTTAAGATAAATGAAAGAAAGTGTAGGCTCAGGGAAAGCTTATAAGAATATAAATAGAAAAAAGTAATGGATTTGTTGAGTTGATATTTCTTTGAGTGTAATCCCCAGGTGACCCATCTCAGCCTCATCCATGGAGCCTGTAGAGGACACACTCTCCCAGGTCTCACCCTATTGAGTCAGAATTCCTGTCCAGGAAATCTGCATATATAGTAAATACCTTTGATAACTCTTATGGCATAAAAGTTTGTATGTACACCACTACTTAAATTTTTTGATAATAGAAATTCCAAATTTCAGCTAAGAAAATTTTGGGTTAAATCTATGATGACTGTATTTTCAGACAAACAATAGAGACACTTCAATATCAGTACTATTTTAAAAAAACCTCAGCTACCCTTCATATCAAATGGTCTAGCATATGGGTAATTGGAATTCCAGTTGGAAAAGAGAGAGAATGAGGCTGAGGAAATATTTGAATTTTCTTCAGGAGGCCAAGAATTTTGCAAAATTAGTACAGAAACCAAAGTACAGATCCAGGAAACTCAAAGAATACCAAGCAGGATAAATATCAAAAATCAATCAAACAAACAAAAAAAAACACATGATGTTTAGTCTTACATTGCTAAAGTCCAGAGGCAATATATTGTCTCTATTCCAAAGATGGGGAAATCTTTCTGTCCTCAAGAACCCTTTGGCCTTCTGAATTCAAGTTAACAGTTAGTCTTTGTAAGAGGATGACACTGTCGTTTCTCCACCTCCCCGGACTTTCTCCTCCCTCTGATTTCTTTCTCTGGTGTACTTCATTGTATTACATCATGATAGACTTGTCAAATCCCATTCTGTAAAGTTGACCTTTTAAAGTCATTTTTTCCAAATAATCACAATTTATTTTAAGAAACTCATTTTTGTTTTTAGTTTAATAATGGCAGCTATTACTAGGGCCTTCCTGTATGGCAGGTAATAAAGTATATATGATCATCTCATTTAATCCTCATCTTCAATGACTATCTTATTAAATAAATACTAGTATTATCCTTTTTGGTTTTTTGTTTTTTTTTTTTAACAGATGTAGAAACCAAGGATAAAGGAGATTAAAGCATTGTTCAAATTTACCAAACTAGTAAGTGAAACAGCTAGAATTTAAATCCAGGGCATCTTACCCTAGAATCCTGCCCTTGCCCATTCTGCTATACTGCCTCTCATTTAAAAAAAAAAAATACATTACACACACAGACCCTATATGTAACATTTATAAAAGTATAGCAGACTGTATCCCCCATTTCCACTGAGAATTAGCCCAATTTGCTCAACAAGTTAGGGCACATTTTATCCCTTTCCCTTTGTTTCCATTAGCCCAGTTGCAACAGTGACCTGGTTGAATTTTAACAAATAATCTTGTATTCTTAAGAGTTACATTAAAGAAACCAGCAGGCTGTCATGAAGATGCAGCATTCCCTACATGGGCAGATGCTAGCCTCAATGTTTGTGTGGAGATGTGATAAATCACAAGAGCAGCTTAGTACCCAATTCACAGTGCAGAGTGTGTGGGGGGACTCTTGACAGGGATTTGGATAAGCTTTAGTGATTGCTTACCAGCAAGTTTTTACCCCATTTCACTATGTATCCTGGCAGGCTTCTCTGTTTTAACTGACTTGTAGCAACTAGTTACTAGTGTCAGAGTTTTTTTTTTTTTTTTTTAATGAATACAAACAAGAAAAGACCAACAAGACCATGCTTCACCAAAGATTTGCATTATCAAAGGTCATATGGTGAGATCTGAAGATGCTTAATGTTTTTGGGTAATTCAGCTCGGATTATCTCAGTAAATGCCAGCATCTGCTCCTGTATGCTTTCTGCTCTGTCAGACCAGAGCCATCTCCTCCCATGCCTCCACCCTCGCCTTCTCCCCAACACATGCTCAGAAGAATATTTCCGCTACCTGTTGTTCTTTAAGGAAAACCGAGCTGGACATTTCTAAGGGTTAAGATGAAAGGTTGGGGTTTTACACATATAATAACATCCTTCAGCCTTTGACCCCTCTGGCTTTTCTGGCTGTAACAGTTCCCCCATAAACCCCAATCCTTGGAGACTTTGTCAGTGTGGTTACCATATATGACTTGCATTCTATCCAGAAAACTTTAGAATAGATAAATTTTATCTTCTTGATGTTTCAGTGTTATTTCTCCATTTGCCTTTCCTCTGCTTCTTACAGATTTCTCTCTGATACTTTGGTCTTGCCTTTTATTAAGGGCTCTGCTCCTTAAATGTTCTTCTTTAGTTTCTCTATTTTAGTTAAAGATTAGAGGTGCCTTGGATGACCCACCATCTCTGGCATATTAAAATGGGTGTCAAATGCATGTACTTTCTTTGACAGATGAGCTAATAGGCCTTTCCTATGTCTAATTTCAATGATTTTGTAATACTGAATTATTTCCTTTGTAGCATATGATTTTCTTCTTCTCCTCTAACTTCCTTATGTTCAGTAGGTTTTCATAATTAAGTGCAGTAGATTGTTTAGAATCAAATCTTGGAAACATGTGCCTTTTTTCTTAGGAAAGACAAAGAAGTGGAGCTCTATAAATCAGAATGTTAAGCTTAAAATACAATTTATAAGGAACAAACAAAGGAAATGTAAATCACATTCAAAAAAGGCTCACTTTCATCTTAAAAGTTGGATTGAAAGTCATCTAGACTTTGCAAGTGAAGAAAAGACATTCTGAAAATTAAATCTCAAGGTTAAATGTTAGAAGCACATTTAGTAGATATTTGAGCAATCCCAATGTCTTCAAAAGTTGTGTGTGTGAATGAGAGAGAGAGAGAGAGAGAGAAAGTGAGAGATCCCGGCAGTGAATCCCATGACTTAGCTCATTTAAAAGGTGCATTCTCATAGATCTAAAAACTCTTCATGAGTTTTTCATGTTTTGATATTTTAAATAAAGCCCAAAGCTGTAATAATCCAATCCAGAAATGTACAAGACCCGAGGCAAAAAAAGGAGCTAGTAAGACTATTGCTTTACTATCAAAATCCGAAAGAAATGTTATAAATGCAAATTTTCAGCCATGTCTAGTTTGCATAGCACTAGGAATATCTGCTAAAAGCACTTTGTGTGTGTGTGTGTTTTAGAAGATACAAAAATGATCATGATGCCTTGGATTGGGGTGATGTGCCACTGGAAAATGCAGCCCAAACTAAAAGAAATTTGATGTTCAATTCGAGATTTATGATTTTAAATCTAACAATTCTATAAAGTCATTTCAAGGATGGTGCCATCTAATTCTTCAGTTTAGGCACATTTTGAAGCTATTCTTCACCATAATAGTGAAGTTGTAACATTTGACATCTTTATGTAGAAGACTTAATTTAACCAATATAGTTTTCGTTGAATTCAAGCTGTTGATGCGATGATAGCAATACATTTATCAGTTATGAGATGTTTTTTCAATCTCAGTTCTGTTTTTAGTGGCTGATCAGTATTCATTGGAGTCAGCCCTTCCTTTGACAAAGGCTGTCTCCCAGCTTGTGAGAGTGTGTGTTCTCACAAGCACAACGTGGTGGAGGGTGTGTTGATTTACAGATTTTTGTAGTTGAAGGCATGTATTCTGCTGTGCTTCATTACTCTGCATACAAAAGAATACATTTCATGGGCTCACTTCCATTGTCGAGAAGATGCAGCTCCTGCAAGGGCCAGAAGACAACGCTACATTTCCCAGTGGCTTTGTTGTCTATAATTTTCACTTATATATCCAAGTGTCTCCTGAAACTCATTATACAAAACCTAAATTTACAAAGTGAGGGATAAGTAAATTACTTCTTGTTACCCTCTTGTCAAATTCACCCATTTTTGTCAGAAATTTCTTCAAAATAATGTTCAATATGGTATAGTGATTCCAAGTATAGGGTTTGAAATCCGGTGGTCCTAGATTTCACTGAGGCATTGCCTCTTCAAGCTGGGAAGTCTGTCAGGATCCTTGACCTCTCTGGGTTTCAGTTTTCTCATCTGAAAAAAGGAGAGGAAAGTAATTATTCCTGCATGTGAGTATCTGATGGGATAATTTGTGTCAAGCACTTATCACAGTGCCTGACATAGAACAAGTCCTCAGTAAAATAGCGTATATGTAAATGTTTATGTGTGTGTGAAAATATATGCATGAGTATGCATGTATGTGTATTTACGATTTACATAGTACTCAAGTACATCAGGTACTGTGATTATATAGTGCTCATAGCGTTTTATGGAAAATGAGCCACACTTATAAAATCAATAGATGACGTACACAGAATTTTTAGCAGCAGATTTATCTTACTAATTATGTATTGCAGAGGCCACTATTCAAATTCATTTTTATTCCCTGCACACACAACTACTAACTATAGAGATAGGTGACCTAGAAGCATGCTGGATGATACAGTGAAGCCACTTGGGCTGGTTTAAAATCACCACAGCCAACATGTAATGTTTGTGTCAGAGACTCAGTCAGGTACCCCTTTCCCCAGCGAAACCCTGTCTGGGTTCCCCAGGATGCAGGCTCAGAGAAGGAGAACTGCCTGTGGGAAGAGTTGCTGGGTGGTGTCCTCATGTTCAGCGCCTGTGAGGGAAGTGAACAAAAGCAGGAAAGGGCAGAGGGAGAAGCCAGCCTGTGATTTAGCCGCAAGACCTCTACCCTACAGGGATCTCTGGAGCTGGGATTGCCCTTTTAAGTTGTGCCAAGTTGAGAGTAGGGTTCCTGGAAGGGCAGGACCTTTATACCTTCTCCTTCCCCGCCCCTACCAGTCACTGGATACAGGCTGCTCTCAGGAAGAGGGGCAGGACCGTGGGCAAGGTGGCTCTTCTTAGCCCAGGGAAATTCCCAGAAGGGCTGACAGCTGTCAGCAGAAAGCAACGGGGGGTTCTCTACTTCTTAAGGGGGATCTAAGTGGCCCAGCATGAAGTCCATACCAATCTTTGGAACTAATATTCTTGGGAATTGGGGTTTGATTCAGACTAAGTTGTCTGAACTCTACTTTTCTCTGGTCTTTGTCCTCTCACCCTTCTGTTCTACCCTTCCATCAACCATTTCTCTTTCTTATTTCATTCACAGCTTTATTGAAGTATAACTAATAAAGTATAATAAACTGCACATATTAAAAGTGTACAACTTCATGAGTTCTGACCTATGAATACACCTGTGAAACCAGCACCAGAAGCCAGTAAATGAACATGTTTGTCACTTCAAAAACTGTCCTCATTTCCTTTTTGAGCCATCCCTCTTTTCAAAACTTTTCTCCCCCAGTGCCACTGATTTACTTTGTCAGTAGTTAACTTTGGATTTTCTAGAATTGTGTATAAATGGAATTGACAGTGCTTTAATGAGGGCTAGAAATAAAAAGACAAGGATAGATTCTCTTCCTTCTCAAAAGCTCTTTTCATCTATGGAGAGAAAGGCCAAGCAGCAGGAGGGGTGAAGAAGATGAGCTTTGTATTTGGAAAAATAGTAATTCGGAATTCTTCTGTCCCTTGCTACCTATGTGATCATAGTCATATAGTATTTAAATTCTCAAGTCCCATTTGCCTCATTGTGGGAATGCAAATCAAAAGCACAATGAGATATTACTTATCTCCTGTGAGAATGGCTTTTATCAAAAAGTCCCAAAACAATAAATGTTGGCATGGATGTGGATAGATAGGAACACTCATACATTGCTGGTGGGACTGCAAACTAGTACAACCTCTGTGGAAAGCAATACGGAGATACGTCAAAGAACTATAAGTGGAACTACCATTTGATGCAGCAATCTCATTACTGGGCATGTACTCAAAGGAAAAAAACACATTCTATAAAAAAGACATCTGCACTAGAATGTTTATGGCAGCACAATTCACAATTACAAAGATGTGGAAACAACCCAAGTCCCCATCAATACATGAGTTGATTAATAAAATGTGGTATATGGATACCATGGAATTCTACTCAGCCACAAAAAACAATGGTGATCTAGCATCTCTTATATTATCCTGGTTAGAGCTGGGGCCCATTCTACTAAGTATCACAAAAATGGGAAAAAAAGCACCACATGTACTCACCATCAAATTGGTATTAACTGATCAACACCTATGTGCACATATAGTAATTATAGCAATAACATTCATTGGGTGTCAGGAAGATGGGAGTGGAGAGGAGGAGATGGGTATATTCACACCTAATGGGTGCAATGCGCATCATCTGGGGGATGGACATGCTTGAAGCTCTAACTCAGGTGGGGCAAAGCAATATATGTAACCTAAACATTTATATCCCTGTAATATGCTGTAATAAAATATAAAGTGAGGATAATATTAATAATTGAGCCTATCCAGAGAATTGTCACAAAGGTTACATTAAGGAATGAGAAATTGTTCGCAGTTATACCCAGCCCATCCTAATTGCCCAATAAATTGCTGTTGATGATATATTTATTATAATAATAATGTTGATGTCAAAGGTTTATGGATTCATTTCCATGTAACTCCTTCACCTTTGAGCCTGTTGAGTCAAACAAAAAATATCTGACCTAGGGAAAAGTTGAGTTATTGAGTGATCTAGACATGTTAGATGCTTCACTCTTCACGCAATCTGTAGAGTCAGAGTTTCTATGCTTCAAGGACCTTACGCTGCAAGGTATGTTCTAATGACTCCACCTTGCTAATTTTATCAACATCTAACAGATGTCTGCTTGCTTTTTTTTGATCCATGCTCCTTCTGACACCTCATTGTCACACATTCCTTCCCATGTCCCCAGCCGATCCTTGGGAGTGTCCTTGTTGGCCCATCTCACTGACCTATCCACTCAGTACTAGATCTATCCACCCCTTCCTCAAGCGGTCAGTCCTAAGACTTGTGCTCACACTTGCATTCTTCTTACCCATGGGTTTGAATGTCAACTCTACCATGGTGGCTCCCAAGCTAAAACTCCAGACCTGACTTCTCCTTGGAGCTCCAGCTGGTACATCTACATACCCACTTTGCATTTCTGTTGACTCACTCATGGACACAGGCAGTTCAGATTTATTACATGTTCAAACCAGAAATGTTGCTCTTTTCCTTCTACTTGCTCCCTCAGTATCCCCCATATCATCAATTGCACTTCCTTTTATTTTATTGCCCAAACCATAAACATATGGCTCACCCTTGACAGCTTCTTCCATCTTGCCTCAAATACCTAATATCTCCTCAAGTCCTTTTGATTCTATGAGATTTCTCCCCTCTGTGCATCTGTCATCACCTTTCTTTCTTTTTTTTTTTTTGTCTGAGAAAGTATTTCTCTTTCACTTTTTTTTTTAATTTCAGCATATTATGGGGGTGCGAAAGTTTAGGTTACGTATATTGCCCTTGTTCCCCCTCCCCACCCTGAATCAGAGCTTCAAGCGTGTTCATCCCCTAGACAGTGCACATTGCACTCATTATGTAGATATACACCCATCCCCTCCCTTCCTCACATCTCCCCAACATCCGATTAGTGTTATTCCTAAATGTGCTCTTAGGTGATGATCAGTGAAACCAATTTGATGGTGAGTACATGTGGTGCTTATTTTTCCATTCTTGGGATACTTCACTTAGTAGAATGGGTTCCAGCTCTATCCAGGAAAATACAAGAGGTGCTAGCTATATCACCATTGTTTCCTATAGCTGAATAGTACTCCATGGTATACATATAACCACATTTTATTAATCCACTCATGTATTGATGGGCACTTGGGTTGTTTCCACATCTTTGCAATTGTGTCACCACCTTTCTAGTAGAAGCTGCTATCATCTGTAGGCTCAACAAAAACTCGAGATTCCTAACTAGTTTCTTTGCTTCAAAATATCACATGCGCTAGATTCTCAACTGGTACATAGTAGGACATTCATTGTTTATTAAATGAATGCTGAACTAAAGCAGGCACAGCCTTCCTAAATAGAGGTAGCATAGTTCTAATCTTTGCTCTGACAATTACTAGTCTTATGACTTTGGACAAGTCCCTTCACTTTTCTGGGCCTATTTCTTGTCTGTAAAATGGAGATGATACCATTTCTTCTCCCTTTCTAACAGAACCATTTATTCATTCAGCAAAACTTTAATGAACATCTATCAACTGCTGAGTAATAGAGTGACTGAGTAAAATGCAACCCCTCTTCACAGAGAGTGAGAGTTTAGAAGGGAAAACAGGCATGTGAATACATTCACAATTATAGTAAGTACAACAGAAGCCATACAAGGTATACCTTTATGTAATGTTTAATTTAAAACAAATGTATCAAGACAGGTACTATGCTCGACACTTTTTAATTTACTACCTAATTTAACTTTCATATAGAAAACTCTAAGTAATTAAAATCATTCCCATTTTACAGATGAGGAAACTGTGACTCAGTGGCACTAAATAAGTTATTCAAACTCAAAGAGCTAGCATGTGGAGGCACCAAGCTGCAAACCCAGGCTTTATAGTCCAAGTTCAGGTCTCTACCAAAAAAAGCATAATTAAAATGTAAGTTATTAATAATTACATTATTGTGAGAAGAATTAATGAATTCACATTGAAATAGACATTTTATAGCGAAATCCAACCCATAAGAGAAAATTAGACCAAAGAGTCTTTCTTGTTTTCTTCAACTTCCTCCTTTTCTCTAACTTACTTTGGGTCCATTTTTATTACCATTTATGATCAATTATAGAAAGAGTTCATTATTGATCATAGTTTGAATTTATTTGAACCCACAGTGAACAAAGTGTTACTTAGAACAATAGTTTGAAACTCTTTGAAGCAGGAGACCCTTGTATATCAACGGTCCCCAACCTTTTTGACACCAGGGACCAGTTTTGTGGAAGACAGTTTTTCCACAGACAGGGGTGGGTGAAGGGGGGTGTTACTGCTTTGGCTCCACCTCAGATCATCAGGCGTTGGATTGTCATGGGGAGCAGCAACCTGGATCCCTTGCATGTGCAGTTTGCAGTGGGGTTCATGCTCCTATGACGGTCTGATGCCACCACTGATCTGACATGGGGGCAAGGCCTGGGCAGTGATGCGAGTGATGAGGAGCGGCTGGGGGTGCAGGTGGGGCTTCCCTTGCTTGCCCACCGCTCACCTCCTGTAGTTGGGGACCACAGTTGTACATGACGTTTTGGTCCCAGAACACTGGCCTTAGTGTGGTTGTCAGAGAAAACCCAAGTGGGCATTGCTTTGCTTTCTTTTCAAGCCTACTTGCATATCATGCTGATGACTTTTGCAATTTGGCATGCAATAAATTGAATTTCCTTTTTTTTGTTACCTCTCCCTTCTGAGAAAGGTTTCCGCAGGGTCACCATCAGGATAAAGTGTCCTTTAAAGTGTCCCCATGATAGTTTTGGAGTGAGCTACACATCTTCTCATAGGGTCTTAACTATCTTTAGGGCTGTTTTCTAAAGGAGGCAATGATACTTTTTATTCTGCTTACAGCAGTGAGTACTTAATCAGCACAACAGGGGGATAGAGGGTATCATATCATCCCCATTTTGCAAGTGAAGAAACTGAAGCATAGAGAGGTGAATTATCACAACAGTAACCAAGTAACTAATAACTGGTTGATCCAGCCCTGAGCTCTTAACTCGAAACCTAAGACCTCTTTTTACCAAAACCTTCCTAATAGATTTCATGATCATAGCTATAGGGTTTTATCAGATAACTGATTTTTTTAGCTGTTTGATTCCTGCTGGTCTTACGTCTGCAGGTAATTTATAAGCTGCATGAAGGCAAGAGTACTATTTCCTTCTCTTCTAGTGAATGTATCTGAAGCTGGGACAATGCTCACTTGTTAGTATTTCTACCGGAGAAATCCCTGATACTAATAAAGTTAAACATTTAAGGAAAAGCAAATCCCTCAGTATTAAGAAAAGGATGTCAAAGTACATTTAAAACATTACTTCGACTATGGGTACTAGCTCAAATTAATTCACATGTAGGAGCCAGCACTCCAGGCACACATTCTCTTTGGCATATTAATGTTATATATATAAGTTTGGCTGTTATGGCCATAAGTAGAATATTGAGGGGTAGGAGGATGTTTGTCAATAGACATCTTACATGCTTCTTGGTAATTAATTTTAAAATTAATGTACAGTGGATTGCTCACCTAGTGACACTCGATTAACAGAGAATCCCAAAACGATGCATACAAATGCTGACAAATAAAAGCAAATGCACCACGAGGTCCTGTCTACCTATCAAAAACAGAAAAGACCTTGAAGGTTGTTTATTACATCATAAATCTTCAGCCATAGCTTTGTTGCGTTGGCACTAGACTTCTTTGCTTGAAAAATCTACTCTGAGGTACAAGAGGAGTTATTACTGAGTCTACAAAATCCCCAAACAAAATCTTTTAGGGTTTTTAAAAATTAATTTGTGAACTGGATTTGGTAACTATATGTACTATCAACAACATAAAAATATTTAATCTTTAATTCACTATTTGGGAGCTACGTCTTCCTTCTTGAAGGGCTAAAAATAACGCAGGGCCACAGTTTCACTGTTTGAAAAGCACCACAATATGATTTCTTTCTGAATTTATATTTCAGGTGGGAATTAATGTTATTTCAATTTTCTCCTATTAACATCATCAGCACCTGAATACATTCAGCCAAAAAAGTAGACTGTGTAAAATAGTCTTTTTACTCAAGACCTGGTTTAAAAAAAAATCAATTATGTAGTTCCCATCAGTATGGTGAATTACTTACAGTAACCACAGTGCAAATTTCCATTAACCCTTCTTTCCCTTGGCCCAGAGAAAGGGCCTTCAATTAACTGCTAATCATTCTAAATCTAACCAAGTAAGTGACCAGCTTTGGCAGTGGGCTGTGCTCTCAGGTAGAGGTGACAGGAGACTTATTGGTCTTGGAAGGTTTTGTGTGCACTCTTTCCAGGAAATGAGGCAATGGATTGGCTGACCTTTGAGTTCTTGCTAGCTCTGGTCTTGAGTGATTCGTAATCACCTTCAGGAAATCAGGCATTGGGCTGGGGGTTGCTAAGGAAGTTGGATTTGCAATGCATCTTTAGGTTATAAAAAGCGGAGGGCTAGTTCAGACTAGTTAATTACCCTTAGTCTCTGTTGTCTGTTGATTTAAAATAGGCTGTACAGAATGGACTCACAGAACTTGGAGTCCATTCCTAAAGTCACTTGAAACTCTGAAGACAAAGCTGCCTAAATTCCTTTCTATTGAATGTAGGAGGGACGTGGGAGAAGGAGGGTTAAAAGTCAGATGTTGAAAGTGGCAAGTTGTGAGCCTAATATGACCTATATACATGATTTGTTTGGTTCTCATAGTATGGAAAAAAATGAGCAAATTTTTTTAATGGTTCATATTTAATATTTCTTATTTTATTATCCTTTTTCATATATGTATACACATGCAGAGATATGTATAAATTGTCTCTATACACACACATGTAGATGATCTACACACACACAGACACATATATTTTTTATTTTGTGTACTTTTGATGCTGACCATTGTGTGGCCTCTTTGTTTATTTGTTTCAGAATATTATGGGAGTACAAATGGTTTGATTACATGTTTTGCTTTTGTGCAGTTTGAGTCAAAGTTATAAGTGTGCCCATCACTACAGTAGCATGCATTGTACCTGTTAGGTGTAAATTCACCCTTCCCCTCCTGCCCCCTCCCACCTACTTGGCTTCTGCTGAGTTTTACTACCCACATCCATAAAAAAATGGTGAACTAATACCTTTTGTAACAATCTGGATGGAACTAGAAACCATTCTTCTAAGTGAAGTATGACAAGAATGGAAAAACAAACACCACGTGTACTCACTATTAAATTGGAACTAATTGGTCAACACCGATGTGCATATATGGTAGCAAATTTTAAATTGGGAGATTTTACAGGACTTTTAGATTTTCAGTTGTCCTTAATTTAAACATAGAAGAAGTAGCAATACAGTCTGTATTCTAGCACAGCCAGGATGGGTTGGAATTGCCCATTTTAGGGTAAAAAAACAAACTGTCCAGGCTACTGCAATCCACCTATTCCCAGTAATCCCTCAGAGCAGTTCTCTTCATACAGTGATGTTATCTTTTTTTTTTTTTTTTTTTGAGACAGAGTCTCACTCTGTACCCCAGACTAGAGTACCGCGGTGTCAGCCTAGCTCACAGCAACCTTAAACTCCTGGGCTCAGGTGATCCTTCTGCCTCAGCCTCCTGAGTACCTGAGACTACAGGCATGCACCTCCATGCCCGGCTAATTTTTTTGTTTATATTTTAGTTGTTTGCCTAATTTCTTTCTATTTTTAGCAGAGACGAGGTCTCGGTCTTGCTGGTCTCGAACCCCTGAGCTCAAACAATCCGCCCGCCTCGGCCTCCCAGAGTGCTAGGATTACAGGCATGAGCCACGGTGCCCGGCCTCAGTGATGTTATCTTAACCACAGCACTTGAGCTTGTGACCTCTGGTGTAATTGGATAAGGAGGTTGCCCAAATGCATCAAAGTGAACAGAAGTATGCAGTCAGATTCAAGGTGGATTCCGAATAATTTGTAAGGAATAATAACTAAAATACCAATATTTGCCAATGATTAACTTTAGAAAACAAATTACAGTATGTTCCTATCATTCTTACTCACTTATATCATGATGGGATTTCTTGAAATGGGAATGGTGTGGCTGTACAGTGACTTGTCTGAGAATTCCACATACACTAGGATCTGTAAGTCAAGATTCTCTTGGCGCAAGTGGTACAAATGAGCTCAACTAGCTCATCGCCCTTCCCCACTGTAGCTTGACTTACATAACTGAGAATGCAGGGGTACCTGACTTCCAGTGAGGCTGTATTCAGGAAATCAAATAATGTTATCTTTTCCCTTCCTTCTCTGCCTTCCCCCTCTCAGCCTACTTTTCTCTTTCTCATTTTCAGCTCTGTTCCTGCTGGCTTTATTCTCTAGCAAATTCTCTCCATTCGGTAGCAAAGACAGCCACTAACAGCAAGTCTAGCATTATATTGTCCCTTGAGGCATCACTGATAAAAGAGAACTTTGCCCTTAGCAACCATGGCAATTCCACTAAAGAACTTTGTCTGGGTCACACACCTCTCATCAATTTTAAAAATATGTTTTTAGTGCCTACATTGAATCAGACTCTACTTAGGTGCTTGAAAACCTCAAGGAAGCCCTCCTCTCATAGAGCTTACATTAAGAGAGCTGTTGAGAGGGAAGCAGAAAATAAAAAATAAACATCATATGCAAGAAAAATATATAGTACCTTAGAAGTAAAAAGTACCACAGGGAATTTTTTTTTTAATTAAAAAATTGTAAAATATTATTAAAAGTTTAATTTTGTTAAAACCCCCACCAGGTGAAAAGAGCAACTGCGAAAAGACAAAAGAGCTTTTCTTTTTACCGGAAATGAGCAGGGATTCAGTATAGGCAAAAATGCGGTGTCCATAATATTAGTTCTACAGTGTTCTAGTAGTGTTTTACTACTATGAACATCATCACTTGTGTCTCGTATATGCTTCTTTGGGGTGGGAGGAGAAAAAGAAGAAAAGACCAATACCAGCTTGCCTGTAAGGTGAAGACCAAGTGTCATGAAATGGCACATATGTCCCTGCTCCTTCTACTCCCTGCCACATGCTTCATACCCAGCCATGTAGAACTTCTTGGAGTTCCCGTAACATACCTTCTGATTCTTTGTCTTTGCCTGTGCTGTTCCCTGTGCCTTGAATGCCCTTCCTCCTTCTTCTAACCTTCTTGACTTTTGATTTTTTTTCAGGGTCCCTAAATGAGTTAGGTGCTCCTCCTATGTGTTCTCAAAGGTCCTATGTTGTCCCTCTTCAGGGATATTATTTTATTCATCTTCCTAGTTCTTAAAAGTATGATAGGTTCAGTCCATGGTACACACACAGATAGTCTGTGATAAAGGAGTGGGTGGGTCTGTTTAATAGCTGCTTTCAAAGACCTCTCAGTCTCCTGCCATTCTACCCTGCATTGAAGACCATCACACCCTTGTGCATAGCGATGTTTTGCCAATTAAGTCCACAGAAATGGTAACCTTTCCTGATGCTCAGCCTCTCACCTGCCCATGAGTAGTGTTTCCTATTTGAGAATTGGCCAAAGTGGCCTTGGGGAGTACGTAAGTCTATGCAAAGAATTCCTGGATGGCAATTTAGGGAGGTGGTTAAGAGCATGACTTCTACCTATGTTTGTATCCCAGATCTGCAGGTTATTAGATGTACGGCTTTTAGATGTTTTCATAGCTCTTAATCAATTATAGATTGTAATAGTACCTTCAGAGAATTGCTGAAAATGATATAATCCATGTAAAGCTCTTAAGACGGGATCTTTAACTCATAATAACCACTTAATAGATGTTTGCTATTATCAACATTGTTAGGAGGAGGAGGAAGATTATGAAATCATGGTGGTCACAAAAAACATTAGTATCTAAATTGCATCATTATCATGGTTCCAAGTTGCAAAAGGCATGTGTATGTATTTTTTCATTTGATCCTCATAGTCATTTTTGAAGTAGTTAATTTGCATCCAGACTCAGATTGTACTTTCCTGGGCATTTGTCTACATCTTTTACCTATGGTCCCACACTTCTGTGATTTTGGCCCCCTCATTATTTCTTTGTTCTAGAGATTCCAATCTTGGAAATGATGTGATTGAAGAAATACAGGCTCAGACTGTGGGACACTGGTTGTATGCCCGGCACCTCTCACTCTGTTGCTCTGGCCCAGCCAGGACTGGGGTAGAGCCAGGGGCATCTGCTTGGGGTGGATGTGAACCTTTACCCGAGCGCAGGTTTGGAGCTAACACAGTACACAGATGCTCATTTGTTTGAGAAACTGTCTAGTGATATCTATTTCAAGCAGAAAAGAGTTCTTATAGTTCACCTATTTTCTGGGAAAAGTGGCACCAAGATAGGGTCTGAAACTGCTCTGTAACCACCTCCAGCTCACTCTGTCATTTCCAGTTGTGCCATACGGCATATGATCATTTATCTTGACAGCTATGCTGGGCAATCTGTTACAATTGTCTGAGCAGAAGATGGAAGGCTCCTGGCGTAGAGACCAGAAGGCAGGCTGGGCTTGAAGGTTGGAGACACATCTCTAGACCTAAGTCTTCACCTCATCCCCTGTGCTGTTTCAGGCAAGTCACTTTCTCAGAGTCTCCCTTCTCCATGTGGAACTCAATCCTGTGCTGTACTCAGAAGATGCAAAGGTTCCTTTTGGCTTATAGTACACTGAAGAATAACCACCCAAAGATATCAAGGCCTAAGCCCTAGAAGCTGTAAATGTTACCTTAAAAGGAAAGAAAAAGGTCTTTGCAGATATATTAGGGATCTTCACATGGGGAGAGTACCCTCGATTATTCAGGCGGGCCCTGGATCCAGTCGCAAGTGTCCTTGGAAGAGAGACACAGAGTGGGATGATATACACACAAGAGGAGAAGATGATGTGAAAATGGAGGCAGAGATTAGAGTGATGAGGCCGAACAAGCGCAGGAAAGCTGGCAGCCAGCAGAAGCCAGAAGTATCACGAGATTGATTCTCCCCCTGCAGATTCCACAGGGAGTGTGTCCTTCCCGACACCTTGATTTCAGCCCAGTGAAACCGATGCTGTGAACTGGCTTCCAGAACCACGAAGAGTAAATTTCTGCTGTCTTAAGCCCCCATGTTTGTGGCAATTTGTTATGGCAACCATAGGAAACTAATAAACTGCTCTATGATTCGGTTATCCCTCACCTGTTCTTGCTGCACTACAGCTTAGCAAGGCTTGTTGTCTCACTTGGTGTGAATTCAAAGACAGAACAAGGCACTTGTCTGTCTTGAAGTCTGTGGGGGAAGGCAAAATACCCATTTAGTCTCATGTTCCCTATTTTTTTTCAACTTGGCATGTGTTTTTGTGGTTACCACCAACAAAATGTAGACTCCTCCCTCAACTAAATTCAGTTTCTCATTGCAGTGTTGTTTTACGTGACAGCCGGTTTCCAATCAGTTCTCTTACATCAGAAAAGATAGTAATATAATGACCTTGAGATCATCAATATGTGGGTAAAGAAGACAACATTTACACTAATTTAGCAACACTAAGTATGTGTTCAATAAATATTTATGAGCAGTACTATGTGCCACCACAGAGGCACGTGATAGGAGACTTGACCCTATCATGTTAGGGTTCTCCAGAAAACCAAAACCAATAGGGTATATGTACAGTATATGTGTGCACATATATGCATAGAGATTGACTCATTATAAGAAAGTGGCTCATGCAGTTATAGAGGCTGGCAAGTCCAAAATCTGCAGAGCCAATATCCCAGTTCAAGTTCAAAGGCCAGAAGCTGCTGTAGAACCAGGAAGAGCTAATGTCTTAGTTTGAGACTTAGTTTGGGCTGCTGCAAAACTAAGAAAAGCCAATGTCCCAGTTCAAAGGCTGTCAGGCAGAATTCTTTCTTACTCAGCAGAGGGTCAACCTTTTGTTCTATTCAGACCTTTAGCTGCTTACATGAGGCCCACCCACATGATGGAGAACAATCTGCTTTACCCAGTCTCCTAATTAAAATACTAATCTTCATCCCAAAACACCCTGACAGATACACCCAGAATATGTTTGGCTAAATATCTAGGCACCTCATGACCCAGTCAAGTTGCCATAAGAAATTAACCATCATACTTACTTTTAAGGAGCTGGCATTCTAGTGGGGCCACACACAGCAATACTTTTATGTATACGCTCAACCTTCAGATTGCAGCAAAACTTTGATTTTCCAAATTTGCTACCAGAGCATCGTCTTTCTGCTGGGTGAACATCCTCACTGAATATTCCATGGCCTAAGCCTCTACAAGGAGTCCTGGGGAATATTTTTGACACTAAAGGCAGCTGATGGAGCTAATCAGTACAGAGCTTGGGTTCTAAGAGGTCCCTCTTATTTCTCTAAATTTCATCAGGATATGCCTAGGCTTACCTTATATCCAGTCAAATCTGAGCTTTGGGATTAGAGGAGAATCTTGAGGAATGAGAGCATTAAGAGGAAGAAAGGAAAATATTTTAATTGTTCTTTTTGGTTTAATTCTATCCTTTTTATTACCTCTCCAAATTCCAAGTACTCTCAAAAGGAAAAACAGTAATGCTACCAGGATTTCCTCCTTCCAACACATCCTCTCTTAGAGCAGTGACTTAATTGCTTGCCTAGAAATGGTGCCACCAGTCGTTGGTGGCTCAGATTGAAAACATGAGTCATCTCTGATGTCTGCCTTTCCTTCAAACTCCACTTCTGGGAATTGTAAAGTCATTAAAAATATATCCAGAATTCTATAACTACTTCCTCTCCACCCCAGTCTGAAGGCACCATCAGTTCCTGTTGAGACTGCCTTGCTAGTTTGTTGACTCCTCCTTATTGCTACACTGACCTCCCCAACCCCAAATCCATTCTCCGCATGGTGACTAGAGAGATTCTTTTAATACCTCATATCATGCCCAAGTTATCCTTGCTCAAAACTTTCCACACATGGAATAAAACCCAAAGTCCTCTGCAGGGCTTCTGTATTCTGGCCCTGCCCTCTCTGAGACCTCATTTCCCGCTATGATCTTGCCTTCTCTGCCTTGACCCTTCTATTCCCTCCTTCTTCTTTCTGGTTCCAGTGTCATTCTTCAGAGAGGCCTTTCCTAACTGCCCTAACCATGATAGCCCCATCTTTTTATAAAGTCCCTGTCTTCACCGCCTCTCCACTCTGCTTTTTCTTCTGAGCACTCATTACTGACACCACATCAGTATCTCTAGATCTAGATCAGATATTGGTTTATTTGTGTCTCCTCCTCTCCCACTAAATGGTGAGCTCTGTGCAAGCCACAGACACTACTCACCTCCACATCCCTAGCAAACCCAGATAGTGGCAGGTATATGATGGTGCTCAAGAAATACTTGATAAAGGAAAGAAGAAAAGATGAGGAGAGAGATCAAAATGAAGGTCTTTAAGCTTCTTCTAACCCCAAGAGCCTGTGAAGGGGCCAGTAGCCTGGGTCACCTAAACACCACTGATAACCAGTTTGAGGGTCTCATGAAACTCAGCTGGTGCTTCTTATTTGAGATCAAGTTGATTTTTGACTCCTCGATCCCTCTCTGTGTGGGCAGCTGACTGCAGAACAAGGTGCCCAAGGTACTCCGAGAAGAGGCAGGGCACGTCAGAGCCATGACCATGCTCCTTTGTTGTCTGTGTATGATTGCAACCTCCCTCTTCCTCCCTGTGTCTACTGAACTTTGTAAAAAATATTTGCTTTATCAGTAGTTCTTGACTGACTAACTCTTGCCTACTCCCTGAGTCCTAGGGTACATGTGCTTTACTCAATGACAGCTTCCCGATGCCCAGACTAGGCTAGGTCCCCTCGTTATGAGTTCCCATGTTTGCCCCTTCTTAGCATTCATCACACACCTGTAGACATTTGTCATGACCCACCTTCCTTGTCAGCCTGAAAGCTTCAAGAGGGACCCTGTCTGCCCTGGTCATCATTATACCCAGAGGGAGTAGCAAAGTGACAGGAACATAGTAAGTGCTCAGTGAGTGTTGAAGTAACAATTGATTTTTTATGATAAGCAATAAAAATTAACAATATAAATTGCATAAAAAGATGAGATTAATGATTGATTACTTATCACTTCCATAATACCTGCATCTAAAGCTGCACACTTATTTGGACATTTTTTTATTTTTGGTCAGGAGGAGATGGTGGGATAGGAGATGGATGAGCCTTTTGCTCCTAAAAGTGATTTAATTATTATAAAAATTTTCCAGAATCACCAACTTGGATGGCACTGTTGAAACCATTGAAGGAAGATAGTGATCAGATTTTGTTCAAAATGAAATGCTACTGATTTCTGTACATTGATTTTGTAACCTGAAACTTTGCTGAATTTGTTTATCAATTCCAGTAGTCTCATGGAAGAATCTTTGGGGTTTTCTAGATATAAGATCATATTGTCAACAAAGAGTGATAGTCTGACCTCTTCTGCCCCCATTTGGATGCCCTTGATTTCCTTCTCTTGTCTGATTGCTCTGATTAGGACTTCCAGCACTATGTTGAATAGAAGTGGTGATAGAGGGCAACCTTGTCTGGTTCCAGTTCTAAGTGGGAATGCTTTCAGTTTTTCCCCATTCAGTGTGATGTTGGCTGTGGGTTTGTCATATATGGCTTTTATCATTTTTAGGTAAGCTCCATCTATGCCTATTTTGTTAAGTGTTCTTATCATAAAATGGTGCTGAATTTTGTCGAATGCTTTTTACTGCATCTATTGAGAGTATCATATGGTCTTTATTGGCATTCAGATCATGATCTTTATTAAAAATAGTTTTATCAGGGACGTTCTTCTACATACTTTACCCTTTACCTATTTCTTTAAGTCTAAACTTTTATTTCCCTACCAAGGAAGATAAAGCACAACTGAGGGTATAGGGGAAGAATTTAGGAAAAGCTGTCATGGTTTAAATATTCACTAACTTCTCAATTTCCCTTTCTGCAAAATGGAGATAATAACAACAACATCTATAGTCTCAGGAGTTGGAGAAAATAATTTGAACAGCTGGGCGTTTAATATGTGAAATGTTCATAGAAATGTTTGTCTCACACAGTCAAAAAATGCACAGACTTTTTACAACTGATGGGATTTTGTAACTCATATATTCAAAACTGATGCTATTAACCCACCAAAGTATTAGTAGAAAATAATATTCTAGTTGGGCTTCTATATCCCTACTTTGACCAATCAGATGCATTTAGGGAAAGGCTGAGACTAGAGGTTTACAAGGGAGCATCTAACAGACAAAAGTTGAGTTACGCCCACTGTAATAAAACCTTCCCTCTGACTTGTTCTAATGACAGACCAGACAACTGCTCAAGAGTGAAGCAGCTATGTGTCTTACCAACGCCTCAGCAGTTCTTGTTATGAAATGTCACAGCTTGTGAAACCTCAGCCCAAATAATTGGGAACACAAAGGAGGGAGGGTGATCCGCATTTTGATGTTGGGAGAGATTTTGATATTCTGAACATCAAGGAGTGTTTTATGCAGTTATTTGTGAGTTTATGGCATGTATAAAGAGTTAGATGTCTGTTATTTGGAGACCAATTATACACATAAGTGATATTTAAGCCCCATTCTTATTCTTTTTTTTTTTTCTGAATAAAACTTCAGGACAAGGTCTGGCAGTAGCAGAACATGGGAAGGCAGGGCTGTTCCAGAAGCCTAGAACTCGGGCCCCTCGTTGTTTAGCTCTCCTCTGCTCTCTACCCTTTCTTTCTTTTTTTTTTTTTTTTTGAGACAGTCTCACTCTGTTGCCTGGACTAGAGCGTTGTGGCATCAGCCTAGCTCACAGAAACCTCAGACTCCTGGGCTCAAGCAATCCTCCTGCCTCAGCCTCCCGAGTAGCTGGGACTACAGGCGTGCACCACCGTGCCCAGCTAATTTTTTCTATATATTTTTAGTGGTCCAGCTCATTTCTTTCTATTTTAGTAGAGACTGGTCTCAAACTCCTGAGCTCAAACGATCTGCCCGCCTCGGGCCTCCCAGAGTGCTAGGATTATAAGTGTGAGCCACCATGCCCGGCCTGCTCTCTACCCTTGAGTTTGCCAATACCCAGAAATTGGGAAAGGACATCTAAAGCCATCTGTTTGACTTCTTAAAAATATGTAAATTCTAGTCACAAGGCCAATTGCTGCTGCAACAAATTATCACAAACTTAGTGGCTTAAAACAACACAAATTTATTATCTTTATAGTTCTGGAGATCAGAAGTCCCAAATGGGTTTTCTGGGGCTGAATTCAAGGTGTTGGTAGAGCTGCATTCTGGAGTGTGTGGGAGGAAATTCATTTCCTTGTCTTCTCTGCCTCTTGCAGGCTGCCTGAATTCTTGCCTCTTGGCCACCTCACTCTGCCTTCTGCTTCCATTGTCACATCTCTCTCTCTCTCTCTAGCTCTCCCTTCTCCCTCTTTATCATATGAGGATCTCTGTAATTAGGTTGGACTTACCTGAAGGATGTAGGACGCTCTCCCATCTCAAGATCCTTACCTTAATCACATTTGCAAAGTCCCTTTTATCATGTAAGGTAACAAATTCACAGGTTCCAGAGATGAGAACATGGACATCTTTAGGAGATCATTATTCCACCTATTGTGGGAGGCAGTGGGAAATACTCAAGTCTGATTTGGGGAACTGCCAAGACCTGCCCAGGTGTGGCCAAGCCTGAGCTGCAGCTACCTAGGATTCCCCTTTCCAGATGTACGAGCTACTGAAGCTTGAGACCACCACCCACCACCAACAACACGTGTACATTCCAGAACTCACTCCCCTGCCAGGCACTGGTCCTGGGCCACATCTGTATTATTATAGTTCTTGTCATTGCTGCCCATTAAATATTTCTGTTCCCCACCCTGCTTCTGGGCACAAGTCAGAAATACAATTTATGGCCTTTTCGTGGGTGGAAAGGTTCATGTGATTAGTTCTGGCCAATGATTTATAAATGGCCCTAAGCTGAACATTTCACTGATGGTATGAAGATCTTCTAGTACCTTTTCTTCTCCCTCTGGTACAATGATCAGCAGTGTTCAAGATGGGTAGACTTGCAGTCAACATGCAGAATAAGCTCTAAGAAAACTTTGTTGCCACTGCTGATATCTTGGCATAGTTTGTTACAGCAGCACATAACCTAACTTATCCTGACAGATGCACTTTGCAAGGGCTAAAGGGAAGGAAACAAGAAACACAAACAACACCGACTGCTCCTAACTGCTCCCTCCATTCACCTGTCTCTATTCACAGGCCACATAGGCTTTTCTATTTCTTTGATGCAAATGCCCAACCTTCTGGTTGTTGGTTATTTGTTTTTTCAGGGAGGTAGAGCATTTAGTTTTTGAAATGTATATGATAATATACCCACAGACTTATCATTTTTCGCATATAGTTGACTCTGTCTCTACTTCCTCTGTGGGAATGAGAAAGATCTACAGGTGTGATGACTAGAGATGTCGGGGAGAGGAAAGGGAGTGCTGTGGGCATTTAACAATGATCGTTCTCTTTATTTCTTGTGTAAACCTTCAAAATGGAAATATGCTTATCTTAGGGCAAGCCAGAGTCAGGGAGAATTTGGGAATTTGATAGAAATCACAGTAGGAAGGGAAGTCTACAGGGAAAGAAATGGGTTGGAAGGAGGCCATGTGGGGCTGAGCCCAGGGTGTCTGCACATCACAGGGTGTCTGCACATTGTTTTTGTACTCTTTAGATGCCTGTGCTTATCTCACTCTTCGCCCTCATTCCTGCTGGAATCCTCACCTTAGACCAGTGATTGGGACTGAGGAATAGCTCCCACCAGCTAGTGATGGAAGTCCAGCCCATTGTCAGGGATGCAGTGGGACAGTCGGATGCTTGCAGATGAAGAGTGGACTTGAAATTCATGTTTCACAGACATGTTATCATACTCTGGCTTAAACGTTGCCCTGTATAACCATAGTTAGAACATCCAGTTCTCCAGCTGGATTGTCAGTGACTTGGGCTCCAGTGGGCCAGCCTGAAAACCCATCCCCCAATGAAGACCATTGTTTCTATGGAAACCTGCAATCTGTGACCCAAATGTCCAGGTTAAAATTTTGCTATTTTATCTAACTTCATGTGTGAGTCAGTTGAGGATTGTCAATATTAAATACAAATCAGGGTTCTCTTTTAAATATGCTTATTTTCTTCACACAGATTATCCATTTCTGTCAGCAAGGATAATGGAGAAACCTCTTCCAAAATGTCTGTGTTTAGATGAAATCTTCCGTTATGGCAGGATTAGCCAAGAGCAAGACAGAAATCCTTCTCCAGCAAATTGTTCATTTGCTTTTCCTTTTATTTCTTAAAACTCTGCAGGGCGAGCCCTGCTGAGACTTACTGACAAAAAGCTTGAGAGAATGGGGATTGCCCAGGAGAACCTCCGGCAGCACATCTTACAACAGGTGCTCCAGCTGAAGGTGCGGGAAGAAGTCAGAAATCTACAGTTGCTCACACAAGGTATCCTGTTGCTTTCTAGTGGGAGGATGGAAGGGGAGATGGGAAGAAAGAAAACCTCGCCATCATGACAGAGGGGAGCCAGGGAGTATCTGTTATTGTTTGTTTGCAGGATGTCCTTCATTTAAAAAGTGTGTAGATTTAAAGACCACTTTCCTCCCAAAATGTTTCTTTTTCATAGCTCACTAGAGAGAAGGATGCACAAATATGTGATGGATGAGCAAACAGAATTATCTGTGCTAACTTCAAAGTCATTGCATATAGCTGCATAGATCGTGCACCACACAACCCCAGGGAGTACCAATCATACAGATCAGGGTATCATTGCATTCACTTGAGTTGTACAGTGTGCATTCTGTACAATTGTACAGTGCAACCACAGCTATCTTTACCTGACACCAATTGTGAGAGGACCTTAGAATTTGAGTGATTCAGTAGTTACGATTACCAGGGATATAAATAGAGTTTTTGTTGGGTTTTTACTTTGTTTTTCACTGGCTAGTGGAAGAAAAACATTTTAGCTGTATATGTCTATATGTAAATGTATTTGTACACATACACTTTAGAAATTGTAAGAACCCCAGTTATCTTCTTGAAAATAGAATAAAAAATAGACTATAGTGAATTGAAGACTGGACTATTATGACCATATAATTCTTAACAAGAATTATTAATAACTTCAGTATGATGAGAGCACTTAAGATCCCCTATAGCTATGGAAGTGACAGAATAAAGCTAGAAGTTAAAGAAAACCTTAAATTACACTATATGTAACATACATGTCTACATAAGATTTGGTTGCTATCAACCTCCGTTGGCTATAACCTTTATTTTATTTTAGTGCCCATTGTGTATCATTTTAAATGAAAGGATGATAAAATACATGTTTTGAGAGCCTTAGGTATTTTTCAATCTGCAAAATATTGTAATTGCATGCATACTGATATTGGGAAAATCTAGGTCAGCCAAGTTTTATGTTATTGCATTTAGATTAACCCAGTAATAGTCCATTTGCCTAGAGGAAGTAACGTGCTGACTGAAAGATGACTGCTCTAGAAGGATAAATATAGCCCTCAAGTGAAACGAAAATAGTATTGTTAATTTTATATGCATTATTTGCAGTTTGTCCCCAGAGACTTCCAGTGGTGAATTTATAGGTACTGGTACACTGAGTGATTTAAGTTTGAATGTGACACACTGATATACTTTTAAGTTTCTTTTAAGAAGTAAATAGGGATATGAAAATTATGAAAATCCATCACAGGGCTATTTATAAAATGGAAAATTTAGAAACAACCTAGAGGTCTGGCAATTTGGAAAGAGTCCAATAATTCTGCCTAGATTCATAAGATATAATATAATGCAGTTATCAAAATTACATCTTCAAAGAATATATGAAAACATGAGAAGGTACTCAAGAGGTAATACAAAGTAAGGGAAAAAACTACGTATAAAATTTATAATATGAGCCCAATTTTATAAAAACCATATATTCTTATATATACACATAGAAAAAGGACTGCAAATGGATATGCCGATATTTTAGTAATGGTTTTCTCTGGGTGGCAGGATTGTGAGTGATTTTGTTTTCTTTTTTCCTATATTTTCAAAATCTTTTTCTACAAATTCATATTAAAGTTATAATCAGAAAATACAACTACACACATTTTTTTTTAAGCTTCACCAACTACCATAGTTCTGCCCAGGTTCTATTTAGCGTCTGAGGTTTTCTCAGAGCTTTTGTTTCCTCCTGTGATGATATATAGAATGACACCTAAACTTATCACATGTGCCTTTGCTGCTTTTCCTCCACTAGTGTCAACCTGCAGTGTTTGCTCTGCAAAATCATCTTCTACAGCTTTCATTGCCCTAGATGCATAATATGTAGGATTTTTCCTGAGGTAGTACTCAAGTCTATTAAGCTAAATATATGTTTGTGTTCTGGGAAGGTAATGCTCAGTTCAGCCTTTTCAATTCAGTTGTTGTCACTTTCTTTAGCTTTGAAAAGCTGAATTCTTCCATTGCATTCCCTTTAGAAGAGATCACTGTTCTTTAGCTCTTGGATATTTTGTCTGCACTTAAGTTACCTTTTTTATTGCTTGTTTATTATTTACATGTTAATGGTCAAATTCATTTTATGTTAGGCGTCCTTTAGAAAATCCATAGCCTTATTGAAGTGATAGTTTCTTTAAAGAAAAAAAAGAAAACTAGAAAATTCACAAGTTTGTTTTGACTGATAATAGAAATTCTAAAGACAATTGGGGAGCCTTAAAATATTTTATGTCTAGGTTTTCTATAATAGGAAGTGGAATTCCATTCCACTCAAGTGAACTGATTAGTTTCATATATGGAAATTTACCATTGGGACGATAGCAATTCAATATTGAATATTGGCTGAGTATGGTGGCTTATGCCTATAATCCTAGCAGTTTGGGAGACCAACGTGAGAGGATCACTTGAGGCCAGGAGTTCAAGACCAGCTTGGGCAATATAGACTCCATCTTTATAAAAAAAAAAAAATTAGATATTAGCCAGGCAAGGTGGTGTGTGCCTGTAATCCCAGCTACTCAGGAGGCCAAGGCAGAAATATCACTTGAGCCTAGGAGTTCAAGGTTATAGTGAGCAATAATCATGCCACTGCACTCCAACTTGGATAACAGAATGAGACTGTGTCTCTAAAAATATATATACATATGCATAGATTTCAGGATGTTACTTAGTTTTTGGAAATTCCTAGGCTTCCCTTTTGAAGAGTATGAATCATACTTCATCTACAGAGGTGAAATATCCTTCCATAGCCCACATGTGGCTGTCATGTCCTTTTGGGGTGCTATAACAAACTGAGTAGCTAATAAACAATAAATTTATTTCTCACAGTTCTGGAGGCTGGGAAGTCCAAGATCAAGGCACCAACACTTCAGTGTCTGGTGAGGGCCCGCTTCCTCATACATAGCCTTCTAAAATCATCACCTTGGTGGTTAGAATTTCAATAAATGAATGTTATCCCCCCCAAATTCAGTCTATTGGATTGGTGTTTAACAAATATTTATCAACTAACACATTTAAAAGAGGATTACCATCTTCAAAGTAGTCCAATTTTGAGGAAAGGGATTTATTTCAAAAATTATTGAATTTTTTAAGGGTTTCCTCCTTTCCTTTGGAGACAGTTTAAAAATATAAGTTCTTGAGAAGAACTTATGTCCATCTTTAGGGGACAAGCTAATTAAATTATAGTATATCCAGGCACTGGAGTACTCTGAAGCTATAAACACGAGAATGAAGAATATTAATATGGAAGGATCCAGATGCCATGAGAAGTGAAAAAGCAAGGTGCAAAACAATGTGTATAGTATGCTACGTTTGCCAAAGAGGGAGAAATAAAAATGTATATCCATATGTGCTTTGTTTTAAGGAAATGCTGAATGATGCACAAGAAGCTAATACAAGCTGCACCTGTGAGACAGGGAAGATGGTGGATGGAGAAAGGGTGTATGCCTCTTATGTCACTTTGTTTTTTGAAATATATGAATGTATTAACTATTTAAATTAATAAAATGTTTAAACAGAAACAAGAAGGAGAAAGTGAATTTTAGCATCAGATAGGCCTGAATTTTAAATACTGGCTGGCCCTAACATGTATAGCTGTGCAACTTGTGGGAAATTACTTAATCTCTTTGCACCAATTTTCTAATCTCTGAAATGAGGATCAATAAATTTGCTCACTGGGCTGGACGCGGTGGCTCACGCCTGTAATCCTAGCCCTCTGGGAGGCCGAGGCGGGTGGATTGCTCGAGGTCAGGAATTCGAGACCAGCCTGAGCGAGACCCCGTATCTACTAAAAATAGAAAGAAATTATCTAGCCAACTAAAAATATATATAGAAAAAATTAGCCGGGCATGGTGGCGCATGCCTATAGTCCCAGCTACTCAGGAGGCTGAGGCAGTAGGATCGCTTGAGCCCAGGAGTTTGAGGTTGCTATGAGCTAGGCTGACGCCACGGCACTCACTCTAGCCCGGGCAACAAAGTGAGACTCTGTCTCAAAAAAAAAATAAAAATAAAAATAAATAGATAGATAAATAAATAAATAAATAAATTTGCTCACCAAATAAGGATGTTCCAAGAATTAAAGGAGCTAAAATATATAAATCACTCAGTGCAGTATGACAATAAATATAAAATATTGTTAGCTATCAGTAACAGAAGCCACACAATTAAATCAATGTCATAAATTTATAACAAGACTTATATTGATATATTTATGGAGATATAATTCATATAACATACAATTTATCCACTTAAAGTGTAAAATGCAATGATTTTTAGTATATAAAAAGAGTGTGCAACCATCACAAGAATCAATTTTAAAACATTTTCATCAACCCAAAAAGAAACCCTTTATTCATTAACAGTAACTTCCCATTTCCTTCCAACACCCCCAACACCAGCCCCTGGTACTACAGTCACACATTGCTCAACAATGTTCTCAGAAATGCATTGTTATGCAATTTTGTCATTGTGAAACATCATAGAGTGCACTTCCACAAACCTAGATGGTATAGTCTACTAAACACCTAGGCAGTATGGTATAGCCTTTTGCTCTTAGGCTATGAACCTGTAAAGCATGTTACTGTACTGAATACTGCAGCCAGTTGTAATACAATGGTAAGTATTTGTGTAATGAAATATATCTAAGCATAGAAAAGGTACAGTAAAAATATGGTATAATAATCTCATGGGACTACCATCGTATATGCAGTTTGTCATTGGCTGAAACATCATTCTGTGGTGCGTAACTGCAATCTACTTTCTGTTTGCCTATTCTGGAAATTTCCTGCAAATAGAATCATGTAATATGTGGTCTTTTAGGATTTGCTACTTTCACTTAGGATACTGTTTTTGAAGTTCATCCATGTCGTAAGCATGTGTCAATATTGTCATTGTGGAATAATATTCCATTGTATGAATATATCACATTTTATTTATCTATCAGTTGATGGATTGTTTCTGAATTTTAGTTATTTATAATGCTTCCTTGAACATTTTGTGCAATTTTTTGTGTGGACATGTGTTTTCATCTCTCTTGGGTATATACCTAGGAGTGGAATTTCTGGGTCATATCATAACTTCACGTGTAATGAAAGCCAAAATGGCTTTACCATTTTACATTCCCACCATCAGTGTATAATAATTCCAATTTCTCCACATCCTCGCCAATACTTGTTATTGTCTGTCTTTTTGATTATAGTTATGCTAGTATGTGTGAAGTGGTATCTTGTGGTTTTGATTTGCATTTCCCTAATGGCTAATGATGTTGCACACCTTTGTTGTGCTTATTGGGCCTATGTATATCTTCTTTGGAAAAATGTCTATTCAGATTCTTTGCATATTTTTTTAATTGGACTTTTTACCCAGGATTTATTTTTGACCCAGAATGTTTCACCGTGCTTGATTGCCCACCTTATATACAAGATCTGGAGTTAAGTATGTGGCTCCCATTTCCAAAGAGGAACTCAGTTCTTAAAGGATGAAGTCTTTCCCATACTGAAGACATTCAAAGGAACCAGACCCAAGCTTGAAAATCAATTCCAAAATGAAACAAATGAATGCACTCTAAAGATTTTCTCTCAAGGAACTAACACCCTTTTGGATGTAGAAAATAAATACACACACACACATATATCAAATTAGTTACATCAGTCTGTAATCAGACTTCCAAATTATATAGACCCATCTGAAAGCTCACTCTGCAGTCTTTCTAGAAGATCAAATAATAGATAATTAAACCTACTTTTCCATCTTTCAATTGCTGTTTTAAAATGAACCTTTTGATTCAACACTAGTTGTTTTTACATAGGTGGCCAGGAACCCCATGACAGTGGCCAAGATGGTCACAAACGGACTAGATAAGCTCTACTCAGCCACTGGGGGTTATCTCAACACAGGGAAAAGAAATTCTTTCCCCTCCTTTTTCTTGCTCTCCTCCCTGTGGATGCTGACCAAAAGACAAAAACTGTACAGCATTTAAAAATTTTGTATGGCAAATGCATAGTACATATATCAGTTTATAAACACTAGCAATGAATCATAACAAAAATTCCTGAAACAGCTCATCATCTAAAGCCATAATGGTCCTTCAGCTGAAATCCTGGCCTCTGATTCTCCTGCTCTTATTCACAATGGCTCTGTAACTACCTGACATTTGCAAGTAACATAATCAATGTTTGACCTTGCTCTCATGTCTTCCCTTTGGTGCCTTTAAAGTGGTTCTCTCCTCTCTGTAGCCGTTTGGTGTTCTTGGTAGGAGCAGCCAAGATGTCGATCTGGTAGTCTTGCTTGCTTGCATGTTCCTGCTGGAAACTTAGCCATGTCAGGGTACGTGCAATTGTCTCTTGGGAAAGACAGTATGGAGCTGGAAATATCATTATTAGACTTTCCTTCTGCTTGATTCATGAGAGATGGGGAGAAAGGTGCCTTGTGTAATACACAGCAATAGTACCAATTATTTTGGGATCCTCCAAATCAATCCATAATCGAGGATATGAGAGGCATCCTCAGTTTTTTAATAGTGAACAGTATTTCTAGAAAGAAAAACTCCCCAGGAATGCTGTTTCTCATATAGCTAACGAGTAATGAATGTTTATTGTATACAAGGTATGCATTAATTTGTTGTATCAACTCTGACATTTACACTACTATGGCCGGTACTGTTCATTAGCCCCAATTTACATGTGGGGGAAAATGAAGATGAAGAGCTTAAGTAACATAGCCAAGTAACATACCCAAGTTCAGACAACTGGTCAAAAGCATAGCACAGGTCTGACTTCACAGCAAGCTCTTACTCATTAGGCCTCTGATCTGTCAAATGGGCTGATAATTTCCATTTTATGGTGGTATTAAAAGAGATTTTATATAAAGGCCATATAGCATAGTTCATGACATATTTTATGAAAGGGGCTCACAAACTTTTTCTGTAAGGAGCCAGTTAGCATTTTAGTCTTTGCGGGCCAAATGGTGTCTGTTGCAACTACCCCATCATGCAAATACAACCACAGATAATATTTGAATGAATTGGGCATAACAGTGTTCCCATAAAATTTCATTCACAAAAACAATTGCTGGTACACATCAAAGGAAATAGTCAACACAGTGAAAAGGCAACCTACAGAATGAGAGAAAATATGTGTAAATCATATATCTGATAAAGGGATAATATCCAGAATATATAAGGAACTTCTACAACTCAACAACAAAAACCCACAAATAATCTAATTAAAAATGTACACAAAGGACTCATATAGACAGTTTTTTCAAAAAAGGTATACAAATGGCCAACAGGCATATGAAACCATGCTCAACATCACTAATCATTAGAGAAATGCAGATCAAAACCACAAGGAGATATCGTCTCATGCTCTTTAGAATGGCCACTGCCAAAATCACAGAAAATAACTAAAGTTGGTAAGAATGTAGAGAAATTGGAAACTTTGTGTCCTATTAGTGGGAATGAAAAATTGTGCAGCCATTATGGAAAACAGTATTAAGTTTCCTTAACAAATTAGAAATGGAATTATGTTATCCAACAATTCCACTTCTAAGTCTGCATCTAAAATAATTCAAAGAGGGTCCTTGAAATCTTTGTACAAGCATGTTTATTGCAGCATTATGCACAATATCCAAGAGGTAGAACCAACCCAAATGTCCATCAACAAATGAATGGGCAAAGAAAATATGGTATATATAATGCAATGGAATATTATTCAGCCTTTAAAAAGAAAGAAATCCTGGCACATGCTACAACATGGATAAACCTCAAGGGCATTATGCTACATGAAATAAACCAGTCATAAAAGGACCAAGAATGTATGATTCCATTTATATGGAGTATCTAAAGTAGTCAAAATCATAGAAACAAAGTAGAGAGGTGGCTGCCATGGGCTGGGGAGAGGAAGAATTAGTGTTTAATGGGTACAGAGTTTCAATTTTGAGAGATGAAACCTTACAGAGTTCTATCACACAACAACTTAAATATACTTACTACTAAACCATCCCCTTTAAAAAGCTTAAGATAGTAAATGTAATGTTATGTGTTTTTTACCACAATAAAAAGAATTCTGGGCTATAGTTTGTGAACCCCTCCTTTACAAAGTAAAAAGTGTAAGCTTTTGACATCATCATCAAGATTATTATTTTTACTCATAGTATTTTCAATTTTGAGCTATAAAATTTCCTTCCCTCAGCCCCAGCGATGCTAGTTTGGAACCATTCCTAGGATGTTCCTTTCAGTGACTTTCTTAGCTACAAATACATGGACAGTATAAAAATGGATCAGCAACGATGAGGGCTGAGTAAATTCAGGCAGTAGAAAATAGTGTCCCAACTGGAGGATAAGGTAGTAGGATGGTAGTAAATGCTACCATCTTCAAATGCCTTTATAACTAGTGCTTACAAGATGAAAAAAGAAGAGTATGACTGTTTACTAGGTCCAGTTATAGCTCATTAAACATTAGTATTTGCTGAAGAACTTTTTCCATATTGTCAAAATATATGTGTCAAATTTTATTTGGGAATTGCAATGGACCAGATGGGCTTTCCTGAAGCTCTAGCTTTTGGAATGACAAAAATTAGAAACACTGCTTTCTAATCCAAGACTCTTCAGAACTATGTGTGCAGACTGGCTATTTTAGTCCAGTCACCTCCGCAGTGATACTTGAGCAGCTCAAGTAGGCCATCAGAAGCGAAATAGGCCATCTGGTCCACTACCTTGCTTAAAGGAGAAGTCTTTGTAGAACAGAGCAATAGACTTTTTGAGAAATTGTCCAGCCTCATTTTACAGATTTCAGCACCAGGACCTACAGAGGGTTAGAGGATTGTCCATGGTTGCCCAGCTAGTTAGCAGCATAACCAAAACCAGATCCCAGTTTTCCTAATTTCCACACCAGTATTCTTTTTTCCCCATTTTTTTATTAAGGTATAATTTACATACAGTAAAATTCATCAACACTTGCCTAGTTCTGCAAGTGTTGATGAATGCACACAGTTGTGTAACTACCACCACAATCAAGAATAAAAGAAAAGGTTCCGTTGCTCCAAAAAATATGCCCCTGGTGCCTCTTGGTTGTCAGATCCTCTTATTATGACCAGCCTCTTGCAACCACTGGTGTTTTCTGTCCCTACAGTTGTATCTTTTCCAAAATACCACATAAACGGGATCATAGGGTCTGGCTGCTTTCACTTACTGAAACACATTGAGACTTACAAAGCTGCAGTGTGTATCACTGATCCACTCACTCTCATTGCTGAGTTTCCCATCAAATGTGTAAACCACAGTTTGTTTATTTGTTCCTTAGGTGAGGGACATGTGTGTTGTTTGCAGTTCTGTTGAATGCTAATAAAGCTACTCTAAGCACTCACGTACAGGTTTTTGTATAAACTCTGGTTTTTGTTTCATTGAGAAAATATTGAGAAGTGGAATTGCTGATTTGTATCTTAAATATATGTTTGACCTCATAAGAAACTGCCAGGTCTGTATTCTTAAGAGGATAAAAGCAGACAAACGGGATTGGAGACTGGCTTTATTTAATACATATAGAAATATTGAAAGGTTTTCTGAAAAATCACTACATCTTTGTAGAAGTCCTACCTAGCACTTCCTGGAGCCACCACTATCTTAAGGGGACCCCGATTTCCTGAGAGTCTCTTGTAAACTGTCTCAAAGTAAGTTCAGGTCAAACTTATATTTACTGTTAACTCGTTTATTCAGTGAAAATTTTCTCAGCATCTCTTTGCCAGGCAATAGTATATGTCTTTGTACAGTGTCATTGAGAAATGCTTCCTTTTGTCTCTGTTCTGAGGAAGAAAATCTAATAGTTCTTGCTCCTGAGAAAGAAAATATGAGCCATTCAAATTCCCTTTTATGCATAAGTGAAGTGCATCTGATGGCTGCTTGGCTAGTGTGTCCCAAATTACACTATTTGAATATCCAGGCTCCTCCATGTCTTTTATTTAGTTGTGGCTGTGGTGTTACAAATCTGGCATTTACATAACAGTTCTCTTCATGCACAGCTCTTTTCTGCCTTAATATGGGAAGATGTGAGCTTTTCCTCACCTCCCACTGGTGCTTACCTGTCTCTATGCACATGATCATGGCTCTCTGGATTCTCCTCTCCTCTTTCTAATGGATCCTCCAGGTTGGTGGCAAAGCCACCTTCTACCACTTTCCAAATGTTGATGCCTCCTGGCAATGGGGCCTCTTAGTAGTTCCTATCTTTCATGCTCTTTGGAGAATCTTATGCACTCTATTGCTTTAGCTCCTTCATGGTGACTCTCAGATTTACTCTTTAGATGTCTCTGAAGCTTCAGATCCCTATTTTAATCTCCCTAAAAGATGTGAGCCCCTGCATATTCTACTAACATCTTTCTTATTTTTTTCTTTTTCTTTTTTTTCTTTCTTTCTGAAACAAGGTCTCACCCTGTCACCCAAACTGGAGTGCAGTGGCATAATTACAGCAGCCTGGAACTCCTGGGCTTAAGCGATCTTCCCAGGCTCAGCCTCCAGAACCGCTGTGACTAGAGCCATGTGCCACCATGCCTGGATAATTTTTTATTTTTATTTTTTGTAGAGATGAGATAGTGCTGTTGCCCAAGCTAGTCTCAAACTCCTGGACTCAAGTGATCCTCCCAAAGTGATGGGATTACGGGAGTTAGCCACCACACCCAGCCTTCAAATTTAGAACATCCAGATTTAACCTCATTGTCATTCCCACCATCCCCCTGGCCTGTCTTCCTGCTGTATTTCTTCTCAAGGTTAACACCACCATTACTCTCCATCACCTGACATAGAAGGATCAGAGTCACTTGTGAGCACTCCATTTTCCTGGCCACTTGCATGTAATCCCTGACCAAATCTTCTGAGTCCTGCTTATAACGTGGGTTTCTGGCCTTTCCTGGCCTCAGTACTCACCCTGGCCATGGTGCTAATCCATCCCTCTCCAGCTCCTTCCCAGGCCGTTTGGATAACCTCTAGCTACCATCTGACCTGGGGTCTCTGCCCAACTCCTTCAATTCTTTCTCAGTTAATTTCCTACTTCTATTGCCAGAGTTAAACACATTTCTGATAACATTATTTCCATCTTTAAAACATTTCATGGCTCCTAATTACTCCAAACTCCTAAGCATCCCATAGAAAGCCAATCTAGTCCTTCCATAGATGTATTAACTTTGGGCGAGTTGTTTGTCAGAAATTAAGATTCCTTAATTGTAAAAATGGGAAAAGGATCTACCTTCACAGAATTGTTATGAATATGACATAACAAAACTCATGAAAGGACCTAGCCTTGCTGAGATATCACCTCTTCTGAGAAGCCTGACCTCATCTTTCAGGCAGAACCAATCATTCCCCCTTCACATTACTAAGTACTTTGCTCAGACGAATAACGTTGTATTCATCACACATTATCCATTTGTTCTTCCATCCAGTGAGCTCCAGGCTCTGTGTTAGGTACGAGGGATAGAAAGGAGCACCCACCGGCTGTATCCCATTAGGGAGATGCACAGAAGCATAATGGCACAGAGCTGGAACTTAGCCTCACCAGGGAATAGGTGGGATAAGGAAGACTTGCCAATGTTATAATACATGAACTATTTTAATAGTTTTGGAGGATAACAGCTTGACAGGTGCACAAAAGCTGGCATGAGACAGGAGGAGGATCCTATAAAGTTGTGGCAATGCTCTGTGTCCCCTGTAGAAGATGATCACCTCAGTGATCTAATTTTGCCTTACACTCCTACTTCCAGAATAGTGCTCCACAGAAAGTGGATTCTCTGTATGTTTTTGCTGATATAAATAATTGTTGCTTTCTCTCATTTCATTGTTGTGATTTTCTTAACTCTGTTTCATCTTCCACTTATTGCATTCACTGCTTTGAGAAGATTATCAATTATTTTATGAATTCATAAGAAAATAAGCATAGCTACAAAGCCATCTTGGATCATCTTTTTCCATGAGCAACATCACCCAGAATCTCTTATTTTTTCTCTTTTTTTAAAGAATCTCTACATTCCCTTGTGATCCTTTTTTATTGACTTGACCAATAATGACAATGTCATAGGATCCTAAATATATAAACCATTCACCTGCTTTGAGTTGTTTTGTTTAGTATTTTCAATCCTGAAGTGTTCTCCTGAGTGACACTCTCAAGTGACTGTAAAGTGAATTTTCTGCTACGATCCATGAGCTTAGAGCTTATCATGGAGAAGGATGTTGGATTAGTAATCTCCTAGGATCTTGTGCAGACTATTCTTCTGTGATGGGGTCTTTCATTACTACTTCTTTATTTGATTATGATCTGCCAACCACATGTCTCTTCCTAATTTCCTCCAAGAGAGCATTTCCTCAAACTGCTACATCCTCAAGCTTTCCCCCCGACATATTTCAAAATCTTCACACCTTTACAGAAATGTGGCCAGGAATATTTCTAATTTTATCAAGTCTTTAAGCCATCAGAAAAATTCTCTTTGGTATGAGCTTTAGGTATATTTTAAGACCTAAACACAGACCTCCTTGGGGAATTATTAAAATCATATGTCAGTTTCTCAGTAGGGGTTAGAATTATTACATATATCTTAGTTAACATGCACGCCTAATTCATTTTCATTCTGAGAATCCACCGTGGTCAGTTAACTCAAGAAGGTGTTTTGTTTGAAGTAATTTTCTTCGTGGTAGAAAAATATCTGCCTCATGGTCTCTCTAACTAGCATATGGGAGAAGTGTCCACACATCATGTAATTTGGATTTTTTCTATCAGAAATTATCCTTGTCATTACTTCTGCACAACTCAATGTTCTATGTCATTCTTTGCATGGTGATGAGTAACATTTAGGGAAACCCAAAGACTTCAAATGCTACATGTCTACCTCTGCAGAGGTCACCAACCTCACATACATTGACCATTGCATTTAAGTATCCTAGAGGAAACAATATATTCGATGTCTCTTGTTTGGACAGTTTCAGATGGTCATGGGGTTGCATTGTTATGTTACCTTAACTTTGAGGTTTAACTATGGATTTGAAGGGTCTTAAATGACTGATGTCACATTGAAGAAAGATGAATTATGGGTTTTACACAATTGACATTGGTTTCTTTCTTAGGGTAAGTCTAGACCCTGCAATCCGGTCTCTGTGGTATTCAAATGTCCTATGGGCTCTTTAGAAAGACAGTTGTGTTAGGACAATGACATGGATTAGATGAGAAGAAATTAAAGCCATTTTCAGAGATGCAACAAGTTGCTCCGGCTTTTCTAGGGAGAAAGAGAAATACACCATCTATGTCCTTTAGAATTGCTGTCCCTGGTAATATATTTCAACTAATTTCTCTGTGGCCTTTTTCTTTGTGGCCACCAATTCCCACTGTCTAGATTAAAGCTTCATATAGCATAGGTGTTCAGGTCTCCCACTGCGTCAAAGTTCTACAATGCCAATTCCAGAGGGCACCACATGCATAGACTACACTATGAGTGGACGCTAAATTTGTATAGCCATTGGTCCAGCCTTGGGCCACAGCCAAAAAGAAAGTCTTCTATCCTTTTCTGAAATAATTTCTCCTTTCTTAGTGTCTGCTTTTCATTTTGTTTATATTGCTGTAGTATCAATTACACATTCATTAAGTTATTTTTAAAAAAAAATTTATTAAGAAACTGTCCCATGCCAACCACCCTCTTTATGCTATGTGTTAGGGATATAGGGGTGAATAGGACAGAGCTTTCCCTTGAAGTCAAGTGAAGGAGACACATATGTAAAATGTTATAGCACAGAAAGATGTGTGGAGTGACAGTGTAAATCTCTGTAGAATCATGTAGTAAGTGCATCCAATCCAGAAGAACTGTCAGGAAGAGTTCTAAGAGAAAAAGACCTCTGAACTGAGCCAGCTATTATAGTTAGCAAGGTGTGTTTATTTCTTCTTTAGTCATGAAACAAATGTATAATTGCCAAGGTGATAAGAGCGTTAGAGAGGTACAACATGTTATAAAAGTATATTTACTGTTAAACCATATATTTACTGAGTGCCTGCTATGTGTCAGGCCTTTACTGGATTTGGTGAAATATAATAACAGGGTAGATGTGGTTCTCATATACATGGCTTTTACATTTTAATGGGGAAGACACTCATCCACAAGGAATCATAGTAACGTAAGTGATATGAAAGGGTCCGTTAATTATGCTTTGGGAAGAGAGGAAGCAGAGGGACTTCTCCAGCTCCAAGGAATCAGGAAAATCTCCCTCAGAGGGTTGAGATCCAAAAGAGGAGGAGGAGTTAGTAAGGATGGGTGGCGCTTGGGAACTATAGGAAGAAAAATGTCCCAGGTGGAAGGAACAGACTGCTCTGAGGCAGTATTAGGGTTCTTCAGAGAAACAGAACCCAAAGCTTATATATAGATATATAAGAGGAGATTTATTATGGGAATTGGCTCACAGATTATGGAGCCTGAGAAGTCTCACGATCTGCCATCTATAAGCCAAAGAACCAGGAAATCTGGTGGTATAAAGCAGTCCAAATCTGAAGGCCTGAGAATAGCGGGAACTGCTGGTATAAGTCCAACATCCAGAGGCCCAAGAACTAGTAGCTCCAATGCTCAAGGATAAAAGGAGATGAATGTCCCAGGTCAAGAAGAGAAAGAGAACTTGTCCTTCCTCCATCTCTTTGTTCTATTGTTGCCCTCAACAGATAGGATGAAGTCCACTTACATAGGTGAGGGCAGATCTTTACCCAATATATTGATTCAAATGCTAAGCTGTTCTGGAAACATCCTGGCAGGCACACCTAGAAATAATATTCTATCAGCTATTTGGCCAAGGTTGAAGAGGAAGTTAATGCCCTCCAGGAATATGAGGAAGGCTAGCATAGCTAGAGGATCAGGAGTTAGTGAGAAGGGAGGGGAGATGGCAGGGAGTGAGGCTGGAAAGGTAAGGAAGGGACCAGGTGATGAAGTGTGAATGCCTTATTTGTTTGTTCTTCTTAAGGGATCTAGAATTTATTCTGAAGACAGTGGGAACTACTAAAGGGTTTTGAATTACAGACTATCCTAATCATATTTATATAACAAAAGATGAGAGATTGTGCTGCAAAAGGAGAGACAAGAGGCCAGACATCCAGGTAGGAGGCTGTTGCATTAATCCACGCAGGAGATTATCACAGCCTGGATGAGAGTGGTGGCAAATAGAGATGGAGGAAGCTCAGCTCAGAATACTGGGCAACCTGTGGTGATAGATTAAGCAACTGTAAGGAAGAGGGTTGTCAAGTTTCATCATTCACTCCTCTTCACCACATTTTTCTCCCCCAAATCCAAGACCTCCTTGCAGCAGAATTTTCTGGTTATACTTCTTTAAAATGTAGATTCCTGGACCTTGCCCTAGACCTGCTGCATTAGACTCTCAGGGCCAGGCATTGGTGTTTTTCATGGCTTCACCATAGATGACTCTTGTGCACATGAAAGTGTGAGGGTCACTGCCCCGCCCTGTGCAAATTCAGTGTATATAGAGTCACCAGGCACATGACCCAGCCCTTCAATAGTGTCAGAGTAAAACTCCCTTTGGCCTTAATGAGTTTGATTGTCATAACCAAGTGAATTCAGAGGAAGGCTCCAGCTCTGGGGGTGCATGAAATTTATGTTAAAGCACAAACTAGGATGGAGCCTATCTAACACTCTCACCTACACTTGCAGGTGATGCCTTCAAGATCTATGAAAGTGGCCCACTCTCCATACATGATAACCCTCTGTAGTTCTCAGGAAACAATGCTGCTGAAATCCCACCTTCTATTTCCCCAGGCAATATGAAACAAGTTCTGGGCAGCCGCAAAGGGCAATAAACAAGGTACTTTACACAGAGACTCTACCATTTCCTGTGCTTGGCAAAGTTGTCATGGTAGCACCCATAAATGTAGAAAAGGGGAAGAAGAGAAAGAATTAAGTTCCTTCACTTCTACAAAGAACAGTTTGGGGATTCATATTTGAAAGCATCAAAGTCTCACATGGTTAGGAAGCAGTTTTCAAACTCATTAATGTATAATATTAACATTAGAAACTGGTTTTTAAATCTGTACAAAAGTACAGGTTACCAAATATCCAGTTTATCACCAATTGTCAGGTTTTAGTCTGAAACATTGGTTCTTTGTGCATTCATGGCAGAAGAATGACCAGATGTACCAAAGTAAAGCAAGCATGAAAATGAGGTCTATTGAGGAGAGAAAGATAGGATTTTAGAGCAAGAGCAAGATACAGGGTTACAGAGCATGATACATATGCCACAGATGACGACTGGACCCATTGTCGCAGCAAAGGGTGAGCAAAAGGAAGGGTGCAAAAAGGGGCTAGTTGTGTTCTGCATCTTGTTTTATAGTGCCCAGATTAGGACCTCCCTCATGGCTCAGATGTCACCGCAGAACCACTTTGAATGGACAGTTGGGAGTTGCATTACGATGTATGTGGGATGTTCTAGGTCTATTTCCAGACTCTGTGGTACCTAAGCTTCTTGGCCCATGGGCTAGAGAGTCCTCTGCATTCTTTTGCAGCTGGTGTGCTAGGTTCTGATTGGTGGGTTTGTAGGGTGTTCCCTCCTCCCCAGATATGGCAGTCACTCGGGAGAGGATTAGGGTGGGGCAGGACCAAGATAGGGGCCTGGGGCCCACCCCCATCCTTCTTCCCAGGTGGGGCAATGCACCAAGGCAACAGCAGCCACTTTGGTCCCTAGGAGACCCAGAATCCCTTACTATCTACCTAACGCAATGGAAGTCTGGAGCTAATATCGATTGTGTACCTATTTATAGATTTGGCATTTTAAATTCCATGTTTAGTCCCCACAATCATTTTGCAAAATAGATACCATGAACCCCCTTCTACAGATAAAGAAACTGAGGCCCAGAGAGCTGCAATGCCTGCCCAAGATCACACAGATAAAAAGTGGTTGTATTAGTCAGGATTCCTCAGAGAAACAGAACCAATAAGGGGTGTGTGTGTGTGTGTGTGTGTGTGTGTGTGTGTGTGTGTGTGTAGCAAGAGAGATTTATTATAAAGAATCAGCTCAAACAGTTATGGAGGTAGAGAAGTCCCAAGATCTGCTGTCAGGAAGCTGGAGACCCAGGAAAGCTGATGGTGTAGTTCCAGTCCAAACACAAAGGCCTGAGAACCGGGAGAACAGATGGTGCGAGTTCCATTGCAAAAGCAGGCATGCTCAAAACTCAAGAAGATCTGATATTTCAGTTCAGGTCTGAAGGCAGGACAAAAACAGTGTCCCAGCTCAACACAGTCAGGCTGGAGGAATTCCCTCTTACTCACAGGTGGGTCAGCCTTTTTGTTTTATTCAGACCTTCAACGATTGGATGAGTCCCACCCACATTGGGGGGACAATCTGCTTTATCTGGCTACCAATTCAAATGTTAATATCATCCAAAAACATGCTCACAGATACACCCAGAATAATGTTTGACCACATATCTGGGCACCCTGTGGCCCAGTCAAGTTGACACATAAAATTAACTGTCACAGTGGGTAAGATGTCAAGTTACCTCCAAAACCAATGATCTTTCCTCTCTACCTACCTACCTGATGTGAAGTAATGTTTTCTTCTTTTACAAAAAACCTCTTAGTTGTGATATACTTTTAAAAATTAACAGTTGAGGCTATTCAAATAAAAGATTTAATAGCTTACTTATCAAAACATAGTTATCACCCCCATTTTCCATTTTCGGGCTGCTAGGAATGGGTGATGTGTGGTTTTGCTGAGATGCCTCCTGCATACCTAACCTGCTGGGGCATTAAGAAATCAAATCTGTTTATTTTCCAACTTGACATCATAATGAAGCAGAGATGTCAGCCTTGCATTTCCTGATGCCCCCAATATCCTGAGTCATCTTAATCTTGTTAGATCAATGATGTGAAATTTTGTTAGTTGCCATTTTAATTGATTTAATTGAAATTGATTTGGCATAAATGAGTGCACAGAAAATTATTAACAGTGACCTCAAGGGTTTCAAGTATCTGCTCTGTAATAGGTGATGTGGCTTTGATTTATATATCTGAAGACTTACTCTGTCCACGTTATATCAGAGAAACAAAACTGACGTTTAGCACTAAAAACTATTAAACATTGTTGAGGGTCATATATGGAGATTCTCAAAATATATAAGAAGTACTTGTGCCTTTCAGTTCATCCCATTTCTATCATGCAGTTGGTTGTAATTATTCATGTTTACTGTAAACTGCCTATGTGAGTATTCATCCTTATGTTTATGTATCAGGAAATTTGATTTTTCTTTTGTCATTTGTGTCCCTAAAATTCAGACAATGCCACAGACAGGAAGATGAGATGAAATAGAACAAATTTTACTGACCTAAAATTCTGTTATTTTTTTTAAAAAATTAATACTCTCCTGAGACTTGGATATTTGTTTTGTTCCATAAAAAGTTCTATTATAATAAATTTTGGTCTAGCAGGATTTGACATGTTTTAAAGCATAAATAAATGATCTCTAATTTTCTTTCTATTTTTAAAAGTTTAAATATGCATTGCCTTTTGTGTTTCCTCTTCCTTTTTCTCTCCTTTTCTCTCTGACTTCTCTCTCCCTCCCTTCACCCGCCTCCCCCACCCATCCCTGTGCCATGTACTCCCTCACTAAAGACTTTCCTCAGCCCGGGGAAGAGCTATTAGAAATTTATTAATTAAAGACTAGTTTCTGCTTCTCTGTCAGGAATAATCATATATTTTAGAGCTGATTTTCTGCCTTAATTAAATGAAAATGTCACTTAGTCAAATGAATTCATTTATATTTATTTATCCAGTTCTCCAGGCTTGAATTTCTTAGTAGGGACTTGGGCTCTTCTCATTTGCTCGCAGAATGAACTGAAAAATACCGCTTACATCAGTTTAAAAGACTCACACATGATTACTCCACCTGGTAGAAATGCTGCATAAACAAAGCTGTGATTAACAAATGTGTGAATGGTTGTTTTCTACTGTAGATGTTATCTTGGCGCATATAAGGATACATATTTGATTATGTTTGGGCACCCACGTGCACCTGTGTGTGCTAAAGCAGAGAAGTGAGTAATACCCATCACTGCAGTCCCTTAGGACTTTAAGAAAGTATCAAAGGTAATATTTTAACCACCTGTGTTTTTATTTGCCTCTTCAAAATGCTAATTGGTGCAAGGCTTAAATTCTATCCAATTTTTCCCTTCAAAATTTGTAAAGGATTACTTATTGAGTATGATCTATGTATCTAACATTGTAATAAATGATTTAAGAGATTAAAATGGAATAAACATACTTATTTACTCTTTTACCAACTTTTATTGAGTACCTACTATGTGTCAGGTGAACTACTGCAAATCAGTGATAAACATGCAGTCTGAGTCTATGCTCTTATGGAATGTATAGCACCTAGCACATAGTAGGTACTTGGCAAGCTGAAAGAGCAAATAAATAAGTGAATTAATATTGCAAGAGAGATAGACAGTAAACTAATAATCATTAAGTTATTAATTGCCCTAAGTCCTCAGGAGAGAATATAGGGCTTATGAGTTTGCATAGTGGGGACCAGCAAAGTCAAGGGTTGGAGAGCAGAGGTCAGGGAATGCATTCCCAAAGAAGGAACATTGGTGCTACGCTATTTTGCCACAGCAGACAGAAGTGGTGGCAAGTGGTTGTTATCAGGTGATACTAGAGAAATATGCCAAAGCTAGACCACCAGAACAATTTAGGCCACATTAAACATGTTGACGTTAATCCTAAGAACTTTAGACACTTACTGAACAGTTTTAAGCAGTGAAGTGACATGATCAGGTTTCATTTTGAGATGATAACTCTGACTTCTCAGTGGAGAATATATGACATATTAGGGGAGAGGAAGCTCATGTTATTTTTCTATGCCTACTGTAACAAATCGCCAACAACTTGGTGGCTTAAAACAACACAAATTTATTCTCTTACAGCTCTGGAGGTTAAAAGTCTGACATGGATCTCCCTTGAGCTAAATCCAAGATGTCAACAGGGCTATCTTCCTTTCAGGGGGCTCTAGAGGAGAATCTGTTTTGTTGTTCTCCCCAGATTCTAGAGGCCACCCATATTCCTTGGCTAGTGGCCCCTGTCAAAGCCAGCAAAGTCAAGCCAACTCCTTCTCGGGCTGCCATCCCTCTGGTTCTTCCTCTTCTGTCTCCTCCTGCTGCTTTTATGAACCCGGTGCATAAAATAGATTGAGCCACCTAAATAGTCCAGGCTAGTTTCCCCATCTCTAGATAAACTGATTGGCCGCCTTAATTCCATCTGCAACTTTGATTTCCCCCTCGCCACATAACCTAACATATGCACAGGGTCTGGAGCTTAGAAATGGGCACTGATGCCCACCTGGCATGCACAGACTTTGATTTAGACTTTCTGGTCATCTCACAACCACAGATATGAACTCCTTAGTCATCCACCCTGTGTGGCAGAATCCCTATGGGAACACAGAGCAGCTCTGAGAGCAGCTCCCTCATACACACATTGCCGTTTTCCCTCCTGTGGAACAAGCAGAACAAGCATACTTTTGATTCCACTTTTTTTTTTTTTTTCCTACCTTAACCAGTCTGGAGACAAAACTGGGTTTAAAGGCCTGGAAAGTTGAGTTTCCAGCAACTTAAGGGGTTGCTCCATAAAATAGGAACAATCTTAATCTTTACATCTTCCTTTTGTTTTCTACTCTGTATAATAAGAGAGCTAAAGTTATAGTGGCTTGGCAGTTTCTATTGTGAGAGGCAGTTATACTGGGAGTCAGTTGGTCCCTTGGGTTAACCAGGCATTGAGGTCAGCCACTGCCAGTACTTTTGTTTCCTCATCCTTAAAATAGCTCCTGGTAGATGCTCAGTGCTGTAACAGTTAAGATGAAATAATTCTTACTTAGACTCCAGGGTGTCCATCCTATTCAAGCTCTGGACTTAGAAAGAAAAGGTTGAGAAAGAATTGACTTCTTTGTTCATTGATATGGATGTTGAGGGTCTTCACTCTGGCTGAAATCCTGGTGTCCAGGTAGAGAGGAAAAGGTGATCAGGTGTCTCCTGAGCAGGGTAGGAAAACGGTTTCAACCTCAGAGCTTTATCTCAGACCCTAGAAGGGCAGCTCAGAGTATTTAACTGGATAAACATTTATTGAGCACTGACATGCTATATACTTACTAGGCCCAAGACAGTCCCTACCTCCAAGGATCTTTCAGCCCAATGAGTATTCCAAAAACTTAGACCTTTAACTTCCCTAAGTTTAATCAGAATTGGTCCATAGACCCAGGATACTTGGCTACACATGCGGCCAGGGTGAACAGCAACATCAGCAATAATCACTATCATTTATTATGTGCTTATTACATATCAGCACAGTTCTAAGCACTCTATTTGCATTGTCATTTTATCCTTAGAGCAACTCTGTGAAATAGGAGCTATTATTATTCCTATCCTGTAGATCAAGAAATTGAAGCACAGAGAAGGTAAGTGATTTGAAACAGGTCACACAGTCTAAGAAGTGATAAACTAAGGATTTGAAATATAGGCTCTCTCCAGGAGCATGATGCTCATAGATGCCATGCTACGATTGTTATAACTTTAGATACACTAGGAATATAATATTTCATCATTGCCTTGTGCCAGGTGCTAGAGTTATAGCTGGGAACACAATGTAAATGGTCCCTGTCCTAGCTGGTTTTGGAAACTGGTGAGCGATTATATTAGTTTGCTAGGGCTGCCGTGACAAAGTACCACAGACTGGGTGACTTAAACAACAGAAATTAATTTCTTCGCTGTCCTGGAGGCTAGAAGTCTAAGGTCAAGATGTCGGCAGGATTGGTTTCTTCTGAGGTCTCCTCCTTGGCTTGTAGATGGCTGGCTTCTCCCTGTGTCTTCACACGGTTTTCGTTCTGTGTGTTGTCTGTGTCCTAATCTCTTCTTCTAAGGACACCAGTCATTTTGGGTTAGAGTCCACCCTGATGAACTCATTTTAACTTAATTACCTCTTTAAAGACCCTATTTCTGAATACATTTTAAGGTACTAGAGTTAAAACTGCAACATATACATTTGAGGAGGAGGGAATAATTCAGCCCATAACAAAGATAGATGTTAAAGAAGAAAAAGAAAAATATATATATTATATATATATATATATATATATACAAACACACACATATATAATTTAATGCTATACCCTACTTTCTACATCACTGATCGATTATAACTACTACTTTCTTTTTTTTTTTTTTCTTCAAAGCAGGGTCTCACTCTGTAGCCCGGGCTAGAGTGCAGTGGCATCTTCATAGCTCACTGCAACCTCAAACTTCTGGGTTCAAGCGATCCTCCTGCCTCAACCTTCTGAGTAGCTGGGACTACAGGCTCATGCTACCATGCCTGGTTAATTTTTCTATTTATTTTTAAGAGAGATGGGGTCTTGCTGTGTTGCTCAGGCTGGTCTGAAACTCCTGTCTCAAGCTATCCTCCCACCTGGCCTCCCAAAGTACTAGGATTATAGGCACGAGCCACCATGCCTAGCCAGTTAACTACTTTTTTCTTAAGTGTTTTCTTTAAAAATTTGCTTTATATCTATAACTGTCCAACATAGGATATGTTAACATATTTTTTTTCCATTTTCTGAAGACTCCCATACTCTCTCAAGCAATGAGTTGGTCTAATATACTTTCAACCCGTGAGTATCCATATATTACTATAAACATGCTCAGCCAGTCAGCAGCCTTTCTTAATATTCTAACTAAAATGTTCTCCCAGGTTATATTTTTTTCTGCTTTGGCCTCTCTTCCTACCATTTACTCTGTCATCTGGTGACCAGTTTCGACTCATAATGGCAGAAAGAAAAGGCATGCAAAGGATAATGCTGAAACTTCAGCAAAGACACAAAATATATATGTATATGTGTGTGAGTGTATGTATGTGTGTATATAAAAAATAATGGGATGTTAAAATTCAAGTTTTAGACTCAAATTTGCTTTTAAGGTAATGAACAAAGATGCAGAAGATAATGATAAGTAGGAAATTAGGAATAATCTAGACTTAATAAAAGTCAACCTGAATAACACTCCTGTCTGAAATTGGCCACTGGTTGCTGGAAAAATTTGTCATGAGAGGTGTGCGAGACTTAATGGGATTTGAAGGAGTGCTAATCGTTGTTGAATGCCAGGAAGGTTTTTCTGTTGGAGCTGTACTGCACTGCTCCCTAACATTGTTCAGTTAGCACATCCCTTTTTGAGATCCTGCCCACAGGAGATGACATATGCACACACACACACACACACACACACACACACACACACACGCGCACACAGTTACATTGTGTTAAGGGCAATGAAGGAAAAATATAAAATGCAACGAGAGGCTGGGCAGTAATAGTAACATGTAAGTGGTAGTAAGGAGAAATGAGCCTGGACCAAATGAAGAATAAGGGAAGAGAAAATGCACAGGTAGAAAAGCATGTGCCAAACTCTCAGGCTCAAGAGCATTTCTAGGAACTGAACAAAGGCCACAGGTTGGACCACAAGGCTCAAAGGAGAGTCATGGGGCTGGGATGGACACAGGCAAAAGCTAGATCCTGCCGGGCTTGGAGGCTACGTTAAGGATTTGGAAGACAATCTCAAGGAGTGCAATGAAAGGCCATTACAGGATTTTTTTTTAATTTATCATTTTATTTTATTTTTAAGTGACAAATAATTATGTATATTTATGGAGTACAATGTGATGTTATAATCCATGCATCCATTGTGGAATGATTAAATCAGGCTAATTAACATATCCATCACCTCACATGCTAATTGTTTGCGACAAGAACATTTAAAATCTATTCTTTTAGCAATTTGGAAATATATATTGTTATTAACGATAGTTATCATGCTGTGCAACAGATCTCTACAACTTATTCCTTCTAACAGAAACTTTGTACCCTTTGACTAATATTTCCGCTGTCAATTTTAAGCAGGGGAGAGATCTCATTGATGTTTTTAAAAGATTGTGCAGGCAGCTGTGTGGAGAATGGATTGGAGGAGGGCAGGAATGATACTGGGGGTGGGGGGAAGATAGTCCAATTTTGCAGAAATCCAGGTGAGCACAGGTAATGATTAGAACTCAGGTGGTGGCCAGAGCTGAACGAGGATGGACCTGTTTGCAGGTAGGACCAGCAGGAGTGGGTGTGGAAAGGGAGGGAGGGAATCAAGAGTGAGTCCGGGGGCCTGGCCTGAGCTGCCGCAGGGGAGCAGGGACCTGTGCTGAGGAGGAGCCTAGAAGGAGTGGCACGAGACCAAGGGTGGCCTGGGACATGTGAAGTCTGCAGTCCCTTGGAAAGCAGTTTAATGTCTGAGGAGTCTGTACTGAAAATGTGAACTTGGGAATCTTAGAATATCTGCATCAAGTATGCCATGGGGTGGTGCAGTCACTTGACCGCTAAGCACCCCTGCCCTTTACCACATTAGCTTTTGTTTTTGTAGCATAAGAGCTGGAAGTGCAGGCTCCAAGCATCCTATGTGCGCTTCCTTCAAGAGCCGCAGGTCAGCGTTTGTGCACAAGTCTCTTCTGATGAAGTTTTGTTCAAATGAATATCAAAAAAGGCCTTGAGAGGGACAAGAAGCTGCAATCACAAACCAGCGTCGTGGGGCCGTGCAGTGCCCTGCGCCAGCTCCCCATCCCCAGAGTCACTTTTGTCAAAGTTGGAATAAACTATCACACAGTGGCTCAAAGCATGGTCTTTGGAGTCAAAATTGTTCTCCCAGCTCTGGCCCTTACTACCTGGATAACCTTAGGCAAATGACATATCCTTTCTGAAAGTTAAGTTTTCTCTACCGCAAAATGAGAACAAAAATACCTAGAGCTCACGGAGTTACTAGGAAGATTAAAAGAGGTATTTTTGCAAAGTGATTATTAACACAGATCTCAATAAATGGTAGATAGCAAATGGATCTACTTCTAAGAACACATTCTTTCCAGAGATTAGTGTAAGGATGAAATATGTATTTTATAAGGCTATTCCAATAAATCAGACACTGAATTTTTGGTAAAATTCTGCAATCATCTCAAGCCAGCAAGGTGAGAGAGAGCACTGTATAGGAGATATAACTTTATCACTTCCATTAAATTGCTTCAGACACAAGCCAGTTTTTTTGTCAACCAGAGTCATAGTCAGAGGTGCACCAATATCTAAAGATAGTTTTTCATTGTTTGGAAACAAGTCTAGAGGATGCTATAGAAGCTTCTATATAAAGCTGTGCATTTGAGTTTTTTGATGATTTTATTTGATCTGAGTATATACGTTATTAAGGAATTACTTCTAATGTTTTAGAAACATTTTTTCTGAATACACAAGAAGGACATCTCATAGGATGCAGAGGTTTTTCCGGTGTTTTTGTGGAACTAGAAGAATCCCTACCACCACTACCTCCAAACTGCCCGGTCTATATCCTTGCTATATACCTTTGCTTCAATTATGAATTGTTCCTTGTTTTTGAATGTTCTACTGAGAAATATTCATGGTTATTACCCAAGTCAGCAAGTATTTTTACTAAGCATCTCCTGTGTGCCTAGCACTGTTTGTACTCAAAAGAAGGCAGACTCCTTCTTGTTGTCTCTTGACTCTGCAAATATCATTTAACTGGAGAACAATATAAGAATATTTATGATTTAGTACTCATTTGAGTCATATGTAATTGGTGCTCTAGAATACCTCTGGCCAATAGAACTTCTGAAAAGAGAGAAGCGTTCTAGATCTGCACTGTTCAGTACAGTGACCACTAGTCACCTGTGGCTATTGAGTACTTAGATTGTGGGTGGTGTAACTGTGGAACTAACTTTATAATTTGATTGCAATTAGTTTAAATTTAGATAACCACATGTGGCAACCAGGGACCATATTGAACAGCGCAGCTACAGTAATTGTGAGGGGAGATGGTTGTGGCCTCCTAGGATCAGGGAAGGTAGAAGGGCTTCAGCCTGCACTTAGAAATGAGAAGGAAACTGGAGCACACTCCATCTAGCGTAATAGCACACACCAAAGCAGGGAGGAAGGGGAAAGTAGGTGGTTTGTGGAAATTATGGAGGGAAGGGAATTGAGGGAAATAAGATGAGAGAGACTTTCTGAAAAATATTAGGAAAGAAGATTCTAGAATCTAGACCCTTCCTCTATTTTATGAGTTTGTTATGAGTATTTTACCAGCATCAAGCCTTCCATTATCTGAAATAGGGGTTACATAATGTTGACTTTTATACTTTTTTTAAGTAATTGATTTCCACAGTCCCATGCAATGTACAAGTTGTTCATTGAAATTTTCAGTACCACACAGATGGGAATCTAAAGAGACTCTAAAGAAGTGAATACTTAGCAGAAGTTAAAGGAACTCACAAGGGTTGTTGAGTCAACAGGAACTAGCAACAGCAAAAGCCCAAGGGGACAAAGTGTGTTAAAGAAGTCAGGGGAGAGCTAGAGCTCTGGAGAAAGGCTCAGAGGACCAGAGGGAGGAACCAGGCAGGGTGGGAGGAGGGAAGGCTGGCCTAACCTCTCACCTCCTGCCCCCCACCTATGCCTCTCTCATGGTCTGAATGCAGCCAGAGCTACAGGGCAGGTGATGGCCTGCAGCACAGCCCACAGGGGTCGCCTCCCCTGGCACAGAGCTGGACAGAGGAGGTGAGAATGGGTCAAGGGGGAGGGGCAGGGAAAGGATATGGAAATAAACAGTACTCTTTTTTTTATGGTAATGTTTAAAAAAGTATCTTAATTTGGGCTGCTATAACGAAAACACTATTGACTAGGTGGCTTAACCAACAAAAATTTATTTCTTATAATTCTGGAGGTTGGGAAGTCCAACATCAAGGTGCTGGCAGATTCCGTGCCTGGTGAGGGCTGTCTTCCTGGTTTGCAGGTTTTCTTGCTATATTCTGACAAGGAGGCAAAGGGGAAGGACTCTCTCTCCCATGTATTCTCACAAGGGCACTAATCCCATCATGAGGGTGGAGCCCTCATGACTTCATTACCTCCCAAAGGCCCCATCTCTAAACGCTAACACATTGGGGATTAAGGTTTCAACATAGGAATTTTGGGAGAAACACAAACACTAAGTCCATAGCAAATAGTAAAATGGAAACCATTTAAATATCTAATATGTTGATTAAATTATGACAAAATCATATACTGGAATGGGAAGCAGAATTGAAATTACATGTAGTGACAAGAGGAAATTTTCAGTAGGTAGTAAGTGAAAAGAATATGAAAACAGCATATTCAGGAAGATCAAAATATTTTAGTAGTATATACGCAATAAATATACGTGTATGGTGTTATTCTCACACACGCACACACACAAAAACTAGAATGAAATACAGCAACATTTGAACAGTGGTATCTCTGGATGGTGGTTTAGTGTGATTTTTATTTTCTTTACATTCTCCTGGGATTTCCAAATTTTCTAAAGCAGCATAATTACTGTATTTTTATGATCTGGAACAATGTTTCTGTTGTTTTTTATGTATCTTCAGGGCTATATTGACTGTAGAGAGATATGTAGCCAAGTTCCTTTTTATCATTCACTGGCTCTACAGTTAGCTTAAGGGTCATTGTGTACCCATTTCTGCAGTGACCAGGCACCTGAGCTGCATTTCTTAGTGCATTAAAAATTAGACAAGTCAATAAAATGCTCTTCTTTTAAAATATTCCACTAAGAAACCCTGAGGTCCTGGAGAATGGCCCGATTTCCTATTGATCTTTTTATTGCCGCAATTATTTCCTCAAACATGGTTAGTTAATTCAAATCCCCGTCACCCACCTTTCCCTGTCATCTATTACATTTGGTCTCTGTTAAATATGAATCTTTGGTGGCACTTCCATTACTAAATTGACAGTTGCATAATGCTTTATTGGCTTCTGTAAGAATGGAACATATTTCTTAGGAACCATGGCGATGATAGCCTTTTTTTTTTCCTGAACCACCTAAGCATAGCCACTTTTGTATGCTCTTATTTTAATCTTAACAACAACAATCCATCTGTTTCATTGTTTTATTCTTTCTTAATAGAAAGAATTTCTCCTTACTGTCTTTCTGATCTACAATCATCTGACCATGATGGCCTCTTGTAAATGGAATTATCTCCAGTGATTTGATGACTTCTCATATTACGTATCATTTCAGTAAATCCATTCCCTCTCCCTGGCTTGCTTTTTAACCTCCAGCTGCTACCCAATTATTAGTTCTTGGATGACTGCTTCTGCAGCATTACTGTAGTCCTTGCTTGTAGTAGATATTAATAATACTAAGCAGTTTGTACCTGTGCACAGTGTTAAATGCATATAAAAATTATTGTTGATAACCCTAATTGTAATCATAGATTTGCCATTTGTAAGATTTTTGTGGTTGCGAGGAACAAAAATCAACTCAAAGTGAGTTCAGCAAAACCATGAGCCTTGATGGGGTAGTCCTAATACACATACAGAAGCAGTCTTTGACCAGGCTTCAGGACAAAGAGGCAGCAAGACCTCCAGAAGAATTAGAACTGTGAACTAAAAAACCAACAAGAATCCAAACAATAGTTTTCTCTTGTTAGTGCTTTCCTCTCTATCTGCTTCTTTCTTCATTCTTTAGACACAGTATCTCTGCAAGTCAATTCCCACAACGACAGAAGCTGAAAGATGACTTCCCACTCAATTAAAGTTGCAAGGCTATAGCTGGAGCCCACCAAACTCCCTCAAGTTCTCTTTCAGTTTCTCAACTTTCTGTTCCCAATTATATTCTGCCCCTCCCCATCCCACTTCTAAATTCCTGGGACGAGAACTCAATTGACCCAGCTCTGATCTAATCAGCAACAGCCAGAGGCAGGGCTGAGATGTCTGTCTCTCTCGCTGCCTGGAGACTTCCTCTGTACCCTGTGATCATTGTGAGGTGCTCAGACTCCTTAAGAGGTATTGAGCAGAGTTACTATGTAGTAGATGCCATCATTGTACTTAACAAATTACAGAGATATAAATTTACCAAATTAAGCATCTTTTTTTTTTGGCATTAACATTTACAGAAAGAAGCATATAGCTCATAAAGATGGAGCCATGGAAAAAGTAAATTTTGAAGACTTGTATCCCACCTGGCCAGAAAGAACAGTTTTCTTATGTTCTTGACGTAAGAGATTGTCACAGAGATATTTCAGTAGGATGATGCGATGTGATAAAAAGAACTGAAGTAAAATGTCAGAACTAGGAATGACAGAGAGAAAAGTAAAACAGAGAAGGACTAGCTTGTAAGAGTGGTATCTCTAGGTGGTGGTTTCCCATGGCTAATATGGCTATTTGGGTACCACATTTATTAGGAATCCACTATGCTGTGGTCTAGATGCACATATTTTATGAAGCTTGCATCCTGGAAATAAGAAAGGTCTGTTTTGAAGCAGCCAAAATACAGTTAGCTTTTCTGTGTGGGTCTTACTGCTTCAGATCCCCCATATAAAGACATGTATGTATTCATGCATTTAATAGGCAGTTGTCAAAGACCACTGTACCTCAGGCAAATCCTAGGCACTATGGTTATCAAACAGACCTTTAAGTGAGCATTAGTATTAATTAAGCTCCATGGTAGGCACTTGAGTATGCACTTCACATTCTTTAACTCATTATTCTCATAACATGTACCATGAAGTAGATTCTTCTGTAATTCCCATTTTATAGAGAAGAAACCAAAGTGCCAAGAGACTGAAATAACATGGTCAAGGTCACACAGGGGTGAGAGGGCCTGGAGTTTGACAGAAGATCTGTCTGACCACAAAACCATTGGTTTTATTTATTTAGTTAGCATCGCTATCAGGTTAGCATGGACATACACCAGTGCACGGTTAAACTACGATAAGCCACAGCATGATGTGATAAATGCATGACTGAGGCAGCTAGAGAGGAGACTGCCACTCCCTAGCTGTGGGACCTCCAGCAAGTTCCTTTCTTCTCTGGGCCTCATTGACGTGTAATATAAAAGGAGTGAAGGACCTGCCTTATGGGTAATTGTGTGGAGGGAAAGAGCTGATAAGTGGCAAGATCCCAGAGCAGTGCTTGGAATGAAGGAAGGGCTCCCACAATGGTAGCTTTTATTATTATCCACAAAGTGCTCTGTGCTGTGAGAATTGGTACTGCCCGGAAGAATCAGGCAGGATTCAGGGAAGAAACAGGCTTTGACGCATCTGGTGTTGCAGGTGAGAAGGCAAATATTGGACATTTAATGCAGAAGGATCTATGAACAAAGACCCTTCGTTTATTCAATGCAGATTTATTGAATGTATACTATGTGCCAAGCACTGAGCTCAATGTTAGTTAGGGGTAGATAGGTACAGCACTGTTAAAGTATATGGAATGTTCTAGATTCTGCCTTCAACAGAAGAATCATAGACAAACAGCCATAAGGAAATATCTGTGAGAATAATTATGGGCATGACAAACCTAACATTGTATCAAGGAGATATAGCAAGCAAATTTCTTCACCAAACCCTTTCAAAATTCTTTATTCAAGCAACTGTTTTATCATGCCCTGTGCACTAAGGAGTCCCCACCCCCACACTTTTTACAGCCACCTGTATCTGCACACTACAAAATGTGTCACTGTCCATCGTTTTCCAGAATGACCCTGCTGACTCTTCATATATCCTGATTAAGGATTATTCAGTCATCTAGAACATTCCTCAACTGTAGATAGCTTGAGAAGGAATAAAGAAAAAGTGTTAAGTCATATTAAAAATTGGCTTATTCCTAGTGGTGGTTTGTCTTTTTTCAATGTGGCATCTTTCCCTGTTCTTTCTTCTGCCATGAAGATCTGTATGAGTCTTGATTCAGAGGGGATTTTTTTTTTTTTTTTTTTTTGGTGAGATACCTTTCTTCAAGCATATGGATAAAAGTGCCAGGTTTAATTGAAGGCTGTTTAGAGTCTTGCTCTATTTACAGTCAAAAGCAGATCACTTCTATTCTTGGCTTCGGTCCTAGACTCCCAGGAAACTAATGGTGCCTCTTGGCCTGCGACAGTCTGTGTTTACTCCCTGGAGCTGGCCCCTGGCTTTAACTGGCCTTCGGTGTCAGGGCTTCCTTGAACCTAAGGCCAGCTCCACCTGGGGCTATTCTGGTACCCTCAGGCCACCCTCATCTGATCAACCCGTCCCATAGTCTCTGAGGCCACCAGAGTGTTGTCTGTGGTTTACTGTGATATGTGGTGTAAGCCAAGAATCAAAACTGCTTGAGTTAAACCATCCCTGCATCTCTGGGAATTGAAACTTTAAAAAAAAAATAAGCACATTTGTAGCACTTAGTGTATACTAGGGACTGTTCTCATTTTACAGATTAAAAAACTGAGGCACACTGAGGTTAAAATACTTGTCATACAGCTGATCACTGGCAAAGCTGGAAAACTAACTCAGGCAGTCAGATCCAGGGTCTGCACTATTAACCCAGACTGCACTGCTTTGCTACGCTTAGTGATTACCTTGTTCAACCTCTTATTTTATTAAATGAATTATTGCATAAAAAGCTCTTAACATGCAGTAAGAGCTATGTAAGTGCTAGCTGTTACTATTAGGGTGTTTAACGATGGTGGAAGCTGAGGCCAGAGAAGTGGCGGAAGTTCATACATTTAGTCCAGAATTTCCTAAATTATATTCTGTAGAATACTGGTATCAACAGGATGTTAAAAGTGTTCTATTTTTTAAAAAATGATCATGGTCAAATAGGTTCGGAAAATATTTAAAACACAGTCTTTTATACTACAGTACTTCACGAAGCCTTTAAATATGCTAGTGTGCATTACTATAAATCTTCAATCGGTAGCCATTGTATACAGGGTTTTCCCACTTTCCCCCCACTTTTTTACTTATTAGAACACCATGGAGAAAAAAGTTAACATAGCAGGCCTGAGACTGCTTTCCTGAGAAGGTCCTGATTGCAAGGTTGATCCTTGCTGGTGTCTAGAAATTGGGGTTCAGGGGAGTTCCCACCAGCCCACAACTAGCCGAATACCCACTTTCCTTCTGGGAGCCTGGAATTTTGGTACATACTAGGCAGAGCATCCCCAATAAAAACACTGCAGACTGGGTCTCTAATGAGCTTTCCTGGCAGACATTTCACATATGTGGTCACACTCCTTGTTGGAGGAATTCAGTGCATCTTGTGTGACTCCACTGGGAGGGGACTCCTGGAGGCCAGTGCCTAGTTTCCTCTGGAATCTGCCCCATGTGCCTTTTCCCTTTGCTGATTTTGCTTTGTATCCCCCCCTTGCTGTAAGACATCTTAGCCATGAGGACAACTGTGTGCCCAGTCCTGTCAGTCCTCCTAGTGCATCACAGAACCTAGGGGTGCTCTTGGGGACCCCCTCATCACATCCAGAAAGCCCTTTCCCTCACAGTGCCTTTAAACGTCTCATGGTCATGGGGGTTCTGCAGGGTCCAATGTGGGCCATGATGGGCTGTTCAACCCCACAAGTTAGAGGCAGAGGTCACCCACGTCACGATTCTGGGCTTAGGTGGAAAATGTTAGGGTTCTTAAGGCTCATGTGGGGGTCATTACACCAAGTAACACTTTCTTCCTGGCTGGGATACCAGATAGATAGACACTTGAGAGAATACCACTGACTGGTACAGTTTCCTCACCCTTTTGGAATAATTGGGTGGGAAGGATAAGGATGGAACTAATATTCTCAAGATATAAACCATCATTGATGTTCTTCCACTCTTAGACTTAGCTCTTTAGCCCAGATTAAAATTATATAAATTTATATTAGCATTTATATGAAACATATTAAAATTATATTTTTATGAAATGTTTTTACTGTCTCTAATCAGAAACCCCACTAAAAGGATTATACCACATTTTGAGCCTCATGGCCAAGCCCATGCTATCCGTCAGTAAATATGATTTCCCTGAGTTCATTTTACAGAATAAAGAGATGCACCAAGGGTTTCCTGAGAGCAAGTGGGCCACTGTGGTGCATGAAAAAGCAAACAGGGCGACTGGCCTCACTGTGTGTTCCTCTAAGCACTTTTCTTGGTACTATTGCTCCTCCACGGTGTGCATGGCTGGCTTGCCTTCCTTTTATGTTCTTCACAGCTGCCAAAAGTTATATTTGCACATCCTCTATCATGAGTGGGAACCGTGTCTCCTGCAATACAGGCTGCTCCAGTTTACTCCCCTGCACTGTCTAGACCAGCCTACCCTGTTTTCCTTTGACCTTGCTCTCACTGCCCTTGCTGACCTGTTTCCAGATGACGGACAGTCTTACTCCAAGAACCCACCGGTTACTAATTGGTTTAACTGGCTCCTTGCCATGCCGACTAGTTGGGTGGATAATTCTCTAGGCAGTTCATCTTCACTGACTCAACACCCCACACTTATGCTGCGTCATGCCTCCACTTAGGTGTTTCTTCAACCTCTTTGCCCTTTTTTGACCTCTCCAAGTCTCAGCTCAGGTTTCACTCTGTCCACAAAGCTGGACTTCTCCATTGTACCCAACAGGCTTCCCTGGACCTTTGAATTCTCAGTCTGTAGCGTACACCTTAGCACCATTTTATTTGCTTATACAGTCACGTGTCACTTAACAACAAGGATACGTTCTAAGAAATGCATCATTAGACAATTTTGTCATTGTGTAAACATCATAGAGTGTACTTACACAAACCCAGATGGTACAGCCTACTACACACCTGAGCTATATGGTATAGCCTGTTGCTCCTAGGCTACAAACCTCTACAGCATGTTACTGTACTGAATACCATAGGTGAGTGTATTAAGAGAACAATGGTAAGTATTTGGGTATGTACACATATGTAAACATAGAAAAGGTACAGTGAAAATATATTATAAAAGATTAAAAATATCACACCTGTATAGGGCACTTACCATGAATGGAGCTTGCAGGACTGGAAACTGCTCTGGGTGAGCCAGTGAGGGAGTGGTGGTGAGTGAATGTGAAGGCCTAGGACATTACTGAGCACTACTGTGGACTTTATAAACACTGTGCACTTAGGCTAAATTAATTTTAGAAAGACAATTGTGTTACAATGTTAATGACAGCTACAACGTCACAAGGTGATAGAAATTTTTCAATTCCATTATTATCTAATGGGACCACCATGGTATATGTGGTCCATAGTTGACCAAAACATCATTATGCAGCATGTGACTGCACATCCAACATGCAGTGATTGAGCTCCTACTAAGAGCCATTCATTGCACTAGCAAATGGGGATACAAAAGAGAATGAAACAAAGTCCCTGTCCTCAAGGTGTTTACTGTCTAATTGAGCTGTGACACACTGTGTTATACTATGCTTTGTCATGTGCTAGTGCTATTCTTCTTACACCTCTTGTGTTTCCAGAGTGATGAATGATCAATGGTAAATAATGGGTAAGAATTCAGGAACAGACCCAGTTTGTATCCCACTTCTGCAGTTTACTAGCCATGTTAGCCTCCATCTCCTCATCTGTAAACTGGGAATAGTCATATCTGCTTCTTACAGTCTTGCAAGGGCTTACTTAGATAATGTTTATAAAGTGCCCAACACTGGGCCAAGCACATACTGATCACAGAAGTAAATGATAGCTGTCATTCTTACTAAACCGGCCTATTACACAAGAGCTTGTGGTATTTTTCTTGGAACTTTGTCCTTAGAGCAGCACTGGGAGATTTTTCCTGGTGAGCAAGGTCCCAGCGTTATACTATCAACCTTCCCTCATTAGGTTCAAATTGAACAGGATAAGAGGAGTTAGAAGAGTGCAATTGTGAGTCAGACTTCAACAATGCATATAAAGACCTGCAGTGCTTCCTCTGCACAAGGGCATGGATTTCCATATCCATTTTTGGCTTGAAGTTCGCTGTCCCTGTCTTGCTTCATTTCCTGGCAGCCGCTAGAGGCAGATTGGAGACGGGAAGGGAAGGATTTCCTTGTAATGACCACATACTATCTGCCAGGTGCCATGCATACATATGTTCTCAGTCTTTACCACATCCCTGCCAGACAAGTGTTCTTATTCCCACTTTACAGACAGGAAAACCAAGACTTAAAGAGGTTAAGCAACTTGACCTAAGTTGCATGGCTAACCCAATGCATATCCAAAACCTTTGCGCTTTACATGAAATGCTCTTCAGTAAATCAAATCCATGGAAGTCCTAGCCTAGTCTGGCCTGATCTGTTTACATTTCCCCCTCTCCACAACCCACTGCCACTCAGCCCAGGAGGTCTATGGTAGAGACAGAGACTTCACAGCAAGCTTACAACCCCGTTGTCCTAACACCCCTCTTCAGGCCTGGGACTAGGGTGATGCAAGTGAGGAGTTGCCCACTCTCAAGTTCATGCACATGGAGACCCACAGTTTTGTTCACCCTCATCCCAGCCCTGCCCCCGTTGACTGTCCTGGGCTGTGGGGGCTGGGCTTCTCCATTCCCGTGATGGCCAGGACAGGGCTGAGACTTGCTGGCAGACTGGTGCCCCTATGTTTCCTAGCCGGCATGTTGCCATTTCTGGATGACTTCTGCCACCAAAACTATTTCCCCCTTTCCAAAACTACCTTTCATGATTTTTTCCCTCCTGATTTTTCTTCTAAAACCATAATAAAGTCACACAAGTGAGAAGAGAAAGAGACCACAGAGATCTTCCACTAATGCTAAAAAACTGGTTTCAACCCATGTGCTAACTCCAGTCTGCTGGAAGTGGCTGAGTAGACGAGAATTGTGAGGCCAGGGCTTAGTGGAAACATGAGTGCACCAGGTGAGCAGGAGCCACCCCAGCATGGGCTGTGGGGAGTTGCACTTGCATTGTTGGAGCCCAGGCCAGCTCTCCTCATTTTACAGTTGAGGAAATGGAGGCTGTGGGAGGGGAAATGACTTCCCTGAGCTCACTTAGCTAATACAAAATTCAGGCTAAAAACCCTATTTCCTACTCCTAGCACATTTACCACGATGAGTCAGAGAAATGGAGCCCACCACATATATTCTTCTCTTGACTCTCTGTCACCCCTACCACCAACTCATAAAAGGTGGCCCTGTCCATACTATAGCTGTGCCCAGTTTGGTTCTCTCTCAAAAGCCTGTTCGTGTAATTGAATATCAGCAAGGTAGTTCGTAGACCACTTACACCAGAATCATCTACAGTATTAACTTAAAATGCAGATCCTTGGGACATTTTCTTGTTCTTCTGAATCAGAAGGTGATTCTGTCACTAGAGTTTGAGAACTACTCCTCTGGATTTGGGGCTATTTATATCAGTGACTTTCTTATTTAGTTTCTAGGCTTCCCTTTGTGTTTCTTTCCTTTGGGGCATCAGTCAATACCTCTATCATTATCTTGTATTTCTAGTTCTCAGTCAAATTCAACAAGAAATGAAAATCACTCTATTTTTCATCAAACTTTGATTTGGCCAGCATAGAAATGGAGGAGGGAATTCTCAGAGTAGTCGACATTCAGTTTTCTCTTGTGGGTCATGGTAGAGTTAATATAGAAAGCGCTCTCATCTACGACTGGTGTATTTTCAATAAAAATCTCTTGTCAAAGATGATGAAACACTCAAGATTTTCATTTTAAGTTGTAGGCAAAATATTTCCCAATACATGTCAGTATTTTCTTAAAACTCCTTTATGAGATTGGTTTAGTGCTTGAAGCAGAGGGTACGTACTGGTGAGCATGGGCAGTTTCTTCAGATGTACATGTCTGGCACACAGAGGGTTTTGGAAAATTTGAATTAGTTGCTGACATTTAAAAACCAGAATATTTCAACATTTTAAAATGTAAATTTTCATCTTCTATCTTAAAAATTAAAAATATTGTCAAAATGGGCCTATTGTTTGTTTGTGTCCTCCCCTGCCACCACCACAAATGCATATGAGGAAACACTAATCCCACTGCTAAGGTATTTGGAGGTGGGTTTTGGGGGAGATAATTAGGTTCTAAAGGTAGAACCCTCATGAATGAGATCAGGACCCTTAGAAAAGGGACCCCCAAAGAGCTCTTTCACTCTTTTTCTACCATGTGAGCATAAAATGAGGAATGGGCAGTCTGCAGCCCAGAAGAGAGTCCTCCCCAGAACCATGCTGGCACCCTGATCTCAGGCTTCCAGCCTCTAGAATTGTGAGAAATAAGATTTTGTTGTTTATATGCCACCCAGTCTATGGTACTTTGTTATAGCAACCCTGACAGACTAAGACATAGTGCCACAGTGCAACCATCTTGTGCACAGAGGCTGCTCTCTTAAGTAAACTGTGGTGCTTTAAAGGTGTTTGTAAGTTCTCTGACATTCCTCCATTTGAGCGGTGGGGTCTAGGTGCCCTCCCCTTGAACCTGGGAAGGCTTAGTGCTCTGATCAGTAAAAAATGGCACAGGTGATGCTAAGCAAGTTTCTGGGCCTGGGCCCGGAGAAACTAGCAGTGCTCACTTTCTAGCTGTTGGAACATGTGTTCAGGGAAATGAGCCTCTGTTGCCAGTGCAGCTACCCTGAGACTACCACGCTGTGAGAAGGCCACGCCACATGAAGAGGCCCTGGAGGAAGAGACACCATTGGAGAAAGAAAGGAAAGCCAAGGATCACCAGGGCACCAGACGCATGAATGAAGAAGTCATCTTGGAAATGGATCCTCCGTCCTTGGAGGGGACGTCACAAGGATCAGCGAGGAACCACTCAGCTGAGTCCTCTCCATGGATTCCTGACCCACAGGAGTGTAAACCAAATAAAATGGTTGTTTTAAGCCACAAGTTTGGAATAGATAACTGAAACAAGAGAATGTGTTTCTACTGTGCTCTGCCCTGAGCCTTATTCTCTCCCCTGGCTTTTTAAAAATTGTTTCACATCCAGGCTCCTATAGGAATTTGGATTTATTTAAACCATGGCCTAGAGACCCTTTAATTATGTAAACTTTTGAAAATTAAAATATTAAAAATAGAAATTTATAAATATATACACATATATGTATGTGTGTATGTATGTATGATGAAACTGTAGGCTGTGAGGGCAGGAACAATACTGAGAGCAATGGAAATTTCCACTTGAAGTACTTTATCTCCATGAACCACCTTGCTCAAGGTGAAAAGAACGCAAAGTCAAGGATTGGTCAGCTCTGAGAATTTGTTTCCATATCTATACAAAAGCACATCCCATTCATCTTTGACATCGATGCATCTATGAGTAAGATAGCTCAGCTTTTGTATTTTTTATTTTGAGTGTATATTTGTATGTTTTGTATTAGAAATTTATTTATTCCATGGCTTTCCAGCCTGTGGGGCAAACGAAATGTCTTACTTCTTTGTTAAAGCATGTGCCTTATTCATCTTGTACCTCCAGCTCTCAGTAAATATTTGTTGGGAAAAAAATGAATGAACAAATGAATGTACAAATGAATGTGTGTTAGTCACCGAGAGTACAAAGACAAATGAGACTCGGTTCCTGCCCTTGAGGAGCTCACAGTCTATTGAACACACGCAGCAAATTAAATACTGGTCGTGTCTCCTGGGAAGCACATTCTTTTATTCAGAAACACTGTTTCATCAGTGCCTAGCTGCTGTTCATACCCATACGCGGATGAAAGGACAAGATGTGTGACGATGTGCCTCAAAGGAACTGGGAATGGGGCAGGGGGCTGCAAACCACCTGCTCTGAAGAGGCAGCCTCCCTGTCCTAAAGTGAGTGCATGGGAGTGAGGAAGAAAGCAACGCCCCATCAGAGCTGCGGGAGCCGAGGCACAATTCCTCAGAGTCACCCTCAGGGACCCATCAGAAAAGCAAGAACAAAATCACTGACGCATCATTCCATCAGGCTCTGCTTGCACAGACTGCAGCAGCGCAGCGAAGCCAGCCACTCCATCAACACCACTCCTCAAAGCTGCGGCTCGAGATTCAGGGCAGACACCAGAGTCTTGTTTAGTCTTTTAAAAGAGACATGAGGAAGTCCCCGATTGTAAATCAGCCTTCCCCCCCACACCCCACCCCTGTGGGATCCCAGGAATTATCTTTTCTCCTTCTCAAGTAAGTTTGGCAAAGTGTCAGCTTGTGCACATTTTCCTCTTTCTTTCCTTATGAGGACTTTATAGTGAAGTGTGACAGAGAGGAAGCAAAGACCTTTGTTTCATCTTAGAGATAAGTGGCTTCCCGTTCTTTGTTCTCCCAGTGAGATAGAATATCGGTGTCAATATATTGATGTGATCAACATCGTCTAAAGTATTGATTAAAATTCATCTGGGTTTTGAAGGATTTCTTCTTGTTTATGTTAAATAAGGAGATCATGAGGTGCTCAGGAAATTGTTAAGGAGGGATGACTTCTCTGTCTTGCCAATTTCCAAAGCAGCAGGGCTGTGCTCTAGCCCAGGGAGACTAAGCTGCAGGGGGAAATGACTTTCTGTTTGCAAAGTAGAACCTGGTGAAATACTTAACCAGTGGTTAATTTGTTGCCTTTGTTCAAAACACTCTGAGCTCCTTCAAGTAGAAATCCCGTAGGAAAAAGTAAAACAACAATGGCAACAAAATTCCTCTCTTCCTCACTGTCTAAAAGTTTGTCAGCATCTTAACATTTTGAGGAGAAAATGTCATCTTTATCAAGGTTATGTTCTTCTTTAAAAAATAGCATTTTATCCCATTTCAACATTGGAATCCAAAGTAAACAAACTGTCTTGGTAATTAGGTAAAATGATAAAAATTCATTTAAAATATTACTAAAATGAAATAGCAACTATATAGAAACTATCAATGGTAAGTAGTTACTAACTTGCACATAACGTGACACTGACTACATGCCTCATCTCATTGTCGCTGAAGAGATCTACTTTGAAACAAAGGAAGAACTTTATGTCTTTGTGAAAACATAACTTGCTAATTTTCGTTTCTGTTCTTTTAAGTTTCACAACCTTTCTTTGATCTGTAGGTTGGTTGTGCATTGCTCTTAGCTGTGTGATCTGCTATCCTGGTTATTTCAGTACACTTAAATGTAGAATCTCATGGTCTAAGATTTCTGTCTTTAGGTAATTTGTTCTTACTGTAGATTTTAGCAACCTCAGCATACAATTTTTTTTTCTTTCCTTATTGAGAACTTTCACCTAAAGGAATCACTTTACAGGTTCTCTAACGGCCAGCATTGCTACTCTTGCACTTTGGAGCCATTATTAAGTAAAATAAGAGTTACGTTAGCATAAGCACTGTGATACCAGGACAATCCATCTGAGAACCAAGAAGGCTACTAAGGGACTAATGGGCAGGGAGTGTCTATAGTGTGAATACACCCTGGACAAAGGAGGGATTCACTTCCTGGGCAAGATGCAATGGGGTGGTGTGAGATTTCATCACATTCTTCAGAATGGCGTGCAATTTAAAACTTATGAATTATTTCTGGAATTTTCTGTTTAATATCTTCAGCCTGAAGTTGACCCTGGGTAACTGAAATTGCAGAAAGCAAAATCATGGTAAAGGGGAACTACTGTATTGCCTACTATGTAGGACATGACTAGAAGGTGAAATAAAGTTAAGGAAAGCATGTCAAGACAGCACGCTTGGTCTCCCTGCTTCTAAAGGGTCTGAATCGATCAATACCTTGAAACCCAGGGCATGTACACAGACACTGATGAGCAAAAGCAAAGCTGGCGTGTGACATGGTTTACTGGTCCCAAGCCAGCAATTACTAGGGACCCACCTGGTTGCATAGTCTTGTCCCTTAGTCTAGACCTCTGAAAATTTCAAATGGGGCTGGCATGGAAAGAATTCCTGAAGCATAAGGTTCTTTCTTCCTCAATTCATAAACAAAATTCTACCATCAAAAAAATCATAGACCAAAAAGGAACTTTAAAAGATTATATTGTCCGTGCTCCTGACTTCAGGTGAAAACCATATGTAACCAATCCATAAAAGATAACAATATGCCTGCTTTTAAGTCTTCAGGAAAATGATCCTAAGCTAGTCTGATGTTTCTTTACTTTCTGCATAGGGAAAATCCTGGTATTGTTTCAGGGTTACACAGAGCTGAGTTCAAATGTCTGTTCTATCATTCACTGACCATGGGACTGTCAGGTTACTGATCTTGCCCAAACTTAACTAACTTGCAACATGGGAATAAACAGTCTCTTTGCATCATGAGGTTGTTTTGAAGACCCTTAATACATGTTACTTCCCTGTTCCTCTTTTACCTAACCTGACAGTCTCATATTGCATTCCTAGTGCTGGAGGAAGAATGCCAAATGTCTGATCATTCCCTAAGGTGGTAGACAGTATGGTATAACTGGAAGGTTTGGCACAAACTTTAAAAGGAAGCTGGCTTGCCACCCACAGAATAGTGAGATAAAGGGAGAGCATTTAGTATGTCACACTAGGTTGTGGGAGAATTAGTATTTCCTGAAAATCCTTTACCGGGTACTATCTGACACTGTACTTGGAACTTAGGACAAAGTATAATAGCTTTGTGGCCAGCCCCCTAAATAGTGATGGAAGATAATTCCTTGGAAAACCAACCTCAAACACTTTGCAGTGTAAGGGTGATGGGGAAACATGGTCATAGTGGAGAGGCTTGAGCCAGATGGAAGAGAGGAGAAAGCCTGGGTGGGCGGGCAAGACAATAGTGGTCCCAGATGGGCCACATCAGGAATGTGGCACAATTAGGGACATGTGAGTCAGTGGATGTGTAGTCTCAACAGATGTGGGAAGCTCCTCTGCCTTTACTGGTGGGGCTGGGCCTTCACTAGGGCTAGGAAGTTTCTGGACCCACAACTATAGTATGATGCAAAGACAGGAGACATTACACAGGAGAAAATATTTTAAAAAGAGATGGACTTGAAAACTGGTCTCCATGAGCAGAATAAAGTTCATGGAGATTCTCACACCACAGTTTTTGAAAGTGGGACTGGCTAAAATGTTAGAATAATTTCCAAATATATGAAGAATTATGAAGACCAACATTTGCAATCTCAAAGGGAGATTCCAGATGATGTTTGAATTATGGGAGATATGATTCCTAATAGATTTGCAAAGAATTTCCTGACAGTAAAATTTATTAAAAAGAAGAAGGGCAGGGGAGAAGAGGGAAGGGAAAAGGGAGAGGTCAAGGAGAAGAAGAAACTGTGTGGTGACTTTCCTACATATTTTGGATACAAAGGTAGGCATCTCTCTGCTATAAAATGAGCATAGTCATTCCTGAATATCAAAGAGCTGGGTTTATCTTTCCATCATTTTTTCATGCACCAAAGAGATATTGTGTGCATAACCTATGCCAGGTGCAGTGGTGAGGTCTAGGGGGATGGGGATGACAGACACAGGCCAGGTCCCCAAAGAACTCACTGACTCCTGCCTGATGCTCAATAGCTAGTTGTCGAGTAAGTACATAAATGGGGTTGTATAAACAGATAGATTATAATACAGTGACATAAGTACTAATAGCTTCCATTATAGTACTATGTTTATATTTCTAACTATGGGAGTGCTTTGCAGAAGACGTGGCATTTGGGCTATAGCTTAAAAGAAGATTATTGATTGGCAGGATGGGTATTGAAGGGTGGGATACACACTCACACCCAGAGGCATAGTTCCCGGGCTGTCTGACACTGGGTACAGTGTGATTGGAGTGGAGGTTATACAGTAGAGGTTGAGAAGGCCAGTGATCAGTGAGGAGGCTAGAGGAGAATGAAGTACATAAACCCTGTGCTACTCTTTTTTATTGCTGTAAAGGAAACACCTGAGGCTGGGTAATTTATAAAGAAAAGAGGTTTATCGGGTTCACAGTTCTGCAGACTGTACAAGAAACATCATGCCAGCATCTCTTTCTGGTGAGAGCCTCAGGGAGCTTCCAATCAAGGCAGAAGACGAAGAGGGTACAGGTGTGTCACATGGTGACAGAGGGAGCAACAGAGGGAGGAGGTGCCAGGCTCTTTTAAACAACCAGCTCTTGTGTGAACTAATCAAGTGAGAAATCATCTTGGGGAAGACACCAATCCTTTCACGAGGGATCTGCCCGCTGATGACCCAAACACTTCTCACCAGTCCCCACATTCAACACTGGGGATCGCATTTCAACATGGGATTTGGAGAAGCCAACCATCCAAACCATATCACCTTCATTCTTCAAAATGTCTCTGGAGCTCCCAGCGATGAATGCTTTAGCAAATAAAGCAACTCCTACTGTATTTAACACTCTTTTGACCTGTCATGAAAATAGGACATTCCATCTTGGCCCTCATTTGTGAATTTGAAAAACAAAAGAATCATTACTTACTTATATTCTAAAAGATAGGCATGGGTCAGGAAATTCGTCACCTTGGGAATAGTCTACATCAACATCAGCTATTTGTGAACATCCCTTCTCTTTCAGAAGTGACACATTTGGGATCATGATACAGGAAGCTGAACAAGCTCAGTGTTAGCTTCTACCCAGAGAGTGGCGGGACTCCATGTAGGAGGTGGAAGAGAAGGATCTTCAATAAGGTTGGAGTCCCAGAGCACAGCACACTTGTCATTGAACCTTTGCCAACTTATTTTGTCACACAAACATCTCAAGTGTGCACAGGGAGAGGGTGGCTCTGTTGGAAATCAGAAGCTCAGAGAACAAGCTTTTGGGAAATGCTGTCTCTTAGATCCTAGGGTCTCTCCCACCAGAAAAAGAAACATGAGCAAGGGAAGGAGGGGCTCAGAGCTGGAGTGAATCAGCTCAGAGAAGCCTCCATGCAATAACTACCTGTCCAGTACCTTCTATTTTTCAGACACTGTGCTAATGCTGGAAGGCAAATACCACACATTCCCTGCCAGCAAGAATCCTGTGTTTTCCTCCGTGAGACAGACATTTCCTCAGGGAGACAGATTACTAAGCAGTCACAATAACATGTGAGGTAAATATGAGGACACTATAAAGGGCCCCTAACTTCTCTTGGAAGGGGGAAGGTCCAGAGGTCAGGAAGCAGGGGACTCTGGAACAGAGACTGAACAAGGGAAAGCATCCCAGGCATGACAGCAAGATTCAAGAAGTGACTTGCTTGGTATGGTTGGAGTCTGAGGTTTGTGATGGGAGCAATTATGAGAGCGGAGACTGACGGAGAGATAAAAGTGTGTGTTGCTACTGTATTGGAATGTCAACAGTAAACCTTCCTAGCCCTGCAGGGGCTGTCTCCGTGGCAGAGCAACCGGTCCCCTGCAGCTGGAAACCCAGGGCCTGCACCTTCCGCACACGTTCCCAGGAATCATCCCAGGCCTCCTTCCCATCCCTGCAGTGCTGCTGCTGAGCAAAGCAGGGACAAGCACAATTGTAACTTGCACCGAGTAATTAGTGTTGTGACTAAATAACGAACAACACCTGCACATCCTGTTTTGCGAAATGAGTCAAATTAGTGAAACAAGTTGAATAATCACAACCAATGCCAGTCTCAGCCATTGCAGCTACGCTGGTCATTTCTAGTTTTAACGAGCGGCTTGGTGATCAGTGTTCATTGAGATGAATGGAGAAGAATTTGAAGTTTATGTTTTATTTTCAGTTATACATGTAATATGTAATCACTGTCATAAAATAAAAAATTTAGTTTTGCAAAAATAAAAAAACCTAAAGTTACTCTAAACCTAACATACAAAAATGACTGTCAACATTTTGGTATATATACTTTTCGGCTTTCGTAAATACATATATTTACAAAAACTGGCTATTTTCTTATTTCGTCTGTTAGTTTACATTTGACGTTTTAGGTTTTTTTCCCCTTTGTTCCCTCTTTTTTTGAAGGGGGGGCTCTTTTTGCCATATGATCTGAGTTTTTCTTCAATTCCTTTCTCCTCACCTGAGGAATTTGGAAGGCACAGTACCTGTTTTAAGTTTCTCTGATAGCTACTAGCAAATTTTTAAATAATGATGCATGTTTAAAATCTGTGTTCTAAACCTATGCTTCTCAAATTATTAATATCAATGAAACAATCCATTGGTCACCCTATGTACAAATAAGAATGGACCATACTTTCTCTAGCATCCCACACACACCACACCAACCTCCCAGTTTTTGTTACTCTGCTTCAAGATTTATACAGTCTGTAATAGTTGAATTGTTGATTCTCATATAGTCAGACCTCTTGTTTCAAGAACATTATTTATTAATACATTCTCCTTAGAAAGTGTTATTTAAAAATGTTTGCTTTCCTCAATTTCCACATTCTGCATTAATCTCGGTTACCGTAAAGAACACAAATATTCTAGAGTCCTTTCCGGGCTGAAAGTGTCGTCTTGCTGCCTTCACGTATTACTGACAGCTTGGGCAGATAATAGAGTTGCGGAATCATAGAACAGCCATTCTCCCTAAACACCACATAGACAAATGTCATTGGCATCTTTTATTTTGTAGGACACCTGTTTCTTTTTCCAAGATTTTGAGAAGTTATCTTTCTGTCGACTTAATATTCAGTGGATCTAAATGTTTATCCATTTTCATTAAGTCCACAGTAAAACCTTTTAAACTAGAGATACTTTTTCATTTCAGGGAGATTTTCTCCCACATACATTTTTGAAATTGTTTCTGCTGCCTCGATTCTGACTATGTTGTCATTTTCTCCACTCATGCTGGTGCCCATGTACCCAGTTTGTGGTTTGTCTTTCATCCTTTTCACTTGCCTTTTTTCTCCCTGTGATCTCTGGTGATTGTCTCAAGTTCGTGCTCACCTTAATAGTTTCTAAACAAGACTGATTTTCAGAATCATCTCAGGGAATTTTTATAAATACATATTTCTTAGTTTCACCCAAGACCTACTGAATCAAAATCTCCAACATTTGACCCTAGGAATGTATACTGTAAGCATCTCTCCTCTCCTTCCTATTTTTAACGATCATGTCGATTAGGGAACCACTGTCTTACTGTACTGGTCCAATCTGTTTAATTCAGGGACGATTCTCCCTTTTACTGCTTTTCTTGCAGTTTTACATTCGGCAATGGAATTATTTGCTTGCTTATTCTTTTTATAAGATCCCTTTTTATCTCAATCTGTTGCCTCATTACCCGCCTTTCAGCAAGCTTGTGTTTTGAGTAATTACCTTGAGGATGCATTAAACTTTTGTCTTTCTCTTGTGGTAAATCTTTTCCAAAGTATATGGTTCTCCAATCTTTTGTATGTTATGTTTATTTCCTTCTCTTGTGTTGAGAAACTTTTTTTATTCCTCGTTGGGGACCTAATAACTCACTCTTCAGTGGCACTTTAGGTGACTCCCTGCATTTCCAGGCACTATTAAGTTGGGGGCTATCCGATGTGTATTTACATAGTAAGTTTTGTCATTCAGCAGTCTGAGGATCTTGGAGAGAAGCTGAGTTCAGGAGAAGTAGAACTTTGCTTTTGCGTTTTTCTACACATCTGGGAACTCTTGCATCAAGACCCAGCTCTGTGTACCTTGTGAATACTTCACCCTGCCCACTTCTCTTTGTTCCCAAGGTAGTTACATCTAGTAGCTCACACAGAACATCTATCCATGTGAATTCAATAGAACTTACAGGAGTTGGGACAGTTATCCTGTCTAGTCCCAGAATGTTTTTCTCTCTCTCGTTAGGAATGGCTACACTAGTGACAATTGTGTTAGAGAAAAATCCCCATTTTCACAGGAATTCTGTGTGGTTGAGCCATGTGTGTTTTCTCCCTGCAGGGCATGTTCCACAGAAGTGAATCCTTCTTCCTCCTACGCACTGCCCTCACCCCCAGATCTCAGCCCTCAGCATTAAGAACCTCTCCCACAGATGTCAGAGTAAGTGCACAAAAAAGGCAAATAATAGCAGAAACTATAAATAAACCCGTCATTCATCTGCAGTGATAGTTAAATACATGGTGCTAAATGTGCACAATGGGATACAAACCCTAATTAGCCACATGCATCAATAAGGACAAACGTTAAAAACAAAGTTAAGCAAGAGTCAAATCATGGAAAGGAGTCAGTCATGATCCCTTCACATAAGTTTCACAGACAGATGAAGCTAAAAAGTAGATTGTTTACACTAGAGAGATATACATATGTGGTAGAAGTGTTTTTTTGTTTTGTTTTGTTTTTAAAAGCAAGTGAGTGATGAACGCAAGTGCAGCATGATGGTTAGCACAGGTGGAGGGTGGGGGACGGGAACGGGGAGAGGCACTCCAGACCTTAGAAGGTAGTGCTAATATTCTACTTCTGATGCTGAGGCATAAGTATTTCTTTTATTGTTTTTAATAGGAATATTAATTTTAAAAATTTTTAATAAGTGTGCACTTAAAGTTTTAACTTAATTTCTATTATAATGATTTTAATCACAATATGTTTAATAACTCCTTTATATCCATGATGCTTTATAATAAAGTATTGCAAATGGCATTGTTAGGCAACCTAGTTTAGCACTGAGGAGAAGCTTTTCCTTCTTCCTGGTTCTCTTTGGATTTCTGAAAGGAGGAAGGTTGGAAGCTTGCTTTGACGTGAGACTCACCCTCAGAAACACAAAAACGGATGACTAGAGTTCACACAGGGTGACGTTACTAGTAGCATAACTACGAACAAAGAAGAGCATCATCCCAAGGGGCACCATGTGTATGCACTATCCCCAGAAGTAGGGTTCATGCTATCATGCTTAGAGATGAGAACAGCAAGGCTCAGTGTTTCTGAGTAATTTGTCACTCTTGCTGTTGAGGGCAGAGCTAAATTCAAACACAGTCCAAAATCCACCCACTGTGCACTTCATCACACTGCCTGAAGCTTGAAGTCTATGGTCAACTAAAGTTGAAAGATACTATCTTTCAGTCATTCAACAAATATTTATTGAGCACCTTCTATGTGCTAGACTAGGTGCTAAGGACTCAACAATGAACAAAACATATCTTTTCACTGCTATTGTGGCATTTAGATATAAAATGGAACATAGAACTAAAGAAAGAATTGCACAAACCATTATTCAATGACAGTTGCGAAGAAGTTGTTGTATAGTCATACATAAGGGGAGAAACTGAGACTACAGGGTCACAGAAAGGATTTTCCAAGTGTTCAATAATCTGGACCACCATTGAAAAACAAGGCAAGCAGAGAAGCAGGGAAAACAGTGATATAATAGAGGGCACAGCCTGTAGGAAGAGCCAGAGACTGGGAAGAACTTGGGAAGAAATTAGCAGAAGGGCACAGAAAGAAAGGCCCAAGATGGGAAGCAGCACAATTTGCAGGGCCTTGTAAAGCCATGACCCTGACGTTGGTTTTATCCTAAAAGTAAGTGCAAGTGTCTATGGAGTTTAAAAAGAGAAGTGTATGGTCATTTCTATTGCTTTGTGTACTTAAGAGAAGGTGAAGAGAACAGACCGTGTTATTCCTGAGCCAAAAGATAATCAGGAGTGATTAATATATATTATTTGTTACGTTATTATAGGTTTGCTTATAAATATATAATAAGACTCTTTAAATGGATGGAAATATGTCATGCTCAGTCTACATATTGAAGATTGAAAGTATTAATAGATCTGGCAAACCTTAAAAGACATCCCTGGCATTCATGACTTTTCAAGTTGAAGACTCGTCTTCTGAATAGGAGATGTCAGAACCTTGGTGCGAGCTCTATCAGTCTTGCCTCAGCCCATCCTTGGCAGTGAGACTTGCCTTCTTGCCAATGAAAAGGTAGGGGCTACAAACCCTAAAGATGACTTAAGTTCTTCCAGGAGCCAAAGAAATGTATCACATGGAAAAATGTGTGGGCCTTTATTTGAAATCAAAATATTATTATAGATCCCCATTCAATGAACATAAAGGACCCACTTCGTAGTACTTTTCTAGTATCAGAGAATTGACAGATAAAACTTCACTTGAATTCCTGCCATCTTTTCCCCTTTCCTCTGACATTTGTCCATTATTCTTCCACACAGTAGGGGGCTGCTGATTATTCTCCGGAATAATCCCACCTGTAGTAAATAATGGTTTAACTTACACCTGTGTATGGGGTGTCTCTGGCATGGAGTGCTATGTCGTATGCTTTGGGTATGGATGACAAAGACGAAGGAGTCAGGCTTTCTGCCCTTAGCGGGCCCTCCAGCCTTAGAAGAGGAGATCAGAGGATTATAAAACACTGTGATGATGTGCTACAGAAATGGTGAACACACTCTGGATTTTCAGAAGCAAGGAAGAAACCAGGAACACTTCCAATTGCTTCAATCTCTGTCAGTGGGAATTATTTTTTTCAGGAGGTCATCTAAAACAAAAAACTGAAAGCCCATGCTCTTGGAAAATCAACCAAATTAGAATTCTGGGCAGTCCATTCTTATATTCCCTACATAACTCCCTTCACCAAGTCAATCTTTTTAAACAAAGCTCTGAACTAGCAGTGCATCTATGGGGGATCACTTGTGCACATTTGCAGGCCACTGCACGGTCACTTTTAGAAGGGAACAAAATAGCTATTTTCTCGTTATTTTCATCTTTGGTTTGCTTCACTGTGAATGTGCTGTAAAGCTGGCTATGTTAAGCTAATTATACCTAAACTTTTATTTTCTGCTGCTAAGTAGAATCATGCAGAAAGCATCCTCCCACCTCAAAAAAATGGAACATTTAACCACAATAATCATTTTTACATTAGAGGAAGCACCTTGCTGTCCTTTATGGAGAGTGATTTATTAGGTCTTTTTGTACCCAATTGCCATAAAGAATCTGACTAGCCAGGGAAACATACGTGGGTTCTGCAGGATTAAACTGTGTTTGGTACTCAGAATAAATCCCCAGATACCATAAAGTAACAACAGCTCCTTAGTTGGGAGGGTCTGGTGTGGGGTGAGGTGGGGAGGGGGTTGGTGATCTCCACTAAATATCAATTCACATTCAGATTTATAAACTTTTAAATTTCTCACAAATATACTTTTCTAAGTAGACTGAAATGGTTCTCTTTCCCTCTTCTTGGTATTTGTCATTTTCCTAGAAATCTGAAGCAATGCAAGTCCCTCGCTCAGTCATCAGAGCAGAAGTACAGTATCACCTGTGATATGCTTTGGGTTTAAAAATAGACAGCCTTCCCCAAGCCACCCCCCAACTTGGGATTCTGAGTTTTGGCCTCTTTCAGGAAGAGACGTTTCGCTGCTTACCCCTAAGTCATGGTAAATTTATGCATATCCAGGTCCTGGAATGATTGCTCTCAAGTTCTTTATGAGAAAATTCAGTTGTCATTTGCATTTTAGATCCCTGCAATGGATTGATAGGCTTTAGAAAGTTAATCCATCCTCTAGCTATAATTCATAAATATATACATATATCCATCCAATTTGACAGTGGAGCGGGATGCTGCTATGGAGAAATTGAAGCACCAGGTGTGATTAAATAAGATCACACATTTCATTCTCTCTTTAATTTCACATCACTCTACAGCAGCCGAATCCACACACTCCCCACATGGAGTCAGCCGGCACCATGAATTTTTAGTGTGCCCAGCAGAACACTGGCAAAATGTTTCCAAAGTAAGCCACCCTGCTGGGCTCTTGTGAGTCAAATCTGGTTTTTGCCTCCAAATTATTCAATATTGCTAGACTCGGTTTATTAATCCATTCATCTCCCTTGAGAGTAAGATTTCTAGTACTTTTACATTATTGATATTCAATTTCAGCTAAAAGTAGTTTCAAAAATAGGACTAAAATCAAAGGTAAAGAGAGAATTAGGTTACCAGGGGTCTGAGGGTGGGAAAATGGGGGGATGATGGTCAGAAGGTAGAAGCTTTCGGTCATAAAATGGATAATATCTGGAGACCAAATGTACAGCATCATGACTGTACTGAATAATACCGTACTGTGTACTTGAAATTTGCTAAGAGAGTAGCTCTTAAATGTTCTCACCACACACAAAAAAGATAACTATGTGTAGTGATGGATATGCTAATTTGTTTGATTGTGGCAAACATTTTACAATATATACATATGTCAAAACACCATATTGTATGCCTTAAATATATATACAACTTTTATTTGTCAATTATATTACAGTAAAGCTTGGGGAAAAAAATAATTAGGAAAAGTTCACAGCCTTCCTTCTCACTCCATCCCCTTGTTTCTTCTACAGCCACCCTAACTCTGCTTCTTGGACTAGGAGTTAGAAATGGCATTAATATTAGTCATTTCCTTCGCAAGCATGTCCCGAGAGGCTACATGTATAGCATTCTTGATGCTATTAAAAAATGAGGGCCGGGCGCGGTGGCTCACGCCTGTAAACCTAGCACTCTGGGAGGCCGAGGCGGGTGGATTGCTTGAGCTCAGGAGTTCGAGACCAGCCTGAGCAAGAGCAAGACCCCGTCTCTACTAAAATAGAAAGAAATTATCTGGCCAACTAAAATATATACATAGAAAAAATTAGCCGGGCATGGTGGCGCATACCTGTAGTCCCAGCTACTCGGGAGGCTGAGGCAGGAGGATTGCTTAAGCCCAGGAGTTTGAGATTGCTGTGAGCTAGGCTGATGCCACGGCACTCACTCTAGCCCGGGCAACAAAGCGAGACTCTATCTCAAAAAAAAAAAAAAAAAGAAAATGAAATTGGGGTAAGGAGGCAAAATTCTCAGATTAGGGTTCAATGTGCCTCACCCCTGCTGTTTAGCAGCAGGCAGCTTGGATGGACAAGAATAAAGCAGCGTCCCTGTGTTGAGAAGCAAGCAGTGGTCATGTGGCATCCCCAGCAGAGCCATGAGCACCACGGTCGATGCAGTGGCTAGAGGAGTAGCTGTCCTTCCCAGCTGTGTGTCCTCTTCCTTTGCAACCAGAGGCCAATCACTATAACCAGTCATGAGTCAACTGCATAACATGGTGTAGGTTAATTCATTCCACAAACACAGGTTGAATGCCTAGGTGCCAGGTGCTGTCCTAGGCAGCACTGAGCAAACACGATCACTGTTCTGATGAAGCTCATCCACTCTTTATGATCTCACCCCTGCTTTCTGCTCCATTCTCATCTGCTCACCCCCAGTGGACTGTTAACGACCAGGCAGGTAGGATGACTTACAGTCCCTAGAACACCATGATCTTTCTTACTTCTGTTTACTCTGACCCACGTGCCTGGGGAATCTCCCTGCTACCCCTTTGCCTGCCCAACGTCAAGCCAAATATCAGGTCTCACTTCCTCCAGGGTCCTCCCGTGGCCTCACCACTACTCTGACCTCACGGCAATGTCTTCTTGTTTTTCATCCCTGCTATAACCTTTCCCAGGATAGAGATGATGTCTTAGTCATTATACTCCACATTCTGCTTGAGGTGTAGCAGGCACTCAAAAAAAATTTGTTGAGGCTGTTCACAGTGGCTCATGCCTGTAATCTCAGCACTCTGTGATGCCGAGGTAGGAGGATCTCCTAAGGCCATGGGTTCGAGACCAGCCTAGGCAATATAACGAGACTCTGTCTCTACAAAAAATTTTAAAAATTAGCTGGATGTGGTGACCTGCACCTGTTGTCCCAACTACTCTGGAGGCCAAGGTGGGAGGATCACTTGAGCCCAGGAGTTAAAGGCTGCAGTGAGCTATGATCCCACCACTGCACTCCAGTGTGGGCAACAAAGTGAAACCTCATCTCTAAAAAAGAAAGAAAAATTGTTGAATAAATCATTGAATTCATTTATACCCCTGAATACTTTCCATATGCACTCTGCCCTCCATGTAATCCTTATGAGGCCTACATGACAGTTCTTAAATAGAAAGTAGGAAAATTGTGACATTTGTAATCTTGATCACCCTAATTGTAGTCAGAATTAACACCCCCCCATATACTTTTTTATGAAAATCTCCTTCCCTCCCTAGTATGCTTTTTAATAAAAATGGATCCCCTTGGCAAGATTAAATTGGAACTGTTAGAAATATTAGGTAGTTCTTTGTTACAATCTCTTCTGGAGAATTACCAAGCCTGTACTTTTCTTACTGAGGTACAGATTAAAGTGTATTTAAAAAATAAGGAGAAGAAACAGATTTATAACTTTGAAAAATAGGCATACAAGTAGGTAAAAATTAGAAGGCAATAGGCAAAAATAAAAGAGCTGTCTTTGGGTGGTAGGATTAAGAGTTAAGAGTACACTTTCCTTTTATCCAAATGTTTTTTAGTATTTTGTAATTTATTTTTCAAAGAAGAAGCATTAAGAAGAAAACAAGAGTCTTCTTGAAAGAAACACATATCCAGCAGGTTTTTGTTTTACTTGTATGAGTCTAAGTGAATCAATTAAAGATTTTCCCAGTGCAAACAAATATCCTGCCAGTTGTGTGTTTCATAAATTTTTTTAAATCTCTGGATTTTTTTTCAGGAAGATCTTCATGCATTCATTCAACAAATAAATATTAAATATCTATTCCATGTCAGACATTCTACTTGACACTTGTGTTCTCTGTATTAATAATGATGCGGGCCTGGCACAGTGACTCACACCTGTAATCCCAAGTGTTTGGGGGAGGCTGAGGCAAAAGGACCGTTTGAAGCCAAGAGTTCAAGACCATCCTGGGCAACATAGTGAGACCCCATCTCTACAAAAAATAAAATTAGCTGGGCATGGTGGCAAAAATCTATAATTTTAGCTACTTGAAAGGCTGAGGCAAGAAGACTGCTTGAACCAAGGAATTTGAGGTTGCAGTGAACTCTGCACTCCAGCCTGGGGGACAGAGTGAGACACTGTCTCTAAAAGTAATAATAATAACGAGAAATTCTTATAGCACTGGTTACCTCCCAAGGCTGTTTCCTATGCATTAGATCTACTATCTCTCACAATTCCATAAAGTAAATAGGACATATGTATTAGTCAGAGAAACACTAGCTACTATAACAAATATATTCCAAAAAGTGAGTGGCTTAGTTCTCTCTTATTTAACAGTCCTACCTAAAGGCTGCAGATCAGTGGGTGACTCTGTTCCACACAGTCATTTAGGGATCCAGTCTGACGGCACCGCTGCCACCTTTAACACACCATTTTTGAGATTTCTCCACTCCTCACCATTCCAGACAGACAGTAGAGAGCCTTGAGCAAGTAAACAGGGGCTACTAACATCACTTGTGCTTGCATTCTGTTGGCAAGACCTGAATCACATAAACACCTGCCTTAAGGAAAGTTTCGAATTGTGGCCTTCTCTTCGGAAGGGAAGAATAGATTTTGGTGAATATCTAGCAGTCTGTACCACAGCAAATATTTTTAAATTGCCATTTGTAAGACAAAAAAAACTAAGGCTCAAAGAGGTTGACTTGCATAAAATTGCCCAGTTAACCATGGTCAGAACTGGATGTCTGGCTCTTGAATATTAGATCAATATCTCTTGCATAACTTTGATAGCAAAATACTGGCTTGGTGGAAACATTACTCATGGATATCGTGTGCACTGCCTACATGAATATAAACTGTTACACCACAGCCCAGAATTTTATATTCATGTATTGCTTTACTTGGTTCAGCCTAGGATAGAGGGAGTACATGAAGAAAGGTTAAATGCTATCTCATAAACATGTTAATGTACGCAATGTGTTTGGCTTTCCACCAGCTTCAAAAGATGACTGAAAACAGAGTAATAAAACCCACACTCAGATGGAAAGTTGACGCCCTGCCCATGGGCATGAATGTAGCCAGGGATCTCCCCTAGATCTTCAGTTGCTCCCTAATTCAGTGGTTCATTTAATGAATATTTATAGAGAGCTTATTATGGGTAGGCACAAGGTTATGGAGAAGATTAAGACAGACACAACCCCAGCCACTATGGAGCTCACCACAGACACAACAAACAAAACTATCACAAATTGTGACAAAGGATGCTGCGAGAGAGAGAATAATGGTGGAGACCTATTTCAGGCATGGCCCCTGGAAGGCATTTCTGAGAAGGGGTATTTAGGCTGAGGCCCAAAGGGTGAGAATGAGTTTGTCATGTGAAAAACAGTGCGGAGAATCTTCCAGATTGAAAAACACAGTGTGAGCAGCAGCTCTGCGGGAGGAAGAATGTGGCACATTAAGGAACCGAAGGTGTCCCTGTTGCTTGGGATATCGAATGAGTGGAAAGTGGTCGGGATAATAATAGCTAACGTGTTCATATTTAACCCTCACAACCACCTGTGAGGTGGATTACTATTATCATCCTCATTTTACAGAGAAGGGAACTGAGGCATCAAGAAGTTAAGTGGTTAAATAGCTTGCCTAATGTTACATAGCTAATAAACAGGAGGGCCAGGACTTAAATCCAAGGAGTCTGGCTCCAAAGTCAGTCTCTAACCACTGCATAATATTGCCATACTGCCAGAGGAACATACAAAACCTTCCACTCTATCCATAAACAATTTTTCTCACCTTAAAAAAAAAAAAAAACGAACTCTCTTCCTTTAGCAAGTGATTCTTAATCTGAAATCCCTGGATCCCTTCCTTCGCTAAGAAACCATGGATAGAATTCAGGAGTGCTGGTGAATTTGCATGGAGTGGGAGGTATAGAAATATATATATATTTTTTTATTTTAATCAACTTTTTATTGAAGGTTAACATTTCTTTCTATTGTGAATATAGGTACAAAAACGTGAACACTCCTAGCAGTACATATGACTTTGTCACCAGAATCAATCACAGGTCATTTTATCCTGTAACAGTTGAAGATATCTTGAAATATTATTTGCATTCATCACTCCTTTCAAATTATGGTAGCATTCCTGGCAATGAATCCAATTAGTTAATGTATTGATAAAGACACACATTCATTATTCCATCACATACTTTTAAAAACTATCTTGGTGTTTTCCAATATAACTAGTTTATTTGGTAATCTTATATATTTTCCTTTTTGCACTTAAAAACATTCTTGAGAAGGGATCCATAGGCTTCAACAGACTTTCAAAAAAAAATCCAAAAAAATGAGGATCCTTTTTCCTAACGCTTTTTATATTTAAGCTTTGCCCTCCTCCACAATGCCAGAGTCGTCCATATGGGTTTCTAGATCATCCATATGGATTGATTGTCCTTTCTCATGCCCCATTTGTTCCGCAGCCCATGTTTTTAGAGTTTCACTCCCAACTTCTTTTCACAAGACAGAGATTCTAATATCACTTGTAGTCCTCCAAAATTAAATCAATACTGCTCAGTATTTCCATTCTGTGACATCTGTAGCATTTTGCCACAGTCGATCACTTTTTTTCTTCAAGGGACTTTCTCTTGCTTCAGCTTGAAGAAACTCACTCTTCCCTTTTCCTTACCTACTTTGCAATTTTTTTTACATGGCCCTCCACTAATTACTGCTTAAAAATTAATGTCCCAGCGTTATTCTTTTTTTTTTTTTATTTCAGCTCATCATGGGGGTACATAAGTTCAGGTCATATACATTGTCCATGTCCTGCCCATCCCCCCGAGTCAGAGTCCCAAGCGCGTCCATTCTCATTCTCCAGACAGTGCGCCTGGCACTCATCATGTAGTCATACCTCCATGCCCTCCCCCCCCCACCTCCCCCGAGTCTGCACCTTCAAGCATGACCATTCCGCAGAGGGTGTGCAACGCACTCATCATGTAGGCATACACCCATCCCCTCCGCCCACCCCCATCCCAGTCTGATATCCAATTGGTATCCTTCCCCGATGTGCATTTAGGTGATGATCAGGGAAACCAGTTTTCTGGTGAGTACATGTGATGCTTGTTTTTCCATTCTTTGGATACTTCACGTAATATAATGGGTTCCAGCTCTCTCCAGGAGAACCAAAGAGATGTCGTATCATCGTTATTTCTTATAGCTGAGTAGTACTCCATGGTATACATATACCACAGTTTACTAATCCATTCGTGGATTGATGGGCACTTGGGTTGTTTCCACATCTTTGCGATTGTGAATTGTCCCAGCATTATTCTTAGTAAACCACACCTACTCCCAAGATATCAACTGCACCAGTACACTGATGATTCTAATCCCAGCTAGTTCTTCTAAGCTTCTTTCCTGGATGCTAATCTATCCAAAGAAAATGTTTGCTTTCATACTCCAGAGGCACCTCAAACTCAGCACACCAAAGTTCAACTCATGATTGTCGATCACTCAGGGTTACCCCTCAACTGCTCCCTGTCCCTACCCCTGAACAAGCATCTCCTACAGGTCCACATCTTTGATGAAGTGGGGTTGATCAGGCCAAGAATGATGTGTAGCACTGGGAAAGACGTACACACTTTAGGTCTAAGTGTTTATGAGTATAATATCCATTTATAGCCCCTTGAAATTTGCTCTGGAATTTTAACTGTCTTTCCTTAGGCACAACTTCTACCAGGAGACTGATGGCTGAGTTATAAATTAAAATTTAAATTTTAGTGGTTTTCTTCTCTTTTCCAGAGTGGAGCATGTTGAAACAAACACAAGCCACCTTCCTATGCTCCATGTCACATAGAACTCCTTCCCTTGCTGAGTAGGGGTTTCTCACCTGTTCGTGATTGGGCCAGGGTGAGGGGAGGCAGGTGAGTCAGGAAAGTTCTCACTTTGTGGTGCTGTCACAAGCTGGCCCTTGCTCCTGAGGGTTGGCACCTGTTTACTCTTTGATGGGTTCTTCAGATACCACCACCTCCCCACCATCCCCGTTACTGGTGAAGTGCACCTGTGGCAAATATATCTGTGTCCTTCTAACATTTGTATTGTCTTTAATTCACAGTACTCCAGCAATGCATCCAGCTTTTTGGCTGAGGTGTGTTTTCTCCTTTTATGGGGCCTCCCTGGGGAGACCTTCTCTTCTCCACTCAATCCTTCTCATGCAGGATGGCCCAGATCTGGCCCACAGGAAATGCCACCATAGTCCTTGCCCTGACAAACTTGAGGGAAAACTGTCTCCAGCATCAGTATCTCTCATTTCCTGTGCCACAAAAGCAATTAACAAGCCATAGTTTCTGACCCTTCGGATCTCTCACTTTGTCCCTCAAGCTCTGAGAGACCCCATGCCACCTTGTTACTCTCAAGTTACATGGGAGCCCCCCACCAGACTTGGGGTTAGGAAGCTGAATTCCCTTCCTGTCTCCCTCAAGCAAATAAAAGAAGTTTAGGGTGCAAGAGACTCGTGTCCAGATTTCTTGATAGAAAATGTCTTTCTAAAACCTTCTTCATTGAAGTATAACACAGAAAAGTGCACCTACATTAATTGTACAGTTCACTGAATTTTCACAAGTTGAATACACCTGTGTAATTAGCACCCAGTGCCCCCTTTGTGCTCCCTTCCTGCTAACCCTGAAGGGTAAATACAGTGCTAAATTCTAATAGTGAAGAATGGCTTCCTCTGTTTTCATACTTTATGTAAATGGAGTCATACATGATGTACTCTTTGTGTCTGCCTTCTTTCATTCAACATTTTCTTTGAGAGAGTCATTTATGTTATTTATTCATTACTCTAAATTGTTCCTCATGTGAACATACCACAATTTATTTATGCATTCCACAGTTCATGGATAGTCATTTCCAGTTTGGGGCTACTCTGTAAAAAGAAAAATGCCACTCTGAATGTAACTGGATGAACATACTTAGGCATCTCTGTTGGTTCATACTAGGAATGGATTTGCTGGGCCATAAGGTAGATATGTTGTATTAGTTTGCTTGGGCTTCCATAACAAAGTACCACATATGGGGTGGTTCAAACAATAGAAATTTATTTTCTCACACTTCTGGAGGCTAGAAATTTGAGTTCAAGGTGTCTGCAGGGTTGGTTTCTTCTGGGGCCTCTCTCCTTGGGTTTTAGATGGCCATCCTCTCCCTGAGTCTTCACGTGTGTATGTATCTATGTCTAATTTTTCTCTTCTTAGGATATTAGTCATATTGGATTAGTGCCCATCTTAATGACCGAATTTTAATTTAATTACCTCTATATAGACCCTATTTCCAAACACAGTCATGTTCTGAGATATTGGAGCTTAGGATATCAACATATGAATTTTGGTTGGGGGGGGTGGGAGACAATTCAGCCCATAACATGTGTGTTCAGCTTTAGTAGATTATTGCAGTGTCTCCAAGTGGTTGTCCCAGTGAACACTCCCTCCAGGAGTGTACAAGAGCTCTGATCGTTCTACAGCCTCACCAAACACTTGATATTGTCTCCATTTTAAATAAATCTTCCGTAAATACGAACTCCCAACTTTCATCTGCTCTTGCTGTGGCCAAGGTTCAAGATAAAGGAACGGGCTTTCACACCTCTCTTGCAAACCTTGCCTGGTCGTCTTCTACTGCATTTTGCTATGTGGCATCTGTTGCCTTCAAGTCTCATGGAAATTTTCATTCTAACAGCATGTGAGATAGTTCTAGAATTTATGCTTGCTTGTTTCTCATGTCATTAGAAAGAAAAATAAGTTGGCAATATTATTATAGTACCATTCATTTTATATTTGAAATTTGACTGGCCCTCCAGCAGCCTTTCAAGGATAACTCACACAGAAAAGAAGCCAGGACAGGAAATCTCTAAGTAGTTAGAGCTTTTCATTCTGATGCTGGGACCACAGCTCTCAGGGTGAAGCCTGATAATAAATCCTCTCAGCAGATGTTTCCCCCACCAGCACCTCCTTGAAGTCTCCAACAGTCCTGACAGTGGCACACCCTCATTTTGGGCCAGGTGCAGTTTTTGCTTCCTCAGCCCCATCAGAGCTGGGCCTGAAGTTCAGTTTTGCTTTTCCAATGCCATCTCTAATGGGAGGCTCCTGAAAGGTTTTTTCTGACATTCTGATGGCATTTAAGATGTCATGAAGTTTATTCCAAAATAACTATTTTAAAACACGTTCCCAAAGCCCTCTAGGACCCAACATGAGCAACAAGTCTATGTAATATCCCTCCCGCCTCCTACAATTCCACTACCAGTGTCCCACACATCACAGAAGTCCAAGGAGCTCTCTTGGCTCAGAGAAACTTCTTCACAGATGCCTTACTAAAGGGCAAGATGATAAATCTCACTTTCTCTTGGGAAAATCCAAACTCAGAGATTTAGGAGATCTAGGGGAAGCTATTTGTGTAAATTATAGGAATAGCCTATAATTTCAAGGCTGAGTATCTAAGCAAATGTATATTGACCTGATATTTTGATTATGTGGTTAAGTTTGTCTTTTTTTTAGGTGCCTGAGTTTTAAGACTTGAAGACAGAAATAGGACTTTGCACATTTTTGGTTGGTACGTTGTTTCAAAAGAGCTACAAAAAACAGTTGGGAAATTAGCAGCATCCACCAAGAGCAAATAGCAATGGTTTTGTGTGAGCTTATCTCCATAAGAATGAGGCACTAAGCCAATTTTCTAAAGCTTCTAGTCAGAAAATAGAGGAAAAGAATCTTTCTGAAAGACTAACATACTTATGCTGTTAAGTGTAGGTAGGGGTACATTGAGTAAATATATGCATTAAATTGATCTAGTTTTATTGTTCTACTAAGTACATAAAGCAGAAATAAAACATACCACGGTTTTTAAGAAGTGTCTTTTCTTTAAAAAGAAAGCTATGGAGCATTTATCCCAGAGAAATGAAAACCCGTATTCATAAAGAAACCTGTATACTAATGTTCTTAGCCACTTAATTTGTAATAAGTAAAGACTGGAAACAAATGCAAATATCCCCCAGAGGGTGTAAGATTAAATAAATTGTGGTACATCTATACCATGGCACACTATTTAGCAATAAACAAGAACAAATGATACATGGCAAAAAGTTGGGCAGATCTCAAGGAGATTATGCTAGATGGAAAAAAAGCCAATTTCAAAAGATTATGTACTATATAACATTCTTTAAATAACAAAATTATAGAGATGGAGAAAGATTTAGTGGTTGCCAGGGTTAGGGATGGGGAGTGGGTGATGGATGTGATTATTAAAGTATAGCACAAGGGAGTCCTATTGGTGTTGGACCAGCTCTATATCTTGATTGTGGTAGTGGTTACACAAAGCCACAACTGTGATAAAATTCCATAGAAATGCACACATGCACTTGTAAAATCAACAGATTACACCAACATCAATTTTCCTAGTTTTGATATACACAGGATCTCCTTGTACATTTTTCTGAACTTCCCGTCAATCTATAATTATTTCACAATAAAAAGTTAAAAAAGGAGAAAGCTATTATATTTTATATCTTCAGGCTTCCATTGGCAATAAAGTCACATTATTCTATTTAATAATGGTATTTAGATTTCATTTCATGCTATAGATTTTATGAATTAAAATAGTTTAGAGGATATAAGAAAAAATATATGGAAAATGCCAAGCCTGTATTTGTTCCTGCCACTTAATTTTAAATTAATGTGGATAGTGAGAGGTAGAATTAGGGATATTTGAAGATGTTTAAAATTATACTTTTTTTTTACAGTTAAGCAAGACTAAATGCAAAAATCACCTCCTCAAAAACCTTCATCTTTAATCTCTTTGAAGTAAAATTTCAGAAACATTCATCAGCATGGGATTCCCTTGCTCCTTCCTCCTTCCCTCTCCATACACACACATCAAAAAACAATGAGCCACATTAAAAGCTAGATAATTGCTAAATTACTTATCAGGAGTGAAAACCTTTATAAATTTGAGCATTTGTTCTTTCCACTGAATCAGGTTTACCAGGGTGAATGTTTTCAGACTTAGGAAAAAATTCAATAAATGAGGTCACAGGAGATGTGCTTTTCAAAGGTGTGTAGGCTAACTCTCTCTGCTCCGCCTCTGCCTTCAGCCACCACCTTCTGCCTGGAAGAACCACATTCCTCTTTGAAGTCACTCATTATACATCCTGTCTGCTGTACCTAACGGTCCCAATATAACATGCTTTCTATAGAAAAAGAGAAGAATTCTTCATTCATTTCCATGTACTTCTTGATAAGCCTTGGCACTTTCAGGTTGCCAATAGAATCGCTGCAGGTAGGTACCTGCAGGAAGGGAGGGAGGCAGGAATATCAGCAGGTCTCACATTTACATCCCAGAGGGACTCCAAAACCTCCGCCTCCACTATTGTTTGCTACCTGGCCAAGTGAAGAAAAAGGAGTGAAGAAATGCCAGAACATCTTCTCCCAGCTTTTAAATTAGTAAATTGTCACCAGATTAGCTAATTTTCCTCCCTGGTGCTCTCACACCTGCATGCCATCAGTGTTTTGAACTAACATGTCAAAACAGGGGCACAAATTGGTTTAGATTCTACATGGATTTCTAGTTTGTGTGTGTGAGTGTTTGTAATAGAAAATGTCTTCCTTAAATCCCACAACGGACACGTGACAGGGAGTGACTCTCTTAAGTATCTTTGTTGATGGCTTTGTATCAATGGCTCTTGATGGAGGGAAAACTCCAACCTTGAGATCTGTTTGATATCATTTACTGTTTGTGAATGCAAATTCTCAATTTTTCTTTCTATGGTTGTCTCCTGAATGATTTGGTTTAGTCGTCTTAAGAAAGGACAAGATTCCTTGTGAGTAACTATGGGAATATTGTTATTTCATTTAATATTAAATGAAGGCAAAGTTTCCCTTGCTCAGTCTGTGTGTCATCTGTGAATTTAGTCTGGAAAGAGCAGGAATTTTGAAGCTAATTCAGCATTTGAACCTAGCTCTGGTTCTTTATGGATGATTCTTACTGTTTCTTCCTTGAACTCATTATTTAGCCTTTCTGGACCTCAGTTTCCTGAATTGTTCACTTTAGATAAAATTGTTACCAAAAAGGTTGTTGTATTAGATATAATACATAAGGAATACACACAGCATGTCCTACACAGACAGTCACTCTACAGGTGGTTTAATAGAAGTCATAATTGGAAACGGTCTTGGTGGGGAGATGGTAGAAGCCATCGAGGAAAGAAGGAATACACATATGTAACAAGGAAGAGAAAAGACTAACTCGAATCACACAATGTTCCAAGACAATACTTAATTAAATGTTGTAAAGGCTATAAGAGCTTACAGAGCAGAACAAAAGAGAGGATGAAGTGGTCATGCAAATATTCATGAAGTGAGATGTGAACTGGGCCTTGGAGGATGTAAGGATTGGAGACATGTAGGGATCAGGAAGGACATTCAAGTAAAAACGGGCACTACAGGCTGGGCCTGCCAGATTTTGTCTATGGAATTCTGAAGTGCTTAGAGAGAGACATCATGTAGAGCAGGAAGAAATTAGAAGAGGTGTGGTGGAGCCACGGTGTCCATGACTTTGATAAAGTGTGTTTATGTTTGATGCAGGAACAAATAAACCACCACAAATTCTGAGTAGCTATAAATGATGAAAGTAGCAATTGTTGAAGATTAAGAGAGTACTTCAGGGTATATAGACAAATGGTTATTAAAATAATCCAGATATGAGATGGTGAAAATTTGTAAAGGAGTAGTGACTCTAGAAATGAAGAAGAAATAGCAAAACACAGGCACATTTCTAAGACAAAATAAGATAGAGGAGCCCACCTGATTTCAAGCTCAAATATGAGAAGAATCATGGATGGGATGCTAGTAAAGACAGAACACTGAAGAGAAGACAGATCATTAATTCACCTTTTGGACCTATTGAGTTTGAGGTAATAGTAAAATATGAAACCAAAAGTGATTAGTGCACTGTTGGGGTTATGACTGTAGGTGTCCAGGCGAATTAACTCGAGAAAAAGCCTTTGGGTCAAGAACAGGCGGCGACTGTTGAAATCAATTGAAAGAGAGAGACTATAAAGAGCTGAGGAGAACAGAGTTTCACAGAGAGAGTGTTACAGTGCAGAGACAGAAGGAGCAAAATAAGCCAAATAAGAAAACCAAAAAGAGGTATATCTTCTGGGAGACTTAATGAGGGTTGAGGCATCTGTATAGGCTCTGCATATGAACCTCAGAATTTATGTTTTGTTTTCAATCACCTGGACCTGCTTTAGAATTAATCTGAAACTTTGGGATGAGTTTAGCGTAACGACATCTTACAGAAGTGCTCTAAAACAGGATCAGCAAACTTTCTGTAAAGAGCTGGACAGTAAATATTTTGTGCTCTGTGGCCAGATAATGTCTGTTGCCAATACTCAACCCTGCTATTGTAGCACCAAAGCAGCCATGGACAATATGTAAATTAATATGTTTGATTCTGTTCTAATAAAACTTTATAAAAATTGGTGGTGGGCTTGATTTGGTCCACAACCCATAGTTTGCTGACCCCTGCTCTAGAGTGTATGTGACCCCACCCCACGTGGTGTTTTTTTCCTCTGACATTCTCAGTATCCCCTCTGGGTTCCTCCATAATCCACAGGGTGCCAAAGCAGCCTCCACATCCAGTTTCTCCAGATCGTACTGTCCGTGTTTGCAATACTATACCTTGATATGTCTCTTCCTATAATAAGCAAGCACTTGGCATATATCTGAAAGATGTCTTGAAGTAGTAGGAAATTCAGAACTTAGCTGAAGCACAGTTGATGAAGATGTAATTTGAAATGTAAAATATTCTATTCCCAGCCACTATACTATGCTGCTTTAATTTACAAAATATAAAGCTATATGATATTAAAATACTGATACATTAGTCTAGTGGCAAACCTTAAGTGAGAATAGATAAATATATTCAATCTGCTTAGGTAACAATTACTGTAGTGGAAATGGGAAATAGTGAACATTTCTAAGGATTATTATAAGAATGCCATTTTGGGTCCTCCAGGTCAATGCCCCAGAAATTATTTTTATTGGTCACAAGTCAAGTATCTTCCACTAAGAACCAGGAGACCCTGAAAGGCCTTGAATTCCTTTAGTTTTCACTAAGGCAGTTCCTGTCAGGAGAGCTTCAGCAACCTCTTAGTTTGCCCACAAACATCCTGTTGACTGCTTTGTGACTATGATTACAAAGGCATGAAGATGAGTTAACATTCCAAGGAAGAGTCTAGACCACTTACTGCAGTATTTTACTGTAGCAAACTGATTATTTTCAAGAAGTCGAGCCCTACTCCTCCTCAGGAATCAACTTTTTCAACTCTGATGATGTTTCCAATGACTCAATAAGAATCAATAATATCTTTTCTATTTTTTTCTTCTGAAGTCCCTTGATGGCATAAGGAAGCAATAGAATAATAGAGCAAGGATTCTGAAGACTGCAAACTTGGGCTGGAATCTGATAATAGCTACCAGGTCCTGTATCCGAAGTTTTGAGCAATTTTCTAAACCTTTCTGAGCCTCACATTTGTATTTGTGAAATGAGACTAACCATCTTGACTTCATAGGGCTATTGTGAGAATTAAATGAGGTAATATAGAACATTTAGCACATTGATGGGACCCTTAAAATGCTTATTCATGTCAACATGCATTAAAATCTTCCTCCTGTGTAACAGGCACTATTCAAGACACAGAGGATACAAAGATTAAAAAATATAGGCCCTATCCCTCAACAAACTTTCTATCTAATAGAGATATCAGTCTCAAATGTAGGAGATAGAAACCACTCTAGCTATTTTAAGCAGAAAGTGTTAAACACTTACAAAATTGTTGGAAGGGCTAGAGGAATTCCGAGTTCTCAGCTGGCATTCTAGAAATGACTCCATCTGGTCTTGTGAGGGCAGTGACTGTCTCTGCCTCAATAAGGAAGGTAGCGATTCAGGAGAATATCAGGGAAATTTACTGAAGTCAAGGGCATATCACCTTAGCAGTGATTCAGGGATCAGGAAACCACCAACATTGCAACTGCCTCTGGACACTCGTGGAGTCCTGGTTATTCCTTGGAGCTCTGCCACAGAAAAGCCCTGTTTCTCCAACAGCTGTGGATGTGCAGCCTCTACCTCACTTCCTCTACCCAAAACTCATGAAAGAGTATCTAATTTGCTCAACGTACAATCTAGCTGCAGGAGAGTCTTGCAAATGTAGTTCTTTGGCTTACAATGAAGCACACTAGATGCCAAGTAGAATAGATATTGAACACCACAAACTTATCAAGGTAGAGAAATAATCAGACAAATAGGACAATATTAAGACTAAAGTATAAGTGGAAAAGGAGACAGTATAAAGGAAACAGGTAGCACAAAAGAGAGAGTGATTGTTTTCTAACTAGAGAGGCAACAGCTGGAGTTGAAGGATGAATAGAGACTAAGGAGGCACATAGATAAAAGAAAAACATTCTGAGCAGAAGAAAACATGTAGGCAAAATGTTAGTGTCTCTTCTGTTCTCACAATAAGCATAAATTTGACTTTTCTTTCATTTTTGTTTTTAGAGACATGGTCTTGCTCCATTGCCCAGGCCAGAGTGCAGTGGCATGATCATAGCTCACTGCAGCTTCAAACTCCTGGGTTCAAGTGATTTTCCTGCCTCAGCATCCAGAGTAGATGGAACTAGAGGTGTGCACCACCATGCCTGGTCAATTTTTCTTATTTTTTTGAAGAGGCAAGGTCTTGCTGTGTTCCCCAGGCTGGCCTCAAACTCCTAGCCTTAAGCATTCCTCCCACTTCAGCCTCCCAAAGTGCTGGGGTTGCAGGCATGAGCCATCATGCCCTGCCTGAATTTGATTTTCTTTAAAAACAGTAGAAGCTTTAAATATTTTCTTTCCCTTAGTACTTATCTTAAAGTGTTCCCTGCCACCAGAGAGTATGTTTCACAAGTGCAGGGAGCAGGTCTGTTTTGTGTTGCAGATGCAGGAATATGCCAAGAACAGCATAGAAGGGGCTCAGTAGAAAACAGAGGAATTAATGTCCTTAAGCATGAGCATAAATTATGATAAGGCAAAACAGGAAATATGGAACTAATGTCATCAGAGACCCAGGAGCTCAGTGAAGACGATAGGGAAGCCTTCACAGAATGCTTAAGAGAGGGAGTGGAATTCTCAGCAAAGAGAACTCCATAAGCAAAGATTTAGAGTTTGGAAGCACAAGACATATTCATGGATTATGGTTCAAACATGAATACGGTTTGATTTTTTAGGCTTTTGATTAAATAGGAAAGTAATCACATCCAAGGCTGGAAAAAATAATCTGGGAATCAAGGAAGTTCTTATCCTTGAACCCTTTTTGTCACTTATAATTTGGGCTTATTCTAGTAGTATGTGCATTATTGGATAATTTCCAGAAGTGTGACCATCATCACAAAGAATTTTAGGTGGTGGTGTGATAAGCAGGTGGTGAGATAAGCAGGATGCAGAGGAAAATGGGCAGAGACTGGAAGCACATTAAGCAACTCACCATCCATGCAGAGGAAGGGTTTGAACTGAGCTGTGATGGAGGAAGTAGGAAGGAAAAATATTGTGTGCAACATATTCCTTTTTGAAGTGAAATACATTTTTTTCAAATACCGATCTGAAAAATAAGTGGCATAGACTTTTGGACGTCTTTATTTTCAAGAGTTTTACCCACACATTTAGCTGAGAAATATTGTGTGATGGCTCCAACGCCTGGTAGGAATAAGTGATGCTCTTATCTTTGTACCATCCTTTACCAGCTCGATAGGGTCAATTATTTAACCTCTCTGAACCTCATTTTCGTCCTCTATAAAATGAAGATGGGGCAGTGCCTAATATATAAGGCAGTTGTGGAAATTAAATGAGAGTATTCATGTAAAGCACTCAGCACACCTTACATGTAGTAAGTGCTTGGCCAATGTCATGGTTGTCATCACCTTGCCACTGTCATCACCACTGTCTTTGTCACAGGGTTAGGGCAAAGTGAGGGAGTATAGAACAGCAGAAAGAGAAAGATTTCAGGGCCAAACAGCCTATATCAGTCAGCTGCCTGGCAAGAAACAGATGGAACCCTCAAATGGAGTGATCTGGAGAATTTAATAAAGAAACTACTGTGTTTACAAAGTCAAGGACAAGCTGTAGAGAACGAAAAGGGTTAGCATACTACCTACCTCATCCTAGTTACAGAGGAAAAGAGAAATTACTAATGACCAGCCCCAGGCCTGATATTTTCTCTAACAGAAGGAAACAGTTACAGGAACTTGGAGGGAGACAGTCATGTGGAAAGAGCCACCCACAAGAGCTGTGACCTTTGGTCAAGGGCGGCAGCCTTGCCCACCTGCAGCAAGGGAGGCTAGGGGAATAAATCCCTTGACCTCACTCTCCTCCCTCCCTCCAGAACCCAACCCAACGAAAAGGCCCCATGATGCTTTCCGTACAGTCCGTGTCTAGGAGCACAGAGCATGACGAAGACGTGTGCAGAGTGAAACTAGAAGGATAAACAATGTATGCAGCACATATACCCCAGGCTTTGAAGCTGTGTTGTAACCTTAGGCAAGCTGCTCAATTTCTCTGAGCCTCAGATTGCTCACTGTAAAACAGGGGTAACAATAATAGTTATGCAGGTTTATTGTAAGCGTAAACTAAGATGTTGTCTCGATAACGCCTAGCAGAGCTCCTGGCACAGAGTAGACATCAATTAACATTCTCTAATCCCACCCCCAGCTGATGACAGCTCTGTCTACTTGTGGCTGCTTTACAGCCTTTCCAAGTTCCCCAGAAGTGGTGTTTCTCCTAATGTGGTCCATACACCATGTGCTTTACAGGCACCTGGGGTCCTTTTTAACAGACAGTTCGTGGCCCCCCACCCCACTCCAACTAAATCATGAGCGGAAGGATGTGAATCTTCATTTCAGACAAGTCTCCCCAAATGATTTTCACACACAATAAAGTTTGGGAACCACTATCTTAGGAGTCCATGTTTCTAATTGACGTCCACTTGGGTAAAGTATAGGTGAGATTTATCTGGGCTTGGCAGTCATTAGGTGCAGTTACAGCCCATCAGCTTCCTGAAGAGGGGCTATCAGACCAGGACACTAACGACCTGTCTTGTGATGTTAGGTCACGCTGATTCTCCATTTTACTGACTTTATTAATACCTGAGGAACAATGTTCCCAGGCTTTTAATTAAAAATTCTCTAACATTCAGGCTTTAATCATTTTCTAGGTTGGCTATCTGCTTGGTGAGTGGCCGGATCTTACCCCCCTTTCAGAGAAAACTTAATAGGCAAAGCAGAAGCTGTTACTAAAGGGAATAAAAATTTTGAAAGCTCTGTAAATGAGCCTACATCAATTCCAAGGATAAACAGAGGAAGGCCAAAACTTAGGAGCAGATCGGAGGATCAAGGACCTTGCTTTAATTAAGTAAGGACAGGTACAAGAAAATTCATCAGCAGCCTGGTACAGACATAGAGCTCATGATTTGGGTCCTAAATTGGTCAGGATTTGGCCACAATAAACACAGACTCAAAATAGCAGCAGTTTAGACAAAAGAGAATTTTATTTGCTGCTCATGTAAAATTGCAGAGTAGGGCTGGGGTGGTGGTTTTGCTCTACAGAATGCTCAAGAACTCAGAGTCCTAGTTCTTGGTCCTGCCCTCCCTAGAATATGGTCCATGTTCTCGTGTTCCAGGATGGAACCCCACTTGTCACATGTATGCTCCAAACCACAGGAAGCCCAGAGGAGGAAGGTGTAGAGAGTATGGAACAGCTAACTTTTAAAGAAGGTCTCCCATCCTACACATCTGATTATACTACTCTAGCCAGCACTATTCACATGGCCATGCTAAACTATACAAGAGTGTGAGAATCAAAATCACAGCTAAATATTCTATTAGATGAATGATATCTTGAGGGCAAATAGAAGTCACTTCCATAAGTTCTTAGTCCACAGGCCTAAGAAAGTTGGAACCTTCTTTTTCCAGTAGAACAGTTATCAGTGAGGTTCCAGTCAGGAACACAGAGACCACTCCAGGTATTTCTAAAAGAGGGAAACTTTGGGGATGGGATGATCTGAAGAAAAAAAGAATACATAAATAAAAAAGAGGATATATAAAGGAGGGAACTTGACGCAGGGAATCAGTAACGCAAATGATAAAAAAGCTGAATATCCAAACTTCAAAAGTGAGGCAACTCAGACATTAGCAACAGCAGGAAGTTTCCCCTTCCCTGAAGCTGGAGGAACAAAGGTGAAGCCAGACCCTAGCAGTACAGGCTGCCTGGCAGAAATTGGAACCCAGTGGACTGTTCCAGCGAGAGCTGGAACCAGGAGGAGATGCAGCCACTGCCAAAGATGCCGCCAGAAGCAAAGCGATAGAGGTAGAAATATACTGGCCCTTTCCCTTCTGCCCCCCTCAGTCTCCTTCCAGTGTCTCACATTGGCTGAAACTACCTGGAAGCCAGAGTGGCAAAAGCAGAGTAGGCAAAGAAGAGTAAAGATGGATCTGAGAGCCAACAGGTGAGTGACTGGAGCAACACCCGAACCCAAGTTATGGACCTGGATAGATTACTAACCATTGAGACATCCCTAGACGTTATTTCTGGATGGATCTGGGAAATTTGCAAACCAAAAGAGGGTCTTTCTATGGAGAGCAGGAACTAGAAGAAATACTTCTACACTACTGTTCACAGCAGCATTATTCACAATAGCCAAAAGGTAGAAACAACCCAAACATCTATCAATAGGCAAATGGATAAACAATATATGGTATATACAGACAATGGAATATTATTCAGTCATTAAAAGGAATGAAATTCTGATACACAGCATTACATGGATAAATCTTGAAAACATTATGCTATGTGAAATAAGCTAGACACAAAAAGACAAATATTACATAATTCCACTTATATGAGGTACCTAAAATAGGCAAATTCATAGAGAAAGAAAGTAGAATAGAGTTTATCTGGGGCCAGGGGGAAAAGACAATGGTGAGTAATTACTTAACGGGTACAGAGTTTCCATTTGGAATGATGAAAACGTCCTGGAAATGGATAGTGGTGATGGTTGCACAACACTGGGCATATACTTAATGCCACTGAACTGTACATTTAAAAAAAATTAAAACAGTAACTTTTTTAAAGTTTCAAAAGTTAAAGCATAAAAGTAAAGAAGTTCCTATGCTTCCCAAATGTATTTACTGATTGAAAAACCCTTTATGGAGAAGGTGAGTGTTGGTAATGAAGCAATAGATGCTGACTAATGGACAAAACAAGTGAGATCAAAAGACCATGAAGACTTAAAACCAAAGCAAAACTCTTTCAGTTTCCGAGATTTGTTGTGAAGTTTCAGTACACTTTCTGGTGGAAGAAATATTACCTCCCTCTTTCTCAAATTGAACTCAATATGACCATTATGGGCATAAGTTTAACTTGAAATGAAAAGGCAAATGCAAAATCAAAAATACAGTTAATTTTGAGTGTCATCTCTTTGCAGGGAGCATGTGAAGACTTGGAAATAGGTACCCTCACAAAGGAACAGGAGAACAGTGGAGAACCCAGAGGGCCCACAAGGGGATAACTAGGAAAAGGCTCCGCTTCTGGGCACCGTGTGAACAGGGAGTAGATGGGGGTCAGGATATAGTCAGCTGCGTCAAAGGCAGCCCATAAATGTCATCCAGGATAAGCACTTGAATATGATTGTTGGCTTTTACAGCCAACGGGGTGGAAGGTCATTGGCTGCTTAGCGAGGGCCATTTCTGTGAAAGGAAGAGGAATCTAAACTGGAATGGAATGAGCAGAACATTTCCCCATTTGCTGGCTCAACAGAAGCAGTAAACAAACCCTATTCCCAGAACTATGCTGACAACATTGATGGCGGCACACAAGTTAGGAGCTAAACAAAAAGCCATGTTAATTTCAAGCTCCATTAGAAACACAGGCAGGAGGGAAAAAAAAAAAAAATCAACATGTGCCAAATAGAAAAGGTCAAAATTGGAAGGGAAAGAAACTTTCTTTTTGAGATCATGAGAGGGTCCTGCCAATGGTGAAGACATGGGAGGATTTTGTTTTTTCTTTCATTTTTGTCAATCATGAAATTCTAAAAGAAACCCTCCTGTTAATGTTTCCTCTCATCAAATATGTGAGATGGTAGAATATGGACAGCATGTTTTTTCTGCTGGAAAAAGAAACCACATAGTATTTGGGGTATAGCCATACGATTCCATTGCAGAGCTGTCTTCTATTTGTCCCTTGTGTTTAGTTGTTGTTTTTCTTTTTTTTTTTTAAGAACTTCCAATAGTGTTTTTGACTTTGGCAGGATGCATAAGAATCATTCTTTTGAAGACTCCACAACTTTAGTTGTCTCTGACATGAAATTAGCATAACATGTCTAAAAGACCACAGGCCCTTTAATCCTTTTGTAGAATGTGTTGCCTACCCCAGATCGAGTCCAGGAAATGCACACATATCCTTCTCTTGCTTGCCTGTGTTGAAGGGGATGATTTGCAAATGAAAACAGATATCCCTCATAAGTTCTTTCTAATGTCAAGGCAATGAGCATTCAGGGTCTTTGATGATGGATGAGTCTTCATTTGTAAATTTAAAACCATATGTATTAACTTAGTTTCCTCCGAGGCATTTTGTATTAGTGAGCATCACATATGGCTTTATAATGCTCAAATACCAGATGCCCAGTTGTACTTTGATCCAGTATATGCAGGAAGAAAAGATACAAGAGAATTTCACTATCATTTTTTGCCTAGGTAATAGGTCAGAGGTTTCATCCCACCTAGAGGCAAAGGATTGGCCTTGCTGAATCCTCAAGCTTTTCTCTAGATTTTTATGAGCTTATGGTTATCTTTTTCCTACAAGTATTAGATGTGAAGAATCCATCATTAAATGCAATCAAATTCACCTTCCCTCCCCCAAAAACTAAATAGATATTTTTAAACACACATACACATTTTAAGAAAAACAGATTTCCCTTTGAGCATGGAAATACTGTCATTGCTAAATTATATTACTGAATTGAACTCCAGGTATTAGTTACAGTGGAAAGTAAGAGATTGTAGGAGGCTCTTTTCTTAGAACCAGGACATGGATTGTGGCCTGGATTTAATTAAGTGCTGTTCATGGCACCATGCAGGCTGACACTTAATTATATTCAGTTTAGCCCTTTATTATATATCATCTCTTGTTATTCTCCAAATGTTTCAAGTATGCTAGTCTTGTTTTTCCCAGCTCTGTTGTAAGCTCTGAAGATCAGAGCTAATGTCACACAGTAGACACTCAATAAGTATATTATAAGTGACTTTATGAGCAGAGAAATAAATGAATGTGGCTTCAGATTCAGGATGCTACCATTCACATTACAAGATGTGACCTGAGAAATTTAAAAGAAGAGTGAACAACTGAAGAGGTTCCCTGTTCTTCCCTGGAAGGCATCCAAATTCCCCTGGCTTCCGTGAATAAGATACAGGTTTAATTTTTCTCCCTCTGGTCCTTTACCCTTTTAATCCACACCAGCAAAGAACTCTCCAACATATGGTGCTAGAAAATATTGTGAAGAATTTTACCTGATTGCAGCATTTGTATATTTATATACTTATTTTATTCTTGGCCCTAGCCTGAGCTTTTTTTTAATTTTCTCAATTTCCACTGACATCTTCTCAGTATATTTATCTTTGCCTTCTTTGTGACAGCTTATTAACATACATGTTTTAAATGAGATGTTCCTAAAATACAGGTCATGTACTCTCTACCTGTAGAAAATTTCTCTAAAAGTAATATGTGGAAATAGGAGCTGTGGCCCCGTCTGAGAAATGCAGAAATGCAGAAGAGGAGAATGTTCGCTTTTCCTTCTGTATCCATCTTTATGAATCATGTGTGTCCAGGAGTCTGTATGACTTTTATAACTTAAAAACTGGTTAAAAAATAAAATATCTATACCCATCATGACACATGCCATTCTAGCAGGTCTTAAGAGTAATCAATGAAATATTAAGGCAGTTTGCCTATGCATGTGTTTACCATAAACAAAAGAACAAGCTCATTGTTTTAGGAGACATTATTTAATGAGCCTAGTCCTGCAGCTTTCAAAGCAACTCATAGGTGTCTGTGATTAAGTCTGGTCAGTGATTCATCCTAGGATCCACTTACGGGCTTTTGATGGCAGGGCTGCTTTTGTATCTGTGGTTTTTAGCTTTGAATGACCCATGCTCAGTGAACATTTTAATAAGATAGAAAGTATTTCAGTCAGTCTGTGGGTCAAGAGAACCACTTTCATCATGACAGCTTTTCATATTTTTACTTCACATTTTTACTCTTGATAGTGTTCACGGTTGTAACACATTTAGCATGCTATGGGTCTTCTGAGTTGGCTACAGCTTGCTAATTATTCACATCCAGAGACCCCATCACATTGCACTTTTGACATTTCCAAAGTTTTTCTTTCCCTTTAAGGTGTTTATGTCATTTTTGTTCTGGGATTTTATTTCCATGTCACTCTTATGTGACCCTGCTTCTAGTTTGTCATTAGCATTGCTACTCTGGCTTGTTTTGAGTTTCTGCAAATGGTTCAACCATTGTTAGACATCTTTAAACCTTTTAACCTTTAAGTAAAAAGATGCTTACAAGTTCATAAAATTATTTGACTCCATAAGTGAATGCTGAAAAATGCATGCAGTTCTTATAAACATCTTTATGCGCTGTGTTACGTTTAAGATAGGTAAAATGTGTTTATGTTTGCACAATGAAGAAATTGTATAATAATTTTAATTCCCAGTAGAATAAGTGCGTACATGCTCAGAAGCATGCACAATTTTATGAACATGTACTAGCTATCAGTCAAAAAAAGATCTGAAAACAGAATGGGTAATCACTTGTCCCAGTGGTTCTCCAACTCTAATGTACATCAGAATCACTTGAAGGGCTTGTTGAAACACTGATTGCTGAGCGCTTGACTCAGTAGGTCTGCAGTGGAGTCTATGAATTTTCATTTTTAACAGTTGATTCTGATGCTGTTGATCCGGGACCACACATTGAAAACCACAGCCATCCAATTTCTCTTCCTGAGCACATAGAAAGACTACATTTCCCAGCCTCACCAAATACCTGGGTCTGGGCCAGTGGCATGAGTCCACCATTTCCAAGCCTGGCCCTAAAATTCCACGCACTGTCCTCCACACCACTCCTTGGCCATATATTGAAGATGGCAGCCTGTCAAGATGGAAGGCAGCTAGATCTGTGAATCCATGCATAGAGGAAAGCTGCCTTGTTCACATAAAGCTGCCATGTAAAAAAGGAATAAGCCTTGTTATAACAAGGCACTAAAGTTTGAGGACAGCATTGCCTTATTAATCCTAATACAGGTGACTTCGTGAGATGACCATGCCCAGCTCCAAGGAAGCTTTTACCATGTAAATTTGAGAGGAGATTAAATCAATCTCCCATGCATTCCCCCTAATCAAAACAAAACCTATTTAAATTGGTTTAGAGAGACTAAAGTCATATGTCTGTTGGTCATAAAGTGATTTTGCCCAACCTTTATGAACAATCTCCTAAATCCACCTTACTACATTTTTGGGTGATCTTTTATCTGAACTTTTCCAGCTGCCTGCTTCTTAGACTCCTGTATTCTTGTATTCTCAAGTTGGTTTCACTCACACGTCTCTGGCCTCAAGTTGGATGAGACCAAGGCCCTTTTCCTCTCCTTCAAAGCCCATTCGTTACCTGATAGCTCTGCCTTGCTTCCCTCTGTTCCTCTCCTACCTTGTTCTGCTAATAAGGTCATCTCGGAATTCCTGAGCCTATCTTATTGGGGCAGAATTCCCCCCTTAGGAATCTTCAAAGTAAGGCTAATGGGCTGGAGTGACTGACACACATCTTTCATCTGTCATATGTTGTGAAGAGCAGAGAGTCTGCCCTGTTCCTTAATCCTATAGCTAGTGCCACTTCTGCTGATTCTCTGGCCACCACCTCTCTCTGAACCCTGCCTAGATGTGCATGTTCCCTTCCCTACCATACCAACCTGAGTCTGATCAATTGCCTAGCTTGCGCCTTGGTGTCTACCAGGCTCTGGCACCCCATTTATTTGTCAGTTCTCTCCAGACCTCCCCACACATTGTATCCTACGGATTAAAGTAGACTCTAGTCAAACCATCTTCCTGCTGTCATGCAAATGCTGTATCATTGCCCCATTGGCTCCCACACACAGTATTAGACAAAAGACAGTGGTTTTTCCCAAATATACCTTATAAAAAGTATATTTTAACCCTTTGGGGGGAGTAAAAATGTATATTTTGCCCTTTAACCCTTTCCTTGCATACTACCTACACTACCTTACATGAAACCAAAGCCCAGAGAGTACATAATATATTAATATCTGGCTGCTTAATATCCTATTGTACATTTAGGCCATCATTTGTTCAAACAAGCCAAACAAGTATTGCTCTGAATTTGTTATTATAAATCACAATAGGATGAACATCTCTATGCTTAAATCTTTGTGTACATACTTGTTCTTTGTAAGATTCTTAGCAGGTGAATTCCTTGATAAAAGTGTATGAACAATTAAGGTAAATACTATAAGAAATAACTAAAATAGTTAAAAGTGGCGATATCTGGGAAGCAGTTCACTACGATGGGCAGAAATGGGGCAGACAAATGCTGTTTTCTGTTATAAGTACTGCATTTGGACTTTTTATGTATTATTATAATTGAAGGTAATTATTAAGTTGTAAAAAATTGATTTTTCCCCAAAAAATTATTTGTTAAAATTATCTTTTCCCAAGGCACAATTACATACTCAAAAAAGTATATGCATATTGTAAAGAATCCACATTATGTACCCATATGAAAAAACTGCTCTACTGAAAATTTATTAATATAATAACTTACCCTCCCCCTGAGAGGGTAAAAGGTTCTGCAAAACTTTTTTTATTTCTAATCTTTCCTAATTAGGAATACAACATTAATTTGCATTTATTTTACTGATAAAGTTGAATTGTTTTCATATCTTATTTACTGGCCATTTATATTTCTTCTTTGAGCTTCTTAAAGGAACATAACAGGGCTTGTGCATCCTGTGTAAGCCATCCCTGTGAAATCAATCCTTTTGGAAGGTGGTGTCCTTACACCAGTGACATGACCTTGCTTAAACATTGGGGTAACTCTTCTTTGTGTGTGACTGTCAGAGCTTTAGTGACATTCTTTTAGATATTCTTAGGATCAGTTACATCATCATGGTGGGGACAAAAATGCAAAGCAACTGCATGGTGATAACCTCAGGTTCCTTCTGTGGTACATAAACCAGCCATGAAAGCAACTGTCAAAAAGGCATTCCAGTCACATGGTGAGCCGTGAGAGCATCAGTGCAATAAATGCCTGGCTCCAGAAAAACAGTCATTTGAATACATCCATCTTGGAGGGCTTCTCTCTACATCCGCCTCATTATTTCATGCACGGACCTCATATTTAATACATCTATATTAATTAATAGTTGTCCATTAGTCTGCATGTCAATATGCCATTCAGCCTCATACACACAGCCATACACATCAGACACTTAAAAATTGGATCAAGATTGTAAACGAGCATATTTTAGATTAGAATGTCATTCATTCTAAGGATTTGTGTCTGTTTTGTGCACTGTTGTATTCTATGCACCTAGGACGTGCCTAGCACAGAGTAGGTGGTTAAGAAATATTTGTTGAATACATGGTGAACAAGTGAGTGAATGAACGAACCAACATTTAACAATTGGGCATCCAGACTGGAGCTTTGTTCTTATCCTTATATTATCCTTATAACATCCTTATTTCGTAGTATAATACAAGATGGCAAATGCTTTTGGATAATACAAATGACAAATATACAATAAAGGTAGAATGGGATGGAGGAAAGGCAGGCAAGATTCAGTTCCAGCCTTGGCTCTGTCAGGGAATAGTTGTTATGATTCTCTCCACCTGTGTTTATTGAGTAGCTGCTATGTGCTAAATGCTTTGCTAAGTGCTGGAGATACCCGAAGAGTATGACACATGCAAGTATGCCCTTAGGAAATCTGCAATCTAGTGATTGCAAATACAAATAAATACAGACGGTAAATACAATTTTGTTTACAAATACAAATAAAGAATTACAGATTTTGTTACATGCTGGGCATATAAGAGGAGAGGCTACCCTGGTATGAGAGCTCAAGGAAAGCTTCATTGTCTGAGGAGGGGATATTTGAGCTGCATCTGGAGGCACAGGGAACATTTTGAACACAAGTTCAAACACAAAAATGAGAGCACTGTGCATTGGAGAAACCGAGAAAAAAGGAGTGTGAGGAGGGGATGGAGAGCAGTGAGATGAAACTGGAGAGAAGGTTCTCATGGTTCTCTGCTTTGTGATGGCCCCCACTGGTCCTCAGCATCCTTACCAGCGACATGGGTGTGATCATATCTACCTGGTAGGTTTATTGTGTCAAATGTACAGGTGTACTTCCTTGCTAAACTCACGCCCATGGGACATGCTCAGTTATGGTCATTTCCTTTTACTCTTTCCTTCCTTCCATTACCTATATTTTGGGTTCATAAAGAGCAAGATTTAGGTTTTGTATATCAATGGATCTCCTTAGTTCCCATCCCAGTGTGAACTGCTTAGAAAAGTCTCAATCAATAACAGCTGGGGTTACTATTATGCTTATTAAGAAGTCTTCTGTATGTTGGGATATAACATTTATTTTCTCACCTAGATTTTTATTTCATAAATATTACTGTGGGTTTACAATACTAAATTGAATTTCCAGCATTTGATTCTTTCATATGTAGAATTATGCATCTTTATTATCCATTCATATTTCAGGTTTGAATGTACAGTTTGGACATGATTTTATTTTTAAATAAGCAGAATATTGGTTAGTTCAGAGGTTCAAAGCATCCCTAAGATTTAGAATAAAAAAATGGAATCTATATATATTGAATTGCAATATATATTTGCATCACAGCATTTTTCTGATAGCCATGAGAAAAGTAATATAAATACAGAGATTGAATGAATGCATGTAAATAAAAATGTCCCTTTCACCAATAATTTGCAGCCCAAACAAAGCACTAATTTAGAGCTCTGACCTTGTATTAATAATTCAGCTGATTAGAGGAAACCAATTGTCTCTTTATTTCATGTTGTGTTGCAGCTAATTTATGGAGAATTCTAAGTGAATCAGTATGCCAAAAATTGACGAGTTCCATTCCTTTTGTGTCTAGATAGCTTGTATGTCCTGTTTTCCCAATTTTCAAGTGAAAAAAAAAAAGTTTGTTTTCTTCTTCTTAACTGCCAACTCTGTGGACTAAAGCTGGGTCCTCCCTTTTCTTTCTCACATAATTATATAATCAAGTTCCTGCTCTCTGAACTTTGCTGACAATTCTGTTGACAATACACGCAACAGAGTGAAACCCATCCCAGTCTTCCTTAACTAGATGAGCCTAAACAGTTGTAGAAACTCCCTTTAATCAGATTAATGTGCCCAGAAAGCAGATAACAGGAGCACGAAGGTATAAAGTATCACCTTTCATTGCATGACTCTACATGTTTCTTTTTTGTTTTCTGATTATTGCCAGTAGGTAGGAGATGATATTTAACACTCTGCATGTTACCCACAAGGGTTTTTTGTAATTATTTTATTTTTAATTTTTTGTTTTTTTCATCCTTCTGCTTTTATTAAGAAGTTAAGTTCCTGTTTATCCCATCACTTGGTCCCTCATACAAATATAGTTTTGTGCACTGGCCTATTCATAAATTATTAACGTCACATTGAAAAAAACCTTTCAGAAACGCCACCACCCACCCAACATGTAACTACTGGTTATTTCACTGAGCTTCAGGGCGCATGAAGCACACTCAACTCTACTAGTGAAGAAAGCCGCTGAAGCTGTTCTTCCGCTGGTGAAACAATTAGCTTTATGTTCCATTTGCTGACGATGGCACGCGCTAGATTGATCATGTTTGTGAAACCCCTGTCAGTCTTTTCAGCCTGCTCAGCTCTGGGGGGAGTCAGGATGTACAGCCGGGCTCCAGAGCTGTTGGGTAGAAATAAAAAGATCTGCACTCATCGAACGAGAAAATGGCATTCCTGGCCGTCAGTGTGGAAGGAAGAGCTTTTCTCTCCAGTGTTTCACAGCAGACTCTCGGCTCACGTCCCAGAGTGGCAGCTCACGCCTCGTTGCTAAGTGTTTTCCCCACCTAACCTGACAGGTAGACGTGTCTGACATGAAAGAAGGCTGCCCTCAGACTGGGAAGCAAGTTTACCCCAAATTTGGGGCTAGTTTTGATAAGCTGAGTAGGTTGCACTAATTCTTACTTTGGTGTGGGTTATTAACCTTATGATGTGCCTTTAATGCCTAAGAAATCAAGTGTGGAGATGGTCCACTTCTGTCTGAAGACCTGGTAAGGGGGACCTCATTTGTCCCAAAGACATCCCATCCCCTTCACCTCTCCCCACCACATGGATGAGAACCCGAATTCTCCAGTAGCGTGGTTGTGAAGGGAGTTGGAATTGCCCGAAGGAGTGGGCTTTGAATCTCAAGAGTAGGACTATCACGTTGGGACCTATGATCTGACCATGCATTGAGGGTATTTGGCATTTTGCATCTTCAACTAGCTTCCAGCAGCATCCATCTGGCTCCAGTGCTTACCATAGTGTTAAAATTAAAAAAGAAAAATAGACAAACTGGCTTGTTGTAATTCTAAAGGAGATATAATTTCCTAAGAAAATAAATCACAGAGGAAAACCATGTATTTTAAAACTACATGTAAATAGATTTGTCTATTTTGTGCTTTCATTATGTATTTTTATTCACAAATATTGAATGCCTAACCTGTGCCACCATGCATATGAACAAAACAGACATTCTTCTGGCCCACAAGAAGCTAACTGTCTAAGCAGCATCCCGTTTAGTCAGCATGAATCATCAAAGTTGTTTGTATTAAAAATCCATAGCCTTAACACTTTACTCTCACTACACGGTCTTGTCTAAATATCTTGCTGCTCTAAATTTCAGCCTCTCCTGTATAAAATGAGGGAAATAGGTGTAGATAACCCTTTAGGTACCTGAACCACATTCAGCTGGGTTCTGCCATTAGCACCTGTGTGGTCTTAGGGACGCTGCTTAACATTTCTGAGCTTCAAATGCTGCATAAGTAAAATGAAATGCTCAATTTGCAAGGTTTTTATTGTCACTGTTATTGTTGTTTAATGAAACAAAGGCTAAAGTTTAGCCTGGCTGAGTATTAGTGCTGAATAGAAGTAGTTATTATTGTATTGTTTTTTTTCTGTGAATCTGTGAATATTGCTTGTGATCCAAGGATTCCAAAATGTATTTTATTAAATTTGCCAAGATCTGCTAATTCCAGGATGCTGCTGTTTATAGTAGACAATAGAATTCAGTTTCTAAATAATTACCCTGTAGAATTTTTCCTGTCTTATAAACCCACGTGCAGGAGCACAGATGAGAAGAGAAAGGTATATGGGCTTTCGCCAGGTGGAACCGGAGCATGCTTAGGACCCACTGCCGAGTGCCTTAGGTGTCTGCAAAGAGTCAGCTGCTCTGTGTTGACCTGATGCCAACTTCCAAAGTCACTCTATTGCGGTTTCAAGCAAGAAAACACATGACCGTTTACACATCTCTTCTATGTTCCTCTAGCTTTTTCCTTCCATGTTAGAAAAATAACGAAGATTTTTCTGAGAACTAAATGATACTAGATGATAATAGGGAACCTTCAGGAAGTTAGTAAATATTTCCTTTCGGAGCTGTGGACACACCAGGCCTCTGAGACATCAGCAAGACGCTGGAAACCCGCCTGATTTGGTTTCAGTAAAGATACCGAAGAATAATTAGACCATAAGGGGAATTCTGTTTTCCATTCCCCAGGGACTATGATTAGTAAGTGACTTTCCATGTCATTCTTTTTTCCACTTCCTGTTTTCCCCCTTGGAGAAAATTGTTTACTAAATGATGGGAACAAATGCAACGAGAGCACCCAGGCAGCTTGTGCTGTACGGCTGACCCAGGGAAGGCTGCTGGTTTTCCTCTTGCCAGATCTCTCTAGCATGCAGGCCTGGATGGGAACTCTCTTTTCTCTTCATCTCAACAGCCAAATGGTAGAACTTGAGGATTTTTTCTATGTGCTCTTAATCAAAAAAAAAAGAAAGAAAGAAAGAAAAAGAAAAGATGTATATATAAAGTGAAGTTACTTTGTTAGTATCTCTAACAAATAAACATAGTGAAACACTGTCACAAATAGTAAAAGACCTTTAAGGTTTTCATTGTACTAGGAACTGTGTGCACAATTAAATTGAAAATATAAATGTAAGCCAGCATTTCAGTTAAGCTGCTTATTAAAATAATTAGGCCAGTGAAGTGAGGCGGGAGTAAGCCGAGGAAATTGTGAGTTTGGTTAAAGTGCTCTCTCTGCAGGTATATACAGAATTGAACGAATGGGAAAAGGAGTTATAAGGCATGGGTTCAGTAAATACAAACAGTTCTAAACTGAAACTCAAAAGATACTGGAAAGAGACTAAAGAATTTTTTTTTCATATTTATATATTTGTAGTCATAGAAATCCTAAACTGGAAGGGATTTTTGTAAAACCATTTTTAAACTGGCCGTCACTAAGTTTAAAACTTATTTGTCCCCATGAGTTTCACTTTTTGAAAGATTCTCCTTACAATTTGCACTTATTAAGAGGTAACTAACTTGATTTCTCACAAAAACGTCCTCCGATGAGAGCACTGTCTTAGCATGAAATAACAACTGTTACTTCTTTCAGTTAATATAATTTAAACAAAAGCAAATAAATGTAATGTTCTGATTAATCTGTGTAATCATATTATGGGTAAATGTATGATTTCTGGTAGGCTTTTTTTAAGAAGTGAAAATACTGCGAGGAGACCCACTGCCACATTTGAGGGTGACCAGTTGGTAGCGTTTGTCCATTCCAGCCCACTTATTGTATGGCTGGTTTAATGGCTCAGACTAAGGCTCTCTAGAGAGGTCAAGGATAGAATACAGGTCTCTCAATTTCTAGTCTAGCATTCTTGTCGTTAAACTCCACTTCAGCTTTATAAACTTATGCAGCTAAGGAGTTTTGAATGCCATTAATTCCAAGATTTTGAAAGTTTAGCTGCATTTGAAAGACTGTAGAAATAGCACTGTGGTAACCCATTTTCCTCTCTGGGTTTCTCATTAAATTTCCTTAATATCAAACTGGTCATTTTTAATTTTTGGTCTTATGTGCCATGCTGTTATATAAAGGCTATCATTTTTACTTAGCTGATCCTTTGCAAGTTCACAAGTCACTGAATCTTCCTTATTTGAGTCCTTTAATGTGAAAAGTGTCCCCCTAAACCCTTCCATTTGATCATAGAAACAAGCAAGACCTTAAATGTTAGCTCAGAAAATACCTCTCAAATGAATAATTTCGTAAATTTGCTTCTTTCTGATTATAGTTACATTTGGAACCCAACTCAATTCTCTGTATCTCAAAAGAAGTTAGCAGGTAACTCAGACGTGCTGTTGGGGCCTTACTTAAAAGAGTATTTGAAAGTTATTTGAGAGCACAGTAAGTTTAGGACCATCTCCTTTCAGACCTGTAGGGAGAGTGGAGTTGACATAAGAAAATTGTCAACAAAAAATACAATGTTACCAAGAATAAGCAGGTGATAACAATTTAAGGAGAGTGTCAGGAGCCCCAATTCTGGCTAGCGCCACTGGAGGCTGAGAAGCCAGCATGAATGACTGGTGCATTACAGCTGGCAGCATCGTATTTTTAGACAACCTGAGCATGCAGTGATCACATAGGTGGTTGCTGTTGCTTCGCAAAGCCCTTTGGAGACTGGACTGCTGAATGCCACATAGACCCTTCATACCATTCAAATTGCATTTGGAAAACAGAACATTTAACTGCCTGCCATTTTGAGCTGCTGCTGCCAAGGAACCTATACACCGAGGCTGCTTCAGGGGGACATTTGCAGATGTCTCTCTTTCAACCTCTCAATTAGAAAAAGAGCAGAGGCAGATGTGATATATTAGATGGCCCTAAGATGGATCACTCTGAAAAATCTCATATTGGCAAGAGTGATTCAAGTTGCCAGGAATCCCAAGTTTGCTGTGTGACATCCCCAGAAGTCTGACAGGGTTTGACTGGTTTACTCTGCTAAATGAAACTGCTGAGATGACTGTCTCGAGGTGATTAATAAAGTACATAAATCTTAACTATGGGAAGAAAAGAAGATGAATTGATGCATGCACATATTGGAAATGTAATGAAACCAAATTGAAGCTACCAGGATTTGCTAATATATTACAAAAAAACAATACTGTGTTTATTGTTCTTCACTGGTCTTGTTATGTTGGTCTCATTTCAAAAATGACCAGGAAAACATGTTTGATTTTATTTTTCATTTTTCTAGCATGGGAGACCAGAATTGGCAACGAAGTGGGAGAATAATAATCACATCGTATATATGTTCCCCTCGTATTCATCATTTAGTATATATTTCTCCCATGTTAATGCAGTTAAAAAAAAAAAGATTGGTTCAGCTTCCCTTGAAGCTGCTATTGAGTGCTGTTAGTCATCATATATGAAGTTTTGGTAGTTTTTGAAGTAATTAGAACCCTGGAGCAAATAAACACTAAATGGGCTTTCATCTTTGAAGTTATTTTTTCTAACTAAATAGCTCTGTTCTGTTATAATTATATACTAGTCGTTATAAAATTAAAAATCATTTTAAGCTAATGGATACTTTTTTTAGAAGTATTTGTTTCTTGCTAATTATTGTGAACTAATTATAGTTTATGATGGTCTTCAAGAAATCTGAAATCACTGCTTTAGAGTCCTAGTCTCCAATGGTTGCAAACTTCAATTCCATTTGGAAAAAAAATTGGTAGGAAAGAGTGTCTAAGTAAATCAAAATCAGAATTTTCATGATTTCGAAAAGATCTGACTTTTTATAATGACCATCACAGACAGCTGTGCAGGGTGATGGCATAAAAAAATCTTTATTGTCACAGGGACCTGAATTTCAATCCAGCTATACTAGAGACTGTGACCTTTGGCACATTAGTGTCTGAGCCTCAGTTTTGGCATTTGTAAAGTGGGGATAATAACTACCTACATTGCAGCATTGTTTTGAGGATTAAAGATAGTGTCTATAAAATTTTTAGCACAGAGTCCATCATCATAGTTAGTAGCTATTATTATTATCATCACTTCTTTCCACTTCCATTTTTATTTTTAAGATAGAAAAATTTACTACTGCTTCCAGGCCCAAGCTTGGTCTTAGAGACAAGCCTATGGTGTCTTGTGTCAACGTTCTTTCCAATGGCAAGTTTGTATCTACAAAAAACACTGGATTTAGTTTGAAAAATCCAGAAAAGCAGAAGTTTTCCATGTCATTTTCCTATCCTTATGGGCTGACATCAGGTGCAGCATGGGTAGAAAGTGTGACTGTTCAGGCCACATATTTATTAGGGGCTTTCCCATGAAAGAGCAAGTTCTTGAGTGCCCACCCACTCATGAATTTATGGAGGTACACGCTTCGCCAATATCGCCCTAGGACAACAGGGAAGACAAAGAGGAGGTAAAGGGCAATCACAGAAAACCAAAACATCAAACAACAAGAAAAACCCCTAGAGACATGCCTCATAAATATCCCTTTCCTCCCAGTCTTCTCATTCTTTGCTCTTTATTGCACACTGATATTATAAGTCACACAGGGGAGGAAAAACTGGGCACCAGGTGTTTCTGTCTGGAGGCAGAGATGATGACTATCAACTTCGGGGTTTCCCTCCAACTCCCAGCACAGGCCCAACTGTTTTCATCAATAAACTATTTCCTTATCCTCTCCTTAGCTCTTTGCTCTGACTTCTCATTTTTTCATTTTGCTGTTGGTTTAAAGAACATTCTTCCTTAGTCTGTTTCTTGGTTCTAGGTACTGAGTTTGCCGATTGTTTCTCATATTCTAGGCACAAAGTGCTTTATGTATGTTATCTTAGTTAATCCTTAAAAGAACCCAATTTTACAATGGAAAAAAATCTGTAGAGTCACAGGGGTAGTAATTATAGCAAGGGCAGGAGCGAGTGAGGTCTTTCAGGCACATGAGCAGGCTGCCTTCCTAGCTGTCTTCAACGTGGTGGGGACAGATTTGTGCTTTCAGATGGAATTCCTACGGGAGATACCAAATCTTGATTCTAAATGTAGATTCTGTGGGGGGCACTTAAACTGTGTTTCCTTAACCTGACTCCTCCAAACCTTCCTTATCATCCTCAGTGGAATCTGCCTAGTTCTACTGGGGCAAAGGTGTTGATCAAGAGATGCAGATCCAGCAAACTTTCATGTTTTCTTTCTTTCTCCCGTCCTCCTTTGATCAATCCCCTTGGTACTCATGGCTTCCCAGTCCCACCACCCTGGCTTCCCAGATAAAAGGAGCATGGAGAACCCTGCCAGCTTATGACACATTGCCTCAGGGGTAACGGAAGAAAACGTTCTCATCTCAATAGGGTTAGGGAGTGGTAGTGTTAGCCTTTATTAGCTTTTTTAAGATGCTGGAAAGAAAAAGAAATTGGATGGGTTTCAGAAGGAAGGAAGAGGGATTGCAGAGAAACAGGAAACAAACCATGCTTAGAGATGAACAGGCCCCAACAAAGACAAGAACATGGCCATTCCTAACTTCATCTCAGACAGAAAGGTCCGAAACACAGCTTTCTGACATATGCCCACCCCTCCTCCCAGACCAGGCTCAGCACTGCAGGTAGGTAGCCAGCCATCTCAGATCTTTCTCCAAGTATCAGACAAGGGTTCTCACAGGGTCAGGCTTTTACAGTGATGATAGCCACCAATTATTGTACACTTATTGTATGCCACCTACTGGGCTAGGTTCAGGACATATAGCGTCCCCTTCAGTCTTTGAAAAAACTCCAAGAGATAGATATAAATTATTTTTTCCAGTTTACAGACAAGAAAACCAAGTCACACAGTTAGAAAGGGGCAGATCTGGTGTTGAAACTGAGCCCTGTTATTTCCAAAGCCTGTGTCCATTTCTGCTATGCCACATTATCTGAAGCATGCCATTCCATATTAGTGGGTCTTTACTGGAGTGATGGCAGTGGGGTGGGAAAGACATTTTAGGGAAGCCTGTTGATGCCACTGTGACCTGAGAAAATAGCATTGGTTCCTTATTTTTTAATGATGACGTTCATATTTCATTAAATACAACAAAACTTCAAGCTGCTATATGCATTTAGTTTTTTCTGTTTACCTAGTTCTAAAAAAAAAAAAAAAATTCTTATATCTTCCCCAAAGTTTATATGCTCACTGTAACATGGGCACTATTCAATCTCTCATGGAAAGTTAATTTAAGACTCATGAGTGCCCACTGCACAATGTGAGTAAAATGGATTTACAAACCACTCAGAGTTGGGAGATCCAACCTTGAAGCCCCACCATGCAACTCATATTCCACGCTCTTTCTTGTGACCATTCCTAAACAAGCGTGGTTAAGAACAGAGTACAGTGGGGAACCAGGAAGAGCCTGCCTGGATGTAACAGGGCAGGGCACCATATAACACAGACTTCTGCACCCACTCAGGAGGTAGAGAGAACTTGTGCCAGGTCATTTGTAATCCTGGGATCATGCAGTTTCCAAGAACAGATAAATTTTGATTCACTGCTTCTCCAACACTTTCCTATAGACCATTTTCTAGAAAACAATGGGGCTAAGTGTATATGTGTCACCTCTGGCAATTGCAAGAGAATTTAATGAATTTCAAACATCATTTCCAGTCAGTCTTGATGTTCCATTTTTGTCTAAATAAAAAGAGGAGATATTTCAGATTCCTTATGGATAAAGATTGGAGGGGACAGGGATATATCAGGCACACAGAATCACTCAGTTGTCAATCTAATTGTGCAAATCATTGAAAACAGGATATGCTGATTCTTGTTCAACTCAGTGTGAACATTTACAGAATCATATTGTTGGAAGGGAAGTAATGAGGTCATCCCAGCCAGTTCTGCCTGAAGGCAGGTGCACACCCAAACTGTAAAAGACAAAGAGATTGGCTAATTGTTTCATCTGTCTTTGAAAAGTGCAAGAAACCTGGAGCTTTCTTCATTTTATCATGGGATGGGGGGGGAGGTGGAAAGTGGCCATCAGAGTTTCTCATAATAAATCCAAAAGTATCTGCAGCAGGGCTGCATTTAACGAGCATGGCAGAAGGAAGTTTTGGCAGTTTTTGGAAGTTACCTTTATTTTGCCCATTTTATTGTCTGAAAGTTATGACTCACAGTCATCTTTCTTCTTTGAAAATGAGTTCACACACCTTCTAGAATGTGGTACAGCTTACTTTAGGCTGCCAGCAGGGTTCTGTAGACCAGAAACCATTGTTTCTCCACCCTTAGTATTTATGAATGGGAACATACCCTAGTAGGTGAAGTTTCTGAATGAAACTCCCAGATAATGAGAATAGAAAATAGAACCTTACTCTCTCCAACCCCTGTTTATTCCATATTCATCTGCTCAGTCTCCTCTGTTCCCACGTTTGTTCTTTGGAGTCTTTGCTCATTCTGTTCCCCTCCATCTCCCCAAGTTCTAACCACACTATGAGACAGAGCGGCCCATCACCGGAGCCCAGGCTGGCTCTCCCTTCCCTGGAGTTCAATGTTTGTTTGTTCTTACTCCTGTCTTTAGCTTTACCTCACAAATAAGTTCAAGTGTGGTCCATGGGCTTCATCTTACGTGCCAATTCAGATTGTGAATGGCTGATTAGAGGAAATTACAAGGCCACTTACGGAGTTTGCGGGAAGAGGGCTGTGATGGATTAGCCGTATCTCTCATGGGCATGCCAGCAAGGAATGGAACATTTTGGCTATGTATCTGCACTTCCAAAACTAGCCCATAGTACCTAGGGAACAAGAATCTCTTGCTTTGGGTTTTATATCCCATGCATGACTAATATGGTTCTGACCCCACAGTAGGAGCTCACACCGTATTCATTGATTGATATCCCAAAGGGTGCCATTAATACATCAGGAATAAGATCTAAATGAGTCTGGAAAGCACTATCTTGTTTTTGCCTAGAGATGATATTTCCTGTAAAAGTAAAGTACCAGAGGAATACTATGTATTTTTCTACATGTGACTTGGTCAAAAATCCAGTTAGTGTGAAATTCCACATGCAGCCGTACTTAGAACTAGGTTTTATTTGTGATGCGTCTAGGCCCATTGAAATTTTCTTTTTAATTTCTGTATTTCATCCATGAGAACAGTTATCCATCTCATTCTACCTGATGTCTAATTTAGGCTTAAATGATATGCTTAAAGGACTGAGAGAAAATAAAATATAAATATATATGTATACATGTACATATATACACATATATACACATATAGACATTATGTCTGATATAAAAATATATGGCTGATATAAAAATAAAATGAAAAGATTGCAGGGAACCAGAACTAATGAAAACAGTCTGCATAATAAATATAGTCATAGTTGCTTTAAAATCTCTACCTCTTCCCTGTATTTCCAGTGTGAACAACTTGTTGGTGTCAATTTAAGAATCTCTACATCCTGATCACTGTCCAGTTTCAGCAAATTCCAGTAATATTTCAGGTTCATTCTCATTTCATAAAGAATTTTTTAAAAAACCCTATGGTTATAGCATTTACTACTGAGGTTAATTGGAATTTCAACTTCAACAATTTCTTGCAGCTTAGAGCAAAATATTGCGTATTTGAAAAGCAAAAGAAATAAATTGTAGGAGACCAACAGGTAGGGTTTAACAGAAGCTTCTCTCTTTCTTTGGACTATAGAGGGAATAGGCAGCTGCTGGAGCCCAGCTTTCAGCAAACAACCTCCACTAGCCTGTAGAGGAGAGCTGAGAGGAAGAGAGAGCCTCTACCTGCCTTGGACCCCATGTCCTTAGGAAAATGGCAGGAACAAGGGACTTGGAGCTAGGAGACCTGAGTTCCAGTTCCTTCCAGATGTTTGACCTTGAACACATGTTATAGCCATTCCCAACCTTGGTTTCCCTTTTGAAAAAAAAAGAAAATTATTTTTACTTAAATCATAAGGTCATGGTGGTCAGATAGGAAAATGAATGTGAAAGTGCCTGATGAACTGTCACCAATGCAAATTAAGCCACTATTATCAAATGTCACTCAGTTTCAGTGGCTTACCCTCTTCCCCAAATAATTTTCCTTAAAACAGAAAGCATTGTGTCTTTCTTTTCAGTGGTTACTGATCTCATTTCTGCCAAAAGCACCTGCAGGATACAACTCCTGTCTGTAACAGTGGCTTTCTGTACCTAACTGGTGGGAGAACAGAAATAGTTTGAAATGACCCACTGGTGAGAACGAGAGCTTTTTAAAGTTTAAAAAAAAAAAAATAGACGAGCAAATTTGGGGTGGAGGTAGAGGAGATACAGGTTTAGAAGTTGGGGAAAGGGCTTTTAATAATCCCTGGAATCATACTCCGTGGGGGGGTCTGCATTTAAGGCTACTGTGACTGAGGCCACTCGGCCTCTACCAGCTTGTCTCAGGACCTGGTTCAGAGCCCATCCCCACACCCACCCCAAAGCAGATTTTCAAGCTACTTCTGGATGTATCATGTCATTTACAGAGAAGACCGGCCTGTAGACCACACATCCTCTCCTCTCTTTGGTCTAGAAATTGTCACTTTATACCAAACGTCAGCAGATCTACTCCTAAAAATGCCTAGTATCCATTAAAAGACATCCATTCATGCGCCAACTATTTATTGGGTACCTGTTACAGAGCAGGCTCTGGATAGGAAGCGACAGGTCAGTGGCGAGCAAGGTGGGAACAGTGCCTGCCTCACAGCATCTGCAATTCTAGGCCCTCGCAGCCACCACACATGGAAAAACTCTTGAAGGAAGGGGACCTCCTCTCCACTACACACCCGAGATGCTACAATTTCAACGAGTGCTGGATTCCGAGTCTTCATGGAATCTCAGTTCTTTCTTTCTTAACTAATTCACCATGTGATTGTTCTCACCTTCTATTTCCTAATCTGTGAAAGTAAGTCCTCTAAAGACCTTTTCAATTTTATGGTAACAAGTTTTTGACTTTAGGAAAATCTATGCCTCAGTCTCCATATTTATTAAAGAGAAGTACTATTTACCTTGCTGGCACCACTAGCTGTTTCTGAAACTGAATTCGGGTAACATGTGAATGAATTTTAACAATATAAAGTGTCCATATAAACTTAAGGCGCTGCTAAGACTATAATCAGGATGTGATCATTAACATGGGACAAACGAGGGCAACCTTCCCATTTCTGCTTGGGGACGCAGAATGTACACTCCTGCCACTTAAACAGAAAGCATGGGGATTCCTGCCCCTGTGTAGGTAGCTGACATAACCTGCAATTATTAAGAGCTCTTATATCTAGAGAACCTCCCCCACCAAAGTGCTTGGGGCACAGTGCATATATAGTAATACAATTGAGATATGACTCAGTTGCCTCATGAGAAAATAACCTGCTGGCACCATTTATGTGTGTTCCCTAGAAGCTAGGCTCAAACCAGTTTCTTATTTCTAAAGAATGCTTTTCTCTTCCCCTTTTGTTGTTGCTTGGAGCTTGCTTTTGGAAGCTGACCTACAGTTTTTTATTTCTCTTAAGTTTGATAGTCCAGAGTCATAGCTCCCTCCAGGTCATTCAATACTATCAGCAACATCCAGGCCACCTTCACAATATTTCTGTTGAAGGCTGCAATACAAAAATCACCCTGGAGGTATCAGCAATGATAATTTTGCCCTTGATTCTATCTCAGACTCAAACTTAGCCCTGCCCACGTAGCACAGAGTGGGCAATGCAGCTGATTGGAGATAAGCTCAATGCACTCTGACTGTGCTCCTCTCCAAATAGCTTGACTACAAAATGGCACTAAGGGAATGTTTTGCATTTACTGTAACACCATAACAACTGAACTAAAAAGTAAATTTTGACTAAGAAGGACACTGTGCCATCATTTACACAGGGGTTTGCTTTTGGAATTCCTCGTAAAGAAAGTGTTATGGCTACTGATTATGTTGTTTATCTGAGCAATTGCAACAGAATAAAGCATACAAACATTTACTGTGCCCTGGCCCCCAAACCTCCACCCATCACCGCCACCAAAAGGACAGAATGTTTCAGTCCCATGTGCAAGTGGAGAGAAAGTGCAATGGTCAACTCTGAATCTCAATAGTATTCTTTAAAATGGAATCATGTGCAGACAAGAAACTTGACAGCGGAAGCCACATGTATCCATGTATTTGTGTTTAACCAACTACTTCTTTGGTGAAGTGAATCCCACAAGGCCAGGCTGTTCATCTCCCATGATTTGCCTGGGAAAGAAACATTTAAATTCCAGAGACATGGGGAACAAGATTGTGTTGCATGGAAATCAGCAACAATGTGTCAAATATGTATGTCCAAATTGCAACATGAAAACAAACTTCTTACTTCTTCCCTCTTATGCATAGAAAGCACTGGCAATGCACCCCACAATGTCAAAACAAGGAAATGGTGGACAAATTAACTATTTCAGTTCTGTGTCTGACAGCTGTTGTCTTGGCTACAGTTCAAAGCATAATTCAAATGTGAACCAGAAATGGGAGATTCAAATCAAGTTTAAAAAGATACAGCATTTGCATCACTTCTCATGTAACCATGTCTTCTTAATGTTAAACATAAATGTTAATGCAAAGATGGTAACATCTGATCATTGCCTCATTAAAAGACACCTGGCACACCCAAGTTTGATCTAGATTTCCATTCCAGTTAAAAGCATGGGAAGGTGTTGGGGTATTTTTCTTGTCATGTGCACTCAATTAGCAATAAAGACTATTTTCCTGATCAGTAGAAAGTTTTTAAAACAACATAGCTAGCTAACACCAGCTGATTGTAATTTATATTTCAGAAAAACAATCCTTATGCCTTCCATTCCAGCAAGGGGAAAAAATTGTCAGGGGTGAGCAATTTGCTTTTTGACCACTTGGAATTCATCTCCATTTTTGCATCGGAGGCTGAAGCAGCCCCAGACCCAGATGTGCAGTTGGTTTCTGTTCAACTTCAACTCTTTTGGGAAAGTTATACTGAATTGTGTAATTTTTTTTTCCTGAATGCCCAGATTATGTAAACACACCCATTTTATTTTTAACAGTAGAGCTGCGGACGACCACTAAGTAAAGCATGCTAATACTTTCTTCTCTAAGTTGTATTTGGGGGCAAACTTTGCACAATAAAGGATTTAGGGCTTTTTATAACCTCGGGTATGACGACATGTTATGAGCCACTTTGCAAATACACATGGCTACATATAATGGAAACAAGGCATCTTTACTTTCCTTTACCTCACTTTATACTGCCATACCGGTCTCTTTGATCACGTATAAAGCTTCAAAATAGAAAACTTGCCTAACTTGATTTTGCATTTGTGTTCACTGACCCTTAAATCATAGTGCACCAAATTCTAGCCCTTTCCCATACAGCTTGAGAGTGGGCTGACTCTAGGTGTGCCGTTTCCAACCTGGTTTTGAGCAGAAATGGTTATGTTCCACCGATGAGGACTTAACAACAGCAGATAGCCAATGACCAGTGAAAACCAGCCCATGCACCATCTTTGTGGTTTGTTTCTAGGCTGCCCAGATGTTGAAGCTCTCTTAATCCACTTTAGGCATTCACATTCAGCCTGGGAAAGGGGGACGTGTGGAAAGACAAATAGAAAAACTTTTCCTCAATGCTTTGCCTGTGATAAGTTTCACAGTTATGATAAAGCACAGTGATAAAATAAGATTAGCTTATCTATGGCACTCGTGGGTCATCCATGAGAATTAGCAAGGTGGTGGCTTTCAGTAACAGTTTAGGCTTAGCCTGCCAGGCTCTGTGGGCTCTTGCATAAACAGATACGTGTATTTCATGAGCTTTACTGTATGAGCCAACATCGGGGGTTTTATGGAAGGCTTAATTACTCTCAGAGGTTTAGAGAGTGTTAAATATAGGATATTTAGTCAAAAGTAAAACTGACAATTTGAAATAAAAATTGCTTGACACTAGAACCCAAACAAAGGTTTGCTTTGAAAGCATTTGTTTATGTTATCACTGTTTATGTTTTCCCACAATCTGGACTCTTCCTGGAATCGATAAATACCACGTTTGCTAACAGAATGTGCGCTAGCAATTAGCAGAATTCTAACCGATGCTGGGTAAATAACTGCATTGTTTGCTATGGAAATTACCAGTGAAAGACTAACCAGGATTGTTATTCCTACTTCAGAACAGAATCCCTCAGAGTTCTCTCCCTGGTGAAAGGTAACGTGATTTAGGAGAAATATCATGAACTATGGAATCAGGATGGGGAAAGAGTTTGAGTCCCAAGTCAGCAATTTAAGAACCTCAAAATATGGTCTAAGGTACCTTATGTAGAAAATGGGAGTAATAATTATTTCATGGAGTTGTTATAAGGATTAAATAAAGTGAATGTATGAAAACAATATATATACAGTGGACAGAAAGTATTTTTTTAGGGTTAATACTTTTTTCCCTTGATTCCTAAAGAATATCACTTGAGAGTGGAATTCTGCGTTGTTGTTTTTTTTTTTTTAACTCAGGAAACATACAAATCAAATATATTACATTTTTCCCCTTTGCCCCAGGCCTGCATAAACCTGTCAAAACTATATAAGGAAATGATTGCATCAAAACCAAAGCCTGATCTTCTGTTTCTAGCAAGATGAACTATCAGATATTTAAAGAAAACCCTCCTAAGTTTGCACTTGAATATGCTAGATCGTAGACAGACAATAGATAGATGATTAATAGATGTAGATGGATAGATAGATGATAGAACAAAGGCAAGAAGCATCCGAAAAACTGCATTTCACAGACATAAGCAAACTCTGGAGCTGACATTTTGCAGTCTAGGTTTCCAGCTATGCACTGTGTGACAGAGAGATAGACAGGAGTCTGGCCTGGGCCCAGAAACACAGGAGTCCAAAGGGTGACATTTTCGATAGGTGAATTAGGAAAATAAAACAAAACGCAGAATACTTGTTTTTCATGACTCTAGGTGGTGGAGGGTACATGTAGTCTATAATTTCTGAACTTATGGGAAAGAGGGGAAAAAAAACTTCAAAAAAATCCTCAAGAAGAATGGAAGGTGGTAATAGAAGAAATATAGAAAAATGAAACAAAAACCACAAAGTAAAATAGTACAAACAAATCCAGATACTTAAGTCAACACAATCAATACAACTGTTATTATCCTCTCTCATTAGAAGACAAAAATTGTCAAACTAGATTAACACACACACATCAGACAAAATCCAGCTATATATTGTTTAGAAGAGACAGAATTGTTGAAAGTAAAGGATAGAAATTTTGTATTCCAGCAAATAAAGAAAACCTTCCTTAATATCTGAAAAGTAGAATTAAAGGCAAAAAGTAATATATTAGAAATAAAGATGTATACTACATTTTCTTAAGTTAAAATTCTTGAGGAAACTTAATTTTGAATTTGTGTGTACTGAATAGTATAGCTTCAAATATTAAAGGCAAATTAGCAGAATTATAATGAAAAATTGCAACTCCACATTAAAAGGAAATTTCTTATAGAAAGCTTTCAGTAGAATATAGAAATCTTGAACAATGCAATGAATAAACTTGGCCTCAAGGACATATATAGAACACTGTTCCCACAACTAGAGTAGTTATTTCTTTGAGGGAGACACAGAAAATTTATAAAATCACATTCTAAAGCATAAAGCAAGTCTGAACAAATTTTAAAGAATCCATTTTATACAGAATATAAACTAATCAGTTATAAAAAGATAAATGCACACATATGGAAACTTAAAAGCCTACTTTTAAATAACATAAGTCAAAGAATAAATCATGTGAGATGAAGCTCAAGTAGTACTTGAAGAGAAATTTATAGACTTGAATGCTTATAAAAGAAAATAAGTGTAATGAGTTAATTATCAACTGAAAAATTTAGAAAAAGAGCAGAATAAATCCACAAATAACTAGAAAAATTAAGACAGCAAAAACTAACAAAACAGAAGGCAAAAATAGAGAGAGGATCACAACACCAGACGTTGATTTTAGAACCCAAACAAAGGTCTGCTTTAAAAGCATTTTGCTTATATTCTCACCATTTATGTTTAACTATTATGAAAAGAAGAATAAATTAACAAGATTGATCTGATCAAAAAAAAAAAAAAAAAAAAAAGGACTGGAACTGGTGGCTCACATCTATAATCCTAGCACTTTGGGAGGCTGAGGTGAGAGGATTGCTTGAGGCCAGGAGTTCATGACCAGCCTGGGCAATATAGCAAGACCCTGTCTCTACAAAAAAATTTTAAAATTTGCCCAGCATGGTGACATGAACCTGTAATCCCAGCTACTCAGGAAACTGAGGTGTGAGCTATGATCACACCACTGCACTCCAGCCTGGGTGACAAAGTGAGACCCTATCTGGAATGAAGAAAGGAAAGAAGGAAGGAAGGAATTGTACAAACAACATAAAATATATAACTAATACTAACAAGGTCTATAATTATATATAAACAAGAAGCTAATCAGATAAGAAAGCACTGTTATAAACTAAACAAAATTGGCAAAGGTGTGAATCTAGATAAAATGAATAATCTAAAAACATAAATTATCAAAGCTAATTTGAGAAAAAATAGAAAATCTAAATGATCCTATAACTATGAAAGAATTAAAATCAGTAATTAATTTTTTCCTATTGGAAAACACCAGAAAATTTTGCATGTGAGTTCCACCAAATATTCAATTCCAATATACATAAATTCTTTTGGACAATAGAAGAAAGGGAATATTCCCCAACTTATTCTATAATACAGGGGCAGTAATTACCTTGGAACCCAAAATTGACACAGACAGTGTAAGAAAATGGAATTACACACCATTTAAACCTAGAACATTAGCAAGTGAATAGAATATTAGCAAATCAACTTAACAATGGATTTTTAAATGATAGATCATATATTTGGGGTTATCCCTAGAAGCAAAGTTAATTAGAAAATTATTTAATATAACTTATCATATAAACTGATTAAAGAAGAAAAACTGTCATCTCAAAAGATCAAAAAATCATTAAATTCTATAACCATTCATAAAAAATTTTTTAGTAAACTAAGAATAGAATGGAACTTTCTTAACCTGTTAAAGTATATCTACAAAAAAATATGGTAAGCCACTCAATGGCGAAATATTTTTAAAAGCTCCTTTAAAATTAGGAGCAAAACAACATAATTTTGGAGGTTCTAGCCTAGAGAAACACGGGCTAGCAAATGTCTTATATACCAGGACACATGCACAGCAATATTCATTGCAGCTTTTATTTTAATAACAGAAAACTGAATGTTACCCAATTATCCTTTGACTTAAAGTAGATAAGTCAGTTGTGATATCTTTTCATAATGGCCTCTTATGTAGCAGGAAAGCAAATGGAACATATTTATGTATGTGTCCACGTGGATGAGTAATGTTGAACAAAATTGCTAATCACAATACGTATGTAGTATTCTGTTTATATGAAGTTTATATAAAGTTTGCAAACAGAAAAATTTTAATGTGTATATATACACATGTAAACTATTAAAAAAGTGAGTCAATCATTAACATAAAATTCAAAATCTTGGTTCCGTCTGAAGAAAGGCTCAGGGAAATGCCATATACAATTTTCCATATCTTAACCTGGTAATAGATACACAGGTGTTTATTCTTATTAGACCCTACATTTTATATTGTCTATATATTATTTCATAATCTATAAAACGAAACAATGTCACAATGAATGTGGATAAAATACACATTCTTCTTTGATATACTGTCCTGTTTGCCTGTCAAAGGCATTATTTCTAGAAAATTGCCAATGTCTTATGCAAGAAACTTCACAAAGTAATCATTTAATTAATGTCCTTTTGTACTTAGTTGGTCTATGGCCAAATTCTCTTATTTTATTTCCCTTCACATCTTCTAAATCCATGTTTTTACTTAAATGGAACCATAGGTCCCTGTCATTTAGCACTCTTCACTGTATGCTCAACTCAATCCTTGGCAAATTCCTTAACTTCCCTACTTCCTCATCTGGAAATGTAATACCTGCTCCATACTATGGGAGTGAAAATTAAACGAAATGATATCAGCCTGGAATTTAGTGGGCACCAAATAAATGTTAAGTATTATTGACTGTTAAGAAATGAAATAGCTTACATGGAGTGCCAGCACAACTTTGGCACAAAGTAGACGTCACAGCCATGCTTAGTATCATGGATCCAGGCCTTGTTTGTGTTGCTTGTCTTATGACTTCCTGGAGACAATTGTCCCTACCTTAGGACTATACCCATTTCCATGATGCTTGGCCCTATTTGTGTAGGTCACGTTCCTTGAGGCAGGTTTTCTGGTTTCCCATCTGTGTATCTGCATTGACTGATATGGTTCACTGTTGGGGAGGGGCGCCCAGAATGTTCACCAGATTGGATTACCCTCCCCCCCGCCTCCCGTTCCCTTAAGGCCACGTGTTGACAGTGTTTCACAATAATCCTTACCTACTATCAGAATTCATCACGAGGCCATCATGGAGGGTTCCACGCTCCTAATTCTCCTTAACTTTGAGCTGTATGTACCTCCCTGATTTCACAGGCTGTTTCATTGACCAACTACTTTGTCCACTCAGTCATTGCAGGTCCTTCCCCTTGAATAAAATTCAGTGGGGAAACTAATATAAACACTGCTACTGTACAGATAGCTTATAAGAGATCTTTAAAAGTTATTTTCATTCCACCCCTTCTCATCCTCACATTCTTGCATTTAAGCAGTTCCCAGAATTCCAACAATGAATCACAGCTTCCCAGCCTAATAAGAGATGTGAATATTTACTCTTGCTCCATTGAGTTTAAACTTGAAACTCCTGTGACCCTCACTTACATGATAATTATATTCAAATGATGCAATAACCCGTTGGCCTTCTTATGGTATAAATATTTTATCTTATCTCTTCTTTATGCTTGTTTATTCTCTGTTCATTTGCTATGCATTCTTTCTCTCTGTGGTTCAGGATACACATCACTGTTGTTGTCTTTTGGATTATAAGATCAAATGTACGATCTGGAAAATGGTCAAGGATATGCAGAAGAGATTGCTAGGAAAGAGTATCTTACAACTGTGTCATTAATTTTCCCTTTAATTGCCAAGCCCACAAAAGTGCTAACAGTCAGCACACACAGTGTATTCTGTGACTTCCTAACTCCCCTCAAAAAGCTCAAATAAAAATGAGAAATGTTTCCATTCAATGTGCTGTGTATACAGTGCAAAAATTATAATCCATGTAAACATTTTAGAAGAGAAGCCTGAAAACTCAAGACCATCATACTCTGGGAATTTACAATTTAAATATGACGACCATACAGAGTGAGATAGGACAAAAGAAAGGGAGTGGTAATGATATTGCTGGCACTAACGTCTATTCAGGAAATGGAAATATATAGAAAGAGGAGTCAGCTAGTGCTTGGGCATTGATCAAAGAAAACATACGAAAGCATATAGAAGGAAATAAAGGTCACTTTATTTTATAATATTTTTCTTTTGATATTAGGTGGTTACACAGCTAGTCTACTTCTATCACCCCCAAGATTCTAAGGTCTTTTGGCTAATGTAATTTGCAATGTCCATAAACTCAAAGGAGGTTAGTGCTAAAGGGGATATGAAAGAACATTTAGTCATTGTGCAAGAAAATTCAAATACATTTAGGGAGCAGACAGTTCATAGGAATTTGTGAAGCAGTTCATAGGAATTTGTGAAGCAGCCTGGCTGTGATTCTGTAATAGGAAATAGCAATTTTTGCAGAAAACTACAGGGTTCTTTCCTCTTCCCTACCACCACTAAAAGCAATCACATTCAAAAAAAAAAAATTCTTTATTGTGACAGCCACACTAAATATGTCTGCTGACCCCAGTTGGCCCATAGAATACCAGTGTGTCAGCCTAACAACTCCCATTGCACAGATGAGAGATGCCTGTGACGGTGGTGCTTTACCCAGGATTGCACAAGTGGGGTGGAGATGAGTCCAGGATCCAGATCTGAACTCGAGGATGGATTCCATGTGGAGCTATGAAGGAAGGGATGCACAGGTGTTTTTATGCAAGCAATTCTTGCTAAGCAGAATAAAGCAAATTAGATGAGAGGAATATAGAAGTTTTATAAACACTACCAAAGTATTGGGGTCAATAAAAGAGACAAAAAACTTGATTGAATAAAACATCTTGCTTCCACCTCATTGCATCCTTGTCCATATTGATCAGCTGTAATAGAGCTTGACAGAAGGTATTGATCGACGGAGGCAATTCTCAGGTACTCGGGACCTGAGAGCAGCCATAGACTATCAAGAAGGCAATGCTCTACGGAAGCCTAAAATTAGAAAGGTTAAGTGAGAGAGGGCTGGGCCTAAGGTGTTCAATAGCTACATTAATCTAGCAAATGACTTACTTGAGGCAAAATGGGCCTCATTTTCTTCACGTTTCTTCCTCATTTTCTGAAGTTACACATAAGCATATGTTGGTTATTGTCTTATAAATAGCTGTTGGTAAAATGCCTGCTTAAAATATTTGCCTGGGTTTCTCTATTATTGATTTCTAAAGCACTAAGCAGGTTGAATGCACACTTCTGCATTTGTTCCCTACTAAATAAATAAATAACAGAAACAACAGCAAAGAAAAATGTTAAAAGGCATAAATCCATCAAGACATGGAAAACAAAAGAAGACAGTATTGAAATTTGGGGAGCTGGAAGGAGATGGATCCATGGTAAATACATTAGCAGACCCAAGATGATGATATCTGAGCTAAAATAAAGATTATTGAGAAGTCTGAGAAACAATCAGATCCTCAGATCCCATCATCCACTCATATTCAAGACAGTGTCACACCCCCACTGTGGTCAGTGGCTGAAGCTTTATCTTGAAGAGGGTAACAGAGTCTCCAGGAACAGGGTACACCAGGCACAGCTGGGAGCTAGGCTCCAAAGGAGACTTGCCCCGGAAGATGAAATTGCTAGAATGTCTGAAATATGGAATATCTTGAGAGGGAATTTAGACAACAGGTGAAGAGTTTGGAGCAGAGTTAGTGATAAGTATTTAGAAAACCAAACAAATTAAAGAACGAGATCACCATTACTTCCCAGGAAAACAATAGTTATGCAGGAAAGGAATTGTGAGGGTAGTTTACTTCATGCTCAGCCTTGGATGGCATTTAAATAGTCAACACTGAAGAGTAAACACTGAATATTGATGTAATGAAAGTTAATGTATTGAGATGAGGGGGGATGGGAAGGGAAATGTGATGGAAGTGGTGGAAGGAAAGACAGTTAAGTCCTCCGCTTCTATACTGGAAAATCACTTTTTTAAAAAGTAGCAATCTAAGCGTATCATTTAGAGATGTGGAGGTACATGCCAAAATAATCAGTTAATTAGGTTAGGGAGAAGGAGGAGGGGTGTTGTAGGATGTTTTTTATAGTAAAACTTGTAGAGAAATTTGATTCTTTGTAGACCTGTGTGTCTTTGAATATATATATGTATAAAATCAGTGGTAAATGCTTGCAAATTATAAAATATAATAAAGATTTTCAAGCTGATTAATAAAAAATGGAACTATGTTCCAAAAAGCCAGATTAGTGAGAGTTTGTCAAGACAGCCAGAGGAGAGGAGGAGCCAAGAACATCATCCTCCTGTCTCCATGTCTTTCCTAGCAACCCACTCTGTCCACATGCTCTCAAAGTGATGCCCTCATCCCGAACTGATTAGACAAAGTACTCCACTTGGGAATGCAGGAACCAAATGCCCTCCGCCTTCTTGGAGCATCTCGTTCTCAACTGCTTTTGTTTATCCTCTATTTTAGTTACATTTCTTTAGGGTACGTTTTGATCTTGCAGGTAGTAAAAATTAGTTTCTGAGAATCATGGCATCACAAAAAAGATTTGAAAAATTCTCGAGTGCTTATGGAGTCTACTTACCTACCTTCTTCAGAATTAATAGGGTAAATGCCTTTTATTTATAAAGTGTGGGTGAAGCAAGGAGGATTCAATTGCTCATGTACCCTAGTATCTTACATTGTATGATGTCTTATGGTCTTGGATAAGGAGCTCTATGGTTTCTTGTTTTTTATCTGACAAATACAAATTGTACATACTTGTGATAGAATATTTTGATACAGATATATGTTGTGGAATGGCTAAATCAAGCTAACATATGTATTACCTCACATACTTATTTGTGTAGTGAGAATGCTTAAAATCCACTTTTTTAGCAATTTTCAAGTATATAATATATTGTTATTAACTATAGTCACCATGTTGCACAATGGATCTCTTGGCCTTATTCCTCCTGTTTAACTGAAATTTTGTATGTTTTGGCTAATATCTCCTCAACCCCTCCATTTACAGCCTCTGGCAACCACCATTCTACTCTCTACTTTTATAAGTTTCTCCTTTTTAGATTCCACAAATAAGAGAAATCATGCAGCATTTTCACTTAAGACAATGTCCTCCAGGTTCATCCATGTTGTCAGAAATGATGTCACAAATGTCACACTTACATATATTCCATATCTTGTCTATTGTGAGTAGTGCTGCAATGAACATGGACTATTTTATGTCTTTGATATTCCTCTTGCAATAGGGAGATTTACTTCTGGATCTTTTTCCTTTTTGCACTTTGGATGGTGCCTGTCCTTGTATCCACCTCCATCCATCCTGAACCAGTACATAATGTCTTCTCTACTACCCAAACTCCTGAATTCTTAGCCTCAACTTGTAAAAAATAAAAATGCCCTCAACAGTACGTCTTGCCATTCTAAAATAAATAAATAATGCTTCATTATGCCTCATTTGTTCTAGGCTCACATATTCAAGGCTGCCATATGGCTTCAATGGATGTCTAGTGAAAATGTATTTAATATCTCATAAAACCTACATAAAGATGTCAAATGCCCATAATTAAAGACGAATCCTCTTTGAGATATCGCTTTACCAATTAGCCACCTGGAGCTGTCTGGCCAAGTCCTAATCAATTAGCCAGTTGTGGATGTTTTGAAGAAGTACAAGTCCTAAGGAGAGTTGGGAATAGTTAGCAAGCTTAGTAGTGATGATAGTGCTGGGATGACTGAATTCAGGATGTTCTCATTATGAAAATGCCTCATCTCGGTGCAGTTCCACTCCCTCAGGTAATCACCATGGGAAGTAACTAAGCAACATTCCCTGCCCTGTGCAGGATAATAGAACTTTCACAGTGGCTACACTCAAGGAGCAGTAGAGCAGAGGTCATAGAAAAGTACTTGCTAAATCAATCTTACTCTTGGTGGTCCCTTCCTTTTTATAAAGGACAGTTAATGTCTCACTTTAAGTCCTCAGCTTGCTATGCTGCCACGTCCATGAAATTTCATTGTCACTCCCTTCTCCATCAATTCTCTAACCATATAGAAGCAGCTGAGAGAAATGTAAACTTTGGTGTGCCTGGCTTCTGGGAGCTCGGGGAAGACAATGCAGGTGCCAGATCATAATCCCAGGAACCCCAATTCTCATGCTAGTACATTCACTTCATTTTTTGTCTTCCTCTGGCCTTCTATCTTCACCCATTTCACTCTAGTGCATATGGTAACAATATTATTTTTCACCTAGTGGTCGTAAACAACTTTAGAGGACATCTACCTCTGAGTATCCTAAACACCTTGTGATGGGTCACCAGGCCTTGCAGAATGTTTTCTATAAAAACATTTCGTCTTCCCTTTTTGACTTTAAAAAACAAAAAGACTACTCCAATACATGATTATTTATGTCATTAAAGTGGAATACAAGAATAGCCTTTAGTGTGAAAAATTTTGTAAAAGACAGCCAGAAATTCAGAATTTGAGACTGTCCCTTAGTGGAACTTGGGAAGGACAGAAGGCAGGGAAGGATGTTATCTGTGTTGGTACTACCTAGGCACTTCAAAGGGTGGTAAAAGTGCTGATAGAACAAAAGCTACAGCAGTGGTTACCTGGGAACCATTTGTCGTATGGATAGGAGATTGTGTTGATTTCTGCAGGTCCTCTTAAGAAACAGAGTAAGAAAGCTGGACTAGAGACTGAAAATAAAACTGAAACTTATGTTTAGAAACAACAGAATGTAGCTCTATTTCATTTGCAACGGAATATGGCTATAGCTTTCACAAAGTAAAGGAAGTCTCAAATTACATGATGAAAACCATCTTCTCGTGGCTTAAGAAAGGAGTGATTGATGCATCTGCAGTTTGTGGAAGCTTTTTAAGGACTGTTTATGCATTTATTGTCAGTGCCTTGACTGAGAGCTTGACAGGCGGGACCCACTCCTGTCCACAACACTGGTACTACCTATATCTGAGCAGGAGTGATTATTTAGCATCTTTTAAGCACTTATATATACAGTTCTTCAGCTGTATTTTCACACATGCTCCTTTTCCTGTTTGTCAGAACCTTTGTTCCACAGTTGCTCTGCCTTCACCATGGAAATCTAAACTTTCTGGAAGCTGGAAGTAATGTCTTTGGTGTTTTTTTCCCTCCATCTTTTGGTAACATTTAAGGCAATACGGTGACTAAAAAGACAGCCTGTAAATATAGGAATTGACTCACTAATAGATTTTTTTTTCTGGGATACATGTGTCTGTGCCTTTGAACAGAATGCTGTTATTTAACTTCAGTAAAATGTGTGCCTGGAGAGTTTCCCATTTCCCAATATCCAATACTTAAAACAATCCCAGATCCCTAAAAAGCACCTGATTTTCCTGTGCTAGTTTTGTTTCACCCCACATTTGACGGTGAAAATTTCATCTTTCCATACCCTCTGCTATTCTTATGTGTCCACACATCAGATTACAATGAACATGTATTGAATACTTCCCTTTTGCAGAGTACTGTGCTTAAAACTTTACAGCTTTCCTTCTAACCATCAGCTGTAGGAGTAGGCACATTTTACAAATGGGAAAACTAAGAAAGGGCTTTTTATCAACCCTGCTTTAAAATATTAAAATAAGTAGGAGAGAGGATAAGAGATAAAACAAGGGTAGCCAATGTTGATGGCTGAAACTGGGTGATGGGTTCATAGCACTATTGTCTCTATATGTTGGAAAATGTCCATAAAGAAAACGTTTTAAAATTACAAAACTACAATTAATGAAAAAAAATTATCAGAGAAATAACCATTTCTTCTACATCTAATCTTTGGTTAAAATTATTCGAGGGCCTCCTCCTCACATAGAAAATACTCATAATAGCTGAGCTCTATTCTGGACTTCTACCAAAACCTTGGGTTGTATGTTTTCAACTCTCGCTACCTACCATGGCCTTAAAGTCTTCAGATTTCTCTCAGCTTTCCTCCTGAGTATTCCACCAAAGCCTATTTTGTACCCCAGGAAGACAAAAGGGGATGTCATTTCAAATGCCATGAAATAATCTCTGTGCACTGCTCAGTGGTGATAATGTGTACATTTTCCAGTAACTTTTCTCCCGTGTAAACTGCTTCTTCCCATGTTGTCTGTGCCGACACCTCGTTTTCTTGTTGTTAGCTGAAGAATTGTTCATCTCTATTTAGACTTCAGATCTGCATCTGCTTTATGCTGTTCCATCTGTTCTGCATTGTAGTTTCTTTGTAATATATTAGGTGCAGGGTAACATTTAAAGAGACAGTGAAGTTAGCATGGGCCTCAAGCTTTCTATCTCTTTATGAGGAGGTTTCTTAGACTATCAACAGAAATGTAAACAATGTTCTGTTACCATGTAGAAATCGCTTTACCTTTGAACATTTGTGAAATTGCTTTTTTTTTTTTCCTTTTCACCTTCTTTCTTGGCATCATCCCAAACCCACTCTCAGAACTAAGTGACTTGGTCTGCCTGGACAGACTTTGGAAAGTCAAACACTTCCACACCAAAAGAACTGGTATCTGGTGGATAGAAAATTCAAAAGTTCCTACGTATACACCTGGGTCTCTTTGATACTAGAGGTGAGTGGCTGTTGATCAGAGGAAGGGCAGTTCCAACCTAAGACTTCTGAGTCAGCATACTTGCATTCAAATTCTCCCTCTGTCTGTGTCTGGCGTATTTCACTTAACTTTCTCCAGATTCATTCATGTTGTTGCAAATGACAGCATTTCATTGAATAGTATGCTATTGTGTGTATATACCACATTTTCTTTATCCATTCATTCATTGTTGGACACTTAGGTTGATTGCATATCTTGGCTATTGTGAAAAAAAGTATCAATTAAAAAAAGAAAGAAAGAAACTACAAATCCCACCTCTGCAACTAGACTCTGCCAGGCTCAACTTTGCCCTCCATAAAACGGCAGGACTAATACCTACCTTGTTTTCTTTTTGTGAAGACAAACTTGGAAAAGTTTCCAGTATAGGACCTGTCACCTATCACTAAAATTTTATAAAGTCAGTGGCTATCATGACTATTAACTCTTCCAGTCACTGACAGCATGTGGACGGTAATAGCCAAAAATAAGCAACCAACTAAATAAATGTGTTTTCTTGGTTGCCAAATTAAGTTGAAATCAATTTTCACATTAGCAGTAGGGATTTGCTAACTTGGAAGACACAGCTACCAACGAGGCTCCAAAAGAAGGTCTTTGAGGCTGATGCTCATTTAATGTGTCTTATTTACTGGTGAAAACTTTTGCTGAAATATGAGAGTCTTGTTGAATTTAATCTTTCCCTTTCTTGTCTACTCAACTGTCATCATGTGTATCCTCAGAGGTGGAAGTTTTCTGACTGGGGCTTGGTTAGGACAGAAGTTGCATGCTTTGATTTTGTTTTGTGTTTGAGGCTAGTAATGAAGAATTCAGGAGAATTATTGGATGCTCTAGGGAAAAGTACAGATGTCATCTTACTTCTGTTTTCTCTAAAATTGAAAATGACAAAGAACAGCAATGCTAATAAGTGGTAGTGTGTCTAGTTGAGTTCCAAAAAAAATAATTCACTACTTCTGAGGAAATTGAAGTCTTTGATGAAAGCAGCTTTTTGGAGAAATGAAAAATTCTAAGACTGACTAAAATTTTATTGTAACATCTGTGTTCATTCATTTATACTTTAAATAAACGTTTACTGAGCATCTTTTTTGGGCCAGCCACTTTGTTAGACACCGGAATACTAAAATGAATGAGACTATTGTAAAAGGGAACAGGGAGCTCAATTAGAGTCTATAATTTGAAGAGGGTCTCAGAAAGGGGCTAATTGCAAATGTACAGACTGGGGTTAGGTAAAGTCACATGAGATGGTGCTGTACCTTAAGGATTATGACAGCAGGCGGCTGTTACCACCCTTTGGCCTAAATGAGCCAGGGGAAGGATAGGGTACTGTAACCTGGAGGGAGACCAGTATGAAAAGGGTCACCTCTGGGAGTTGCAAACAACTCAGGGATAGACTTCCAGGGAGGTAAACAAAGAGGATCAACTCCAATGTCCCCATGTCACTCTTCTCCTGTCTTCTGAAACTCCCACTGGTACTGCCTATTGGCCAATCACCACCCCCTCACCTCGACTGGGAGCCAGAGAGAAAGACAGGGCGGGCACCCACTAGTGCAGTTCACAGAGGTCGTCTTCCCAACACACAGAGCAGGGTGGAGAAGGTGGAAAATGGAACTGGAAAGAACAAAGGGAAGAGTCTAGCACAACTATGAACTCCCTCAAGATACTCAGTCTGGGCCCGGCACAGTGGTTCACACCTATAACCCTAGCACTTTGGGAGGCCAAGGTGGGAGGATCACTTGAGGCCAGGAGTTCAAGAGAAGCCTGAGCAAGAACAAGACCCTGTCTCTACAAAAAAACAAAAAGAAAAATTAGTTGGACGTGGTGATATGCACCTATAGTCCCAGCTACTAGGGAGGCTGAGGCAGGAGGATTGCTCAAGCTCAGGAGTTTGAGGTTGCAGTGAGCAATGATGATGCCAAAGCACTCTAGCCTGGAAGGCAGAACATACTCAATCTAATGGTAGAAGACTGACACACAAGCAGATAAATTTTAATAATCACAGTCATTAACATTATACTGATATTTATAAAATATAACAACATAGGAGCCCAGATAATAAAACTGCTAGCTCTAGTATTAAGGAGCCTTTACTCTGGATCTCAAAAGATCTCAAAAGATCCAGAATAAAGTACAAGCTTTTTAGGTGACAGGAGGAGGAGGAGGAATATCTTAAGGGGCAGAGGAAAAGGCAAATACATAAATCACACAAATATACAAAGTTTGGAGCGAAAGGTATATGGAACAGACAATGGATTTGAGATTTTGTGAGGCTTTGTTTTGGTTGTTGGAAAATATTATCCAGAATCACCACAATGTGTTTAGTAACCAAGAAGAAGATACTTCTGTCCTGCCAGCTTCCTGAGAGATGTCTGTTTTGTTCACTACCCTGCACGCAGCACCTAGAATAGCATTTGGCTCACGTTAGGTGCTCAACAGCTATTTGGAGAATAAATGAACTAGCAAACAGAAGAACTCCTGGACCTGAACGTAAAGTCCTACATCTTCATTTTAATTTATTAAGATTAAACTTGATGTATATTAGCTACTGGTACTATGTTTATTCTTCCTTTTTGTTCTAGAAATAGATAGATTGAAATACAGTAGTTTTGTAAAGCAAGCACAAAGTGAGGAGGAAGGACATCTCTTCATCACTGGAAACATCATTTAGCCTTCTGTTGCTCAGCTCTCTTCTCTTTCTAAAGTGAAAATTGTGCTCTCCCCCCCTCAGCTATCTCCTAAGCCTGCCATGAAGATCAAATGAGATCAAAGGGGCCTTGACCAGTATAAAGTACTTGACAGTTAAGATGCAGTGACACCTCCTTCTGCTGCATCAATAGGGACTGAGATGGGCCACATGAGTGAGTTTTCCAAATAATTAAATGGTGTTCCATTAAACCAGGGTGTTTCAATCTCATCACTATGCACATTTGGGGCCAGATACGTCCTTGTTGTGGGGACCTCTCTCATGCATCGGAAGGAATCTTGCAGCATCACTAGCCCCCACCCACTGGATGCCATTGGCACTCCCACCACTAGCTCTACCTGTTGTGATGACCAAAAATGTCTCCAGACATTACCAGATGTCCCTAGAGGGCAAAATTGTTCCCTGGTCGAGAACCACTGCATTAAACATTCTTTTTCGATCTTAACCATCTATGGAAATCTCTCTAAAATATGTTGCTCGCCCCTCTGGCCTGTTAGACACAGACTCCTGGATTATTATGCTGGAATACTGGCTGTAACAATCATAAAATCTTTAAGATATGTTAGAACTATTTGGCTGCATACCTAGTCTGCTATATTTTTGTAGGCCTTGTGTCTGTTTCATGTTTTTTTTTTTTTTTCCCCTCCCACTCTCCCTGTGTGGCTGACAGCTGTCATTTCTCTGTAAGCATCGGAGTGTACTAATTTGCTATTTCCAATCTGCTGAAGATTTAAAATTGGTGAGCCAGCTTTCATAGAACACATCTAAAATGAGAATCCATAGGCCCCGAGTTTGTGCCTGGGTGTGCAGGAGCCTGACAGATCAAATTGCTTTATGTGACCCGTGCAGAGACTTCCTTATTCTTCAGTTCTCAACTCTTTTCCTCTTAGGGGCATTTGCCAGGTAAAGAAGGTGTCATGATGATGATGATAGCACTTTATGATGTTACCCACATCAACTTCCCCATATCCTTGATTTAGAAGGAGATAAGAGAGGGATGGAGTATCTAATAATAGTTCAAACATTCCTGCCCATTGTGTACAAACATTTCAGAGAGTAATTAGTCTTCTATTTTCTCACCACCCTCCTCACTCCTACTTCCATTTAGCAATTATATGAGAGGGGTGATATATCATTTATACAGTCTATGAGCCTGCACAGAGCCTGGTATAATATAGGCCAATAAGAGATTCTTAGATATTTTAAGTAAAATAAGCCCAATGTATTAGCACCTAGCATAGGGGCATGGTGCCAGACACATAGTAGGCACTCAAAAAACAAATCGTGCAAGGAAATATATGAACGACAAAAACATAATCTAACTTCCCAATTGCCAATGTAAAAAGAACTTATGTAAGGTGTGGCAAGCCAAAGACAAGGACTTCAAAAATCCAGATGAGGAAAGTGGTTGGTAATGAAAGCACAGGCTGATCTTTTATGTTACGGATACAGAGAGAACTGTAATAGTCCCAGAGGGGGGAAAACGAAATGACTGAACTTCAACCCGTTTCCTGTTCTGTTGCAGTTCTTTTTTAAGTTCACAGGTTGGGGATGGCCCAGTACATTCCAGCTCCTAGCGCAAATCCACCTCCTTTTATTTTCTCCATGCTAAATGCTTGTGTTTTTCAATGGACAGATAGAAAGGTTAAGACACTCAGTATCAGCCTGACACCGGTGAATAGGATCTCCGGTATCTCTAACAGCTCGCTTGACCAGGTTGTTAGGCTATTTCTGTCTGCGGTAGCAAGGAATAATCCCTCCCGCCAGCATAAAGCAACCTGTAGTGGAACTCTTACCTGAATGGCGAGCAAGGTCAAGGGGAAGCATTTTATTTAAAAATGGCTCTGTACATAATAAAAAAGGGATCAATGTCTAATATGACTCTGAACACGAGGAGAAGAATAGCATTTGACTTGCCACGTTTTTTTCAAGGTCATGACTGGTCTTAACAGTCCCCATTGGTGACAGGGATCCAGATGGTGATTTTGGACCAGCCAGACCCTTGAGAAAGGAGGTCAAGACTGACCAGTTTCCACCCACCCAGCAGTATGAAACCCGAGACATTCCTGCTAGCAGATTACACTCAGGGCTAGGCCCAGAATCCAGGCTAACCTGAGAGTGTCCCCCAAATTGAATGGACCCAGGGATGCTGCGACTTGTACCTGTAGATTTCATATGGTCATTTCAAAGAGGAGTCCTGCTAAAGAAATCAAGGCAATCTGACCTGACCAGTGTAAAGGAAATAGACCTCAAAATATAAAGAATTCTTAGACTATAGTAACCATGTATTTGTATTTTCAAAAAGGTAACATTAGTCACAAAAGAACTGTGTATCTCTTGGATTCTGCAGTCTCAACATTTTAGATAGGTCACTGGTTAATTGGGCTGGGTTAATGGTTCTTTTTATTATGGTGACTTTTAACCATCTTTCTAGCAGAAGGTGTCTGATTAAATCATGGGCTGCTGGTGGTGAGAGATATCACTTCTCTGGCATTTAGCTTCCCCCAAACAGAACAAGAATTGCAAGGAGTGGCTTTGGAACACGGTGCTTATTTAGCTTTGTTTTGTCTACATGCACAACAGAGCAGCCGGCAGTGGTTCTGAATGACTTTTCTAATAGGATGATTACACAGGATCTGGGGCAATGTCTTGAGGGCAGCGTTTCTGGAGTGTGAACAAGCAGTAGTGTTCTGAGGTGAATTGGGCTCAGGTAGAGCTCAGGATTAGTAAAACCAGGCAGGAAACAAGGGATGAGGGGCTAAACAAAAGTGGGAATGGTACTGTTGCTAAATTCTGGATTGAATTCTTGGCAGCCTGCTTGAATCCAAAGGACTCATTGAACCAAGGGTTCTGTAGCTAAAAAGAATATGTAAATATATCTTGTGCAGATATATTGATTTAAGGAGGTCCTGCTGGGCATTTTGTAATTATTTGTTGAGTAGTGCTGGGTGGTCATTTATTAATACATATATGTGATTTAAGAGAACTATTTATAAGCCTTTAAGATATGAGTTATCTTTAAAATAAAGATGGGAAAATGGGGGCTTCATCCCCATTAGTCTTACACACTTTGAACTGAAACTTGACTTATACCGGGGCTTTATTTGAGAATGGTGGAACGAAAATGGGAGAATGAGTTTTCTGGTTCTCTTTTGCTCATTTTATCATAGATGAAATTCTTCTTATACTTCATAAGTTAAATTAATTTTGAAGCGTAGCCTGGGAAACTGAATACCAGGAATAGCCCTGTTTCAATGAGGAAATGTGTTCTCATAGCAAATGTGAAAACGAGTTGTTAAAACATAACCCATTTGTAACCTGTAGGCTAACCACGTATGTTTATGCTAGTTATAAAGAATAAGTTCTGTATGTAATAATATACGTGGACATGTATATATGGATTATTTATTTACCCTGAATCCATTATACCCAGAGAAAATTATGAAGGAATGTTGAAATGTTAACAGTAGCTATCTCCAGAAGATAGGATGTAGGGTAACTTTATTATTTTTGTTGTTGTTCTTGTTTATCTAAATTTTTCTTCTACAGTGGGAATGGAGTACAAATTATGCTTTTTTAGAAAAACAAGAAATAAAGGTTAAGGCACACATCTGGCTTTTCGATTCAGGTGTATTTGATTTTCCCTTCTCTAGCCTGCTCCCCCATCTGTACTGGTTTCATCCCAGTGATGCAGCTTAAGCTGTGGATTTGAAGAAGGTGATTCTGTGAGCTTATTAATTTAAAGTCTGTGGCGGTGTCAGCATTCCAAAGGTATCGACTCAACAGAATTGAGCCACATCATGGTAATTAGGATTGAGGGAATATTGGTGGAAGGCACTGGGAAAGAAATAAGGGAAACCAAAGATAAGGAATAGAAATATCTGATATGTGGAACTCTCAAGCAGGAGACATTGATTTGGGGGAGGGGGGTGAACAAAAAGCGAGTGAAACTAACAGAAGTGCCTGTCAGCTTCTGAATTCAACGTGCCCAACAGAGGGCAAATCTCAGCGCATGAGAAGGGCCAGAGAAAGATGGAAAAACATGAGCCAAGGAAACCAAGTAAGGACAAGTCCCAAGCTGTGTGGTGGAAAGTCACGCAGTGGGCACAGGAGTGTTTGAATGGCCCGTCATGCGGTTAGATCACGTACAAAGCAGAGGGACTCTCATGACTCATTTGTCATGGGTAGAAAGGGGGTGGAGAAGGGGGGAGGTTTATGTGGGAGGAGGAGCAAGGCCCCAAGACAGGGAATGGAAACAATTTAGATACATGTTATTAATTGTTGTCTCCAAAGAGCCTGGTGTGACAAGATGGATGATGACACAGGAGGTATTACTTAAGTTCACTTCCAACATAGCTCTCACTGTGTCTTTCCATGCAGCATGAATCATAATCTCTGGAACTTTCTTGTTTCAAGCAAGGAGGCTGCAGCACTGATAAAGGCTATTGGGAAGATGGAGTGTTACATCACTGCCATTTTTGCAGCTGTTCTTCACCCTCCTGTCAACCCCAGCCTGAAAGACCGCAGGGTGGTAACATTCACCACAGCCTAATACTTGACATATAGGGAATTGTCTCTAGAATGGATTTTTCAAAACCTAAGTTATATTCTAAAATAAGTGGTTAATGGCCCCATTCCCACCACCACCCTCTGCATCTTTCATCTTTTGTCTACAACAGATGTGGCCAATTTTCCCAGGGATGAAATCTACTCCACGTGCAGGAGCCTATAGTTTAAGCATTATTATTGTTATGCTGGTAGTTGCCATTGTCATTTAAACTTCACACATGTCTAAAGAGTGTTTGAGACAATTTTCTTGAATACAATAGAACCTTTCAATAAGATTGAAATGTAAGAACTTTTTAACAGAAGGGATAGTTAGAAACTGCAAACCCAAGTGTTGTATTTCTCATTCTGGGCATGTTTTTTCTTGGGCAATATAGCAGGTACTCAATAAATACTTTGGAATTAGAATAAGTGGGTTTTGATTTCACAGAGATCACCTCTGTGTTGCCTTTTAATATTATATCTATTGATCAGATTGTCTTCCTTTCCTTGGTCCTTGCCTTGGTTAGGGGACATGTTAGTTGGTTAACTCATTTGTTCATACAACTAACTGAACATGTGCTAAATGCCCAGAAATTATGCCAGGCATAGACAATGTACCACTATGTTTTCTCAGCAACAACAACATCAGGAACATAGTTTCCTAAAATACCCGCCATTGCTGGCATTGATAGCAAAGGCATATTGATGACCTACTGTTTACAAAGCAACTTGCTAGGCCCTGAAAAACCAAAAGTTTATAGTATAGCCTCATAAATACAAAAAAGTAGGGCATTTTATTTAAAAACAATAGTAATATATAGCATATGGCATTATAGTTTACGATAGTTTACTATAGGTAAGTTATTTAATCGTGTGCACAGAAATGATGAAAAGTATACACTTCCACTATTCCCATTTTGGCATTGAGAAAACCGAGTTTTATAACCCAGAACTTAGAAATTGACTTGCCCGAGATCTCACCTCAGTACAGAGACAGAGCAAATAGCACACTGTCTGTCTACAGGGTTTCTATTTTAGTTGAAATACCAACCATACCCACACTACTTAGTTGTGCCAAACCCAAAGATCGGGTGCATTTGGATGTGTGCAATCTTTAGCTGGTTCACAAAGATATCGAGGCAGTGCACCATCTCTCACCAAAGCAGCCATTTGGCCAGGACATTCTCCTGCCTCCCTAATGGGCTCTGGGTCTCCCTGTGAATGCTGTCTGTGATGAACCCATGCTCGGCTCAGATTCTCTCTACATGGGATCCCTCTTCACTCCTCAGCAGTGCCCCACATTCTGCTCACCCCATTGCCACACTTGGTAGAAAAGTCCACGTGCCTGGGACTGTTGCGGTGCCTGGCAGAACAACCAGAGTCCCACAGAGGAGAAAACAGTGGGACTTGCCTTATCCCCCAGAAGGTTTGGCTCAGATTCCCGCTCTTTGCAGGCAGGACAGACTGCTTGGGCTGCCAGTGAGTTCCCGGAGCCTTGTACACTCAACTGCCTGTGACAGGCAGGCAGTCAATGTTTAGAAAATGAAACGGTGGGTGGGTGGGGTGGGGCAAGGGAGGAAGAATGGGAGAGGGAAGAAGATGGAGAAAAGAGAGAAGGAAGAGAGAATGGAGAGAAGGAGGAACAAAGAATTGAGAAAAGCAAGAGAGAAGGGAGCAAGGAAAAGAAACAAAGGCAGCTAGAAGGGGGTGCTGAGCTGGCTGGGGAGAAGAGATGACCGCGAGTCAAGGTAAGGGAGCACTGCCCAGGCAGGAGAAAGAGGACAAGGTACTAATCTTGGCTCTGCCAGTGACAGCCTGTGGAGCCTTGGACAGGTCACTCAGGCTTTCCAGACTATGGAGTGAGGCCCATTTGTGACAGAAGGGAATCAGGCCAGATCATGGGACAGATCCCTCTCTACGTGAGCACCCCTGTCTCCATCCGGGTCCTCCAGGACCCGCCAAAGCTGCCCACAGTCAGCACTGACCCAGTTCCTCTGCACGGTCCCCAGTCTCCATTTCTTACCAGGCACCCAAGTGTCCTAAATGAACACAGAGAAGAACACGCAACTACAGTTCCCACGGGAGCAAGACTGCAGAACATGGAAAGGATGCTAGAAGGACAAATCTTATTTCATTTAGCCTCTTCTGAAAGCGGAGATTCCTGTAAACACAAACCCTAGGGCCTGCCCTCTGCGGCACCTGGGCAGAGCCTGCCTAGGAAGCTTCAGAGAGGAGAATGTAAAATGAAATATAGATATTTATAATTGAAGTGTCTTTCCCCCGGGTATCTCTTTCTTTCTTTCTTTTTTAAATGAAAATTCAGTCCACTGAATATTTAGCTCCCCAAGGAAGACGCCTCAGCTGTCGATTACGCTGAGCACGTGGGGAGAAGCTCTCACGGAAAGTGACGCCGGCTCCTGGCTAATGATCACCTTGCTGGGGATCAGTGCAAGACAAGGTCTTTGAGCTTGGCCCCCTTTCAGCTGCGAATTAGGTGTTATGTACAGAATATAGCTACAAGCGTTTTGTGCAAGTCTGCAAACCAAATGGTTGCTGGATCCAATTTTGTACGTGTACAGGTATATCAAATAAATTTAATTTCCCCATTGAAGGTGCTTGCTTTTAATTCCAGGGCCAGCAGTGCAGAACAGTTTCAAAGATTAAATTTTCATTCCAAGAGAGAAGTAGTTGGGGATAGAACTTCTAAAGCACAAGTAACCAAAAAGCAGAAGGGTTTTGGTGCACACAGCGGAGGTGGGGGTGCGTAAAAAGATCTAGTGAGCACTGGACAGACAAGAAAGCTTCAGATGCAAGATTACCTTTGCCACCTCATTTTAAACCACATAATCGCCTTATTTATAACCAAAGCATGGCTGGCTTTGATGTCCTGGCTGCAGCAGCAGGGACCCTGCTGTCATCTGAGATTCCTGGTGCTTCTGTGTTATGTACAGACTGAAGCTTGGCTGTCCAACTGCTACAAATGCGCCCTTAATCGCTGCTACAAAATGCACCTGAATGAAGTTTAATTTGAAGACCAAACTCAAGGGGTTTTAGGAATAATCATAGATCACTTTCCTCATGAAGCCTTTTCTGATTTCTGCCCCTCACCCACGACAACTTGGCCACACCTCCTATGTCTTGCTCCTCAGCCCCTGAGCACGTGTCTGTGACTACAGCTGTCCTAAGAGCTAGCGTTGCCTTGGCATTAAGCTCTGCAACCTCGGGCAAGTTCCTTTAGCTCTGTGCGTCTTCATTTTTGTGTATTTTAAATGGCAATAATAGAGTGTTAAGGATTGATTGAGAAGTGCTTAGAACACCACAGGCACAAGGTACCTATTTACCCCGGGTAAATAGGCCCGTGGAGGACAGACTGTCCTTGACTCCTTAGGACTCAGCTCAGTGCCTAGCGTGTTTTCACAGCTTAGAGGGGGAACAACACAAAAACAAAACAGTTTATTGACTGACTTTTGATCTCAATTTTTTGTCTGCCTGGCATTTTATACTTTAAAGCCTTCAAGTATTTGGGGGTGTTCACCACATTGAACTAGTTAAGATTGGTCCCATTTATTGAGTGCCCACACTGCATGCCAAGTACTCTTTCAGGTACTTTATATAAAATATTGTTTCATTCTTACATCGCCCTCTTATTTTTCCCATTCTAAATGCCAGGAAGGTGAGACTCAGTTTAAATAACTTGCCTAAGATGGTAAGCTGGTATTTGATCAGCCAGGATTCAAACACTGGGTGTCCTAACTTCACGCTATTTTATCGGGCTCCTGCACATCCCATGGATGTGACAATGGGACGATGTGTTGGCATGCCCTGCCTTGCTCTGCCCACCCAGACTACTCTCCTCACGTGCTCAGGGAAATTCCTAGTTAGCCTGATGGCTGAGCCTCCCATCCCAAAGGCCAGAAACTCGGCCTAAGGTGAGACACAGGGGAGATTTGCTCAGCTTGTCCTCTGGCCTCCCGTCCATGCCACCACACTGTCACCCGGAGCGTGGATTCCCCCCCCATTCAGAGTCTGCTACCTGCTCGTGGTCACCCAATTAATGGCGAGGCCAATGGCATGCTGGACCTTATTAATGATCCCTAACCCCCAGGAACATCCACTCACGATTCTATTGTAAGTTCACGATATTGTTGAAAAATAATCCTGTTTACAGTTTGCATGGCAGCTAGGATCATTCTGAGAGCCTATGGCTGCTGCTTAGAGCAAAAGCAAAGGAGGCCTCTTTTCTCACAGTTAATACATGGCAACCCTGGAATTACTGCATACGTTTTATGAGTGAGAAGCTACCTGTCATTGGAATTAAGTTTCTTACTTTCAAACACACAAAATATTTTAGAAGATACTGTTGTATAAGGTATCTACAATGACTTATGAGAACAAACTGCAGCTGAAGAAAATTGTGTGATAGGTACATACGTACATATATATGGTCAGCCCCCCAATATCCATGGATTCCACAACTGTGAATTGAAAATATTCGGGGGGAAAATTCCACAAAGTTTCCAAAAGCAAAACTTGAATTTTGCCAAGTACTACGTTGAATCTATACGAAGGAAGTGACATGTGGCCATTGTATTAGGTGTTAAGTAATCTAGAGATGATTTAAAGTATACAGGGGCATGTGTGTAGGTTACATGCAAATTCTACGCCATTTCCTATCAGGGACTTGAGCATCTGTGGATTTTCGTACTCATGGGGGAGGGATGACTTTACGCGTGTATATGCCATTTACTTTAAAAAATAAAAATAATTGTTAGTTCAAGTAGTAAGTTGGCAATAGCAGCAGTTCTGTTCAGCTGATGGTCCTTGAATATGAACAGATTCTCATGAATAAAGAGGTGCTCATAGCTGTATTTATCTTAAACTGGATTTGTTTTAGAGAGTTGAGTATTTCAAAGCAAAGTGTATGTTAACAAGTTAAAAGTGTTTTAATAAGAATGCTTTCTGGGGCTTTTTGTCAGCACTGATCATATTTTAATGGGCTTCTATTTGTTGCACTTATGTTTTCAGAAGAGGGTGTATGTCTTCTGATGGATAAAAAATAAAGTTACCTACTCACTAATTGTTTTATCAGATAGTGGCCAATACAAACAGTGGGCTAAGGCCGGGTGAGCAAATATACAGTCGTGATCACCATCAGATCCTTCCTGTGCCCGTGGCAGACATCGAACATCAGTCTGAGCAATGTTAACATTTTTCTCAATACCATCCTCTATGCAGCCACCGACAGTCCGTCAGTGTTGGCCACCAGCGTGACCCCTGGGCTAACAATCCTTTTGTCTCTCCATAGTTAGATCCAATGTTCGTATGATAGTAGCCAAGAGTAAAGACAGGACTCCATGTGTGATGTTGAATAATGAAGACAGAAATACTCTCTGAAAATCACACCATGTGAGCCCTCTATTGTGAGAAGTGGAATAATCGTTTTTAGTCTAGGAAAATGATTAACCATTTGCAATTAGGCTATATTTGGGTAAGGAAAATGCACTTCCTACAGTATATAAATCTCATGTTTTCCACTGGTGAACTGTCACTACTGGTCCATGTCTAGGAGACACTGTCCCTTTCCACCTCTTCATCTCTTCCCGAACTCCTACATAATCTTTATCAACAGCAGACTCTTCGAAGGCAGGGTCTGTGTCTGTTTTCCTTCCTCCTCATTGTATGTGAGTGCCTAGCCCCAGGTGGCATAGTCAGTGGGTGTGAATGAATTAATCCTCCTAATGAGTTCCCTCCCTCCAGGCTTTTTCTTTCTCATTTTAATTTGTCTTAATTTATAAGATTAATAAACCAATCTTTTCTTCAAGATTTCATTTTTAATTGACAAATAGTTGTATATACTTATGGGGTGCAATGTGATGTTTTCATACATGCATACATTGTAGAATGATCAGGCCAATTAGCATATCCATCACCTCAAATATTTAATACATATCATTTCTTTGTAGTGAGAACATTTAAAATCCATTCTTTATTTCAAAATATTAAGAGGGTACAAATGTTTTTGTTACATGGATATCTTTTGTAATGCTTAAGTTGGGGTTTCTAGTATGCCCATAACTGGAATAGTGGTCATTGTAAAGGATAGGTAAGTTTTTACCCCTCACCCCTTTCCTTGGTTTCCGATGATCTTTACATCTTTGTGCCTGTGTGTGCCCATTGATTAGTTCCCAATTATTAGGGAGTACATGTGGTGTGTGTTTTTCCATTCCTGAGATACTTCACTTAGGATAATGGTCTCCTGTTCCATCCACATTGCTGCAAAAGACATTATTTCATTCCTTTTTATGGCTGAATAGTACTCCATAGTACATATATATCACATTTTCTTAATCTACTCAAGAATTGATGGGCACTTAGATTGATTCCACATCTTTGAGATTGTGAATTGTGCTGCCATAAACATTCAAGTGCAGGCATCTTTTTGATAAAGTTACTTCCCTTTGCATAGATATCTAAGTAATGGGATTGCTGGATCGAATGGTAGGTCTACGTTTATTTCTTTGAGGAATATCTATGCTGTTTTCCATAGAGGTTGTACTAATATGCAGTTCCACCAACAGTGTGTAAGTGTTCCTTTCTCTCTGCATCTACTGTCTTTTGACTTTAATAATGGCCATTCTGACAGGGGTAAGGTGGCAGCTCATTGTGGTTTTAATTTTCATTTCTCTGATGATTAGCAATGTTGAACATTTCTTCATTTTTTTTTTTTTTGGCCATTTGTCTGTCTTCTTTTGAAAAACTTCTGTTCATGTCTTTTGCCCACTTCTTAAAAGAATGGATTTTAACAATCCCCTTAACAATTTTGAAATATATAGTACATTATTAACTGTAGTCACCATGCTGTGTGATAGATCACCAGAACCTATTCCTCCTGTCTAGCTGAAACTTCATATCCTTCAACCAACATCTCTCCTTTCCCTGTCCACCACCCCACTCCCCAGCCTCTGGTAACCACCACTCTACTCTATTTTTATGAGTCTGACTTTTTAAAATTCCACACATAAATGAGATCATTCAGTATTTGTCTCTGCCTGGCTTATGTCACTTAACATAATGTCCTCTAGGTCCATCCATGTTGTCTCAAATAATAGAATTTCTTACTTTTTAAAGCCTGCCTCCACTCTTGCTTCCTTTAATCTTATCCTCTGTATTCAGCCATATGCAAATCTAGACACATCCTCCCCTGCTACACCCTTGTCTCTTTTTCACCTCCTGAGAGAAATCCAAGCTTCTCTTCAGCCATGTTGCCAGCCAGCCAAGCATTGCACTTGACTATTTAGTAACACCAAACTCTTTAGGTTCCCCACAAATATGTAGTTTCTGCCTTTGGGCCTCTACTCATGCTGTTCCCTCTAGCTTGAATTTTTTCCTCACCTACCTCTAGCTCATCCTTCAAAGCTCAGCTGAATCATCACTTCCTTAGAAATACTTCCTTGTATCCCAGAGTTGAAGTCAATGCCTCTTCTCTAAAATCCCATATTGCTTGTTCGTGTTTATATTTTAGTACTCACCATATAATATTAGAATAACCTATTTTTATATCTCCTTGAAATGGTTATGATGTTTTTTCTGCTTGTCACAGAAAAATCCAATTCAAACTGGAATATACGAGGGCACATAAATGAAAAGAGATATGTAGGCATCAAGTATAGTTTGTTCCAAAGGTCCCTAGATTATTGGGGCTTCATTTTTCAGTGTTTCTCTTGACCCTGTCCCTCCTGGCTAACTCAGATGAATCCTTTTCATGGCATCAAAATGATTCCCACAGCTCCTAGCACAAGTTTGCTCATTGATATCCTGATAAAAATAAAGGATTTCTCTTCCCCTTACCAGTAGACAAAAGCTCTCATTGGACCAATAAAGACTGGTGCCCATTCATAACCTAATCACTGATGCAAAAGAGTGAGATGATTGGCTGCAACTCCATAGCTGAAAAGTTCAGATTTTCCTAAGATGGGGGAGGAATAAAGGATACTTTGGAGGCCACCAACAATATCCACCATATTCTCCAGTTAGACTAGGCTCCTAATGGTCTGGGGCGTCGACTAGTCATCTTCGCATTCCCAGCCTGTAGCACAGTGCTTGATACCTGCATAGTAGATAATCAAGACACAGTTGCTTAGCTGAAGGGAATTGAGCCTGCCTGGAACTGAAAAACATGTCTATATCCGTGCATACTTCTCTACTTTAGTTCTGAGGTTCCACACCCACACTGGCTGCCTCCTGCAGTTACTTCTCACCCTTCCACTAAATGAATCCTTATGCCTAAAATGAGTTTCCATTTCCCTTAGACTGGGAAATTTCTCTTAATCAAAATTCACCTTAAACCCCATCCCACACCCTCAATCCCAGAAAAATCTGTCTGTTTAGAGATGCTGTAAGCTTGTCTTACAACTGGAAGATTCTGTGATAAATGCAAGAACGTATCACTAGAAATGATGCGAATATCAAAAGAGAATTGTTTTCCAGTCAGTTCCTTCTTATTAAATATTTCCTGAAGGCAGTTGTTATATATCTTTTGATTGTTCCTGCACAAGAAAGAGTAACAGAGTAGAAAGAGATCAGACTTTGGAAACGGGTCTAGGTCAAATCCTGGTACCACCACTTCTTAACTCTGAAATGTTGGTCAGGTGATTTAAACTCTGAGCTCAGCTCCCTGTTTAAAATGGGGATAATAATATCCACCTCACAGGATTATATTAAGAATTAGATAAGATGAAGTATGTAACATGGCTGGGACAGTTTATGGCCAATAGATACCATTCCCCTTCCCTCCCTGTGGTGTCCTAATGGTGTGCCTAATGTTTTGGGTTCCATAATTCCCATCTCCAGGTGATCCAGACCGTTGAGGAAGATCACTGTTACTAGAGAAGCACTTTTGAAAGCTGGTCTGGCCCCACAGTGTCTAATCACAGGAACTTGAAGCTTCTTAACAATCTGTGATATCTTGTCCAGGTCCCAAAAAAGGTAGTTATCTGCCTACCTTGGCATGCCTAGGCTTTGTTTGCCTGGTGAGGTGGAAAATAAACAGCTTGCCAGCTGTGGTCAAGATGAAGACCTAGATCGGGTAAGTATAAACGTCAGGATTGCTGTAGATTCCAAAGAGCCTTAAAAGTATTCTCAGGGTTCCCTTAACTTTGGGCTTCCACCCACGCTACCTCTGTGATACAAAATTCAGCCTCATCTCCTATTTCCAAAAATAAACCTTACTGAAGATGTGTATCTGGGAAGAGAAGTTGTCTGTAGACCTCAAACAGCTTCAGGTTTATCACTGGACATCCTTGCTTTTAAAACTCTAATCAGGACTAGTACCTGGTTATTCTTTCAGACCTTTATACCTCTTTTTGGTTCTTCTCTGCATATTCTCTTTCCTTCCCTTTCTTAGTTTTTGTTCTGATTTTCCCTTTGGACACAAAATTCCTTTTACTATCTCATGTAGCGCATTTTATCATCAGTTTTCATGGTTTTGACTACTAGTCTCCTAACCTTGTGGAGCTCATCAGAAATTATCAAACAAAGATAGTTCCCTCCCTCAGAAGAATTCTAATTTCAGCTGTGATAATTATAAATAACATTCATTTCATATGTATAAATGTGAATGGATTTTTTTCCTTGCAAAGATTTACAGAAAGGGCCACACCATAGAAAGGACTACGAATGTTCCAAAATCCCAGTGATTAAAAAACAAAAGCCAATGGCATTATTTGACACCCAAGTGGAAAAAGGGCAGATATGTTAAGTGTTCCTTGCCAGTGGATTTCTAGCAGGGGATAAAAGACCTGGCAGTTCTCAGAGACAATAGTTTTTAGCCACACACTCTTGAGCTACTTGGGGGAGCCAATGAAAGAAAATCATTGTCCCAGTGTACCATTTTCTCTCTCTTCACGCACAATCCTTTCTTTTGGTAAATACAGCTGCCAAAAGATCAGCTCTTTAAAGTTTTACACCTCTCCATTTTCATGAGAAGAACAATGAGAAGGCTTGTGTCATCTTTCAGTAACATAATTCTTCAAAGTATCACATCACAGGTATGTGTTCAGACTACTGAGACAAAAAACGTAACACATATCTTTAGGATTTTTAAGCAAAGTTGTTTTCCTTTGTATAAAAGGAATGCGTATCTACTGTAGAAAGTCTGGAATATACAGATAAACAAAAGAAGAAAATAAGAGTCATACCCCATGCCAGCACCCAGAAATAACAAGTGTTAATATTCCATTACAAATGCTTTTGATCTTTTAAGTGTATACGTACACCCGAGTATATAGTTTCCACAAAAATGGAATTGTATTATATGCAGGTTTTCTATTTTTTCAAATTTCACATCCGTCCCACCTAGTCATGTGAAAATGCCAAAGTATTTGGTATGTTTTCAGTATATACTACTGTTGTGAGTGTAGAGGTATTTGTAATCCACACAAATGATGTTGTGTTGTAGACCTCAGTTTTTTACATGGTAGTATTCCATGGTATATATATACCATGTTTTGTTAATCCACTCATGAATTGATGGGCATATGGGTTGATTTCACATCTTTGCAATTGTGAATTGTGCTGCAATGAACATTCGAGTCTTTTTGAGAAAATGACTTCTTTTCCTTTAGGTAAATACTCAGTAGTCGGATTGCTGAATCAAATGATAGGTCACCTTTTAGTTCTTTGAGGAATGTCCATGCTGTTTTCCATAGAGGCTGTACTGGTTTGCAGTGCCACCAACAGCATATAAGCATTCCTTTCTCTCTGCATTTATGTCAGCATCTATTGTTTTTGGATATTTTAATAAAAGCCATTCTGACTGGGGTAAGGTGATATCTCATTGTGGTTTTGATTTGCATTTCCCTGATACTTAATGAAATTGAGCATTTTTTCATGTTTATTGGCCCCCATTTGATGATCTTTTGAGAAGCTTCTGTTCATGTCTTTTGCCCACTTTTTAATGGGGTTGTTCGATTTTTTTTTCTTGATTTGCTCGAGTTCTTTGTAGATTCTCATTATTAGTCATTTATAGGATGTATAGCTTGAGAATATTGTCTCCCACTCTGTAGGTTGTCTGTTTGCTCTGTTATTTTCTTGGCAATGCATTAATTTAATCAAGTCCCATTTATTTATTTATTTTTGTTGTTGCTGTGATTGCCACTGGGGTCTTCTTCATAAATTCTTTGCCTAGGGTGATATCTAGAAGAGTTTTTCCCAACATTTTATTCTAGAATTCTTATGGTTTCTTATTCTACATTTAAGTCCTTTATCCATCTGAATTAATATTGGCAAGTGGTGAGAGATACGGGTCCTGTTTTCATTCTTCTACATGTGGCCATCCAGTTTTCCCAGCACCATTTACTGAATAGGGATTCTTTTCCCCAGTGTATTTTGTTGTCTGCTTTGTTGAAGACCATTTAGTTATATGTGAATAATATTTTATCTGGGCTTTCTATTCTCTTCCATTGGTCTTTCTCTATTTTTGTGCCAATACCATGCTATCTCTGTTACTATATTCTTATAGCATAGTTTGAAGTCCAGAAATGTGTTACCTCCCAATTTGCTCCTTTTGCTTTGGCTATTTAGGCTCTTTTCTGGTTCTACACAAAGCTTAGAATTATTTTTTTCTAGATCTGTGAAATATGACATTGGTATTTTCATGGGGATTGCATTGAATCTATAAATCATTTTGGGTAGTATGGCTATTTTAGAAATGCTAATTCTACCAATCCATGAACATGATGTTTTTCTACTTATTTGTATCATCTGTGATTTCTTTCCTCAGTGTTTCATTGTTTTCTTTGTAGAGACTTTTCACCTCCTTAGTTAAGTATATTCGTAGGTATTTTCTTTGTATCAATTGTGAATGGTATTGAATCTTTGATATGACTCTCAGCTTGACTGTTATTGGTGTACAGAATGCTACTGATTTGTGTACATTGATTTTATAACTGAGACTTTGCTGAATTCATTTATCAATTCCAGGAGTCTCTTGGTGGAATCTTTGGGATTTTCTAGATATAAGATCATATCAGGCCAGGCGTGGTGGCTCACGCCTATAATCCTAGCACTCTGGGAGGCTGAGGCAGGTGGATTGCTCCAAGTCAGGAATTCGAGACCGGCCTGAGCAAGAGTGAGACCCTGTCTCTACTAAAAATAGAAAGAAATTATCTGGCCAACTAAAAATATATATAGAAAAAGTTACCAGGACATGGTGGTGAATGCCTATAGTCCCAGCTACTTGGGAGGCTGGGGCAGGAGGATCGCTTAAGCCCGGGAGTTTGAGGTTGCTGTGAGCTAGGCTGATGCCACAACACTCACTCTAGCCCAGGTAACAGAGCGAGACTGTCTCCAAAAAAAAAAAAAAAGACTATGTCAGCAAAAAGTGATAGTTTGATCTCCTCTTTCCTGACTTGTATACCCTCAATTTCTTTCTCCTGCCTGATTGCTCTGGCTAGGACTTTGAGCATCATGTTGAATACAAGTGGTGACAATGGGTATCCTTGTGTCATTCTAGTTCTTAGTGGAAATGCTTTCAACTTTTCTCCCTTATGATGTTGGCTATGGGTTTGTCATATATGGCTTTTATAATTTTTAGATATATTCCTTTTATGCCAAGTTTGTTGAGGGTTTTTATCATGAAAGGGTGCTGAATTTTGTTGAATGTTTTTTCTGCATCTATTATGTTTTTGCTTTTGTTTATGTGGTGAATCACACTTATTGATTTACATATGTTGAACAATCCTTGCATCCCTGAGATGAAGCCCACTTGGTCATAGCAGATTATTTTTTTCAAGTGCTGTTGAATTCAGTTTGCTAGTATTTTGTTTAGGATTTTTGCATCTATATTCATAAGGAATATTGGTCTATAGTTTTCTTTTTTGTTGTTGTTGTATCCTTTCCTGGCTTTGGTATCAAGGTGATACTGGCTCCATAGAATGAGTTGGGGAGGATTCCGTCCTTTTTGATGTTAGAGAATAATTTCTACAATATGGGTAACATAAGCAATGAGATTGAAGCAGCAATAAAAAAATCTCCCAACAACAAAAAAAGCCCCAGACCAGATGGATTCACAGCCAAATTTTATCAGACCTACAAAGAAGAATTTCCCATTCTTAAGATTAGCCTATTCAAATCCTTAGATTTGGGGGAGGGGGTTCATGGCTCTCTTTTCTGCTTACTGTCGTCTCCATTTATCCTCAGGGATATGTTTGGAGACCCCCAGTAGATACCTGAAACCACAGAGAGTTCCAAACCCTATATATACTATGTTTTTTCCTATGCATATATACCTATATTATAGTATAATTTATAAGTTAAAAACACTAATAGAACGATTATAACTATATGCTATAATAAAAGTGATATAAATATGATTTATTTCTCCCTCTCTTAACATATCTTATTGTACTGTACTGAAGGCAACTGAAACCATGAAAAACAAAACCTCAGATAAGGGGTAGATTACTGGTATTTGTCTGACTTCCTTGCAGATTTGAGATAATACCTACTTTAAGGCTTTCTACATTTCCTATATTTTGACAATCTATTGTCTTTGTTAACTTTCTTTCTTTTGCCAAAAATAAATTCTTAAGTTTTCTTTTGTCCATACACCTTTATTTACACTTACGGTATATATTTTTCAAATGTCACTGTTTTATTTTGTATGTTGGAAGGTGTGCTAGTTAAACCTGTTTAATTTGCTGCAGAATTTCTTATAACTGGAATGTTTATATAAATTGAAGGTATTTAAATTATTTTCAGAGTACTTTTGTTTGTATAATCTCATCTGATCTTTATGAAAACCCTGAAAAGTAGATGAAGTAGGTATTATAATCCCCATTTTGTGGCTGAGGAAATTACTTTGACTCAGATTTAGTGACCTGCCCAAGTTCACACAGCTAATCAGTGGCCAAGCCGGGATCAACAGTCCAGTCTCTCACTCCCTATCCAACAATATCCTCACCAAGATTACCAAGAGTCAGGATTATTTCCAGCAAGCTACAATCATCTTAAACTTCTCCATGAGAAAGTTATTTAACACCTGATGAGATAGTCACATCCAAACATATTTTAATAAGTCTAGATTGATTTACTATTTTGGTCCAAGAAGTGAGCCCAGCGATCTTCTCAAAAGAGGCAGAGGTGTTAGTGTGGAAAGTGGTCACTCATCTCTTTGAACAGTTATGGGAAATAAGTTTCCCTAATGAGTCCTATTCTGAAAGTGGTCAGTGAAAATAATTTATGATTTTCCAGGTAAACCATCTATCTTCTAAACCTGGCCTCGAATTGTAGAGATGGAATAAACCATTAGGCCAAGAAGAACAGAAACTTGAGAATCAAGAATGGGAAGTAAGAAGTAGTTTCTAATCACTCTCACATCAGAGAATGTCCTCCCAGAAAATGAGTATGCAGTTAATTTTGACCTCAGTGCAAACCATAAAGAGACAGATGCAAGAGAAATATTGGACTCTGGCCCCTAAAATCAATGAATACTATGCCAGGGATGGGACTAATGAGCTGGGGGTCAGGTGGTTGTTTGTAGAGGAAGGTAAAGCCGAACTCTCCGCTCCTGCTGGGGTAGGAAAAGGTGATTGAGTGATGGGGTTGATGGAGGACGCACTCTTCAGTGCAATCTTAATTACATTACAAAATGCTCTTCATCAGCATTTTGTGGACAAGGAGAAAAAAGCTCAGTTGGCTAAGGCTCTTTAATCCTGGCATGTCCTTCAGCACCACAGGCAATAACAGATGAAACCTGTGTTCTCTGACTGAGCATGTCTTCCTCTTAAAAAGATTCTTTTTGCATAATCCAATTGAGCAAGTCTTGTAGTCGGTACTTTCAGAAGAATCAGTATTTCAAATATTTGCCAAATGAGCTCAAGATTATAACAATAATAATTATAGCTTCTATTTACTGATCGCATACTGTGTGCCAAGCATTGTGTTTAACAAGCACCATTTCATTTACGCTGGAGGAAAAAAAACTCTAGGGCATAAGTACCATTATTATCTCCATTTTGCAAATGAGGAAATTGAGGCTAAGAGAGGTGAAATGAGTTGCCCAAGGTTACAAAGCTAATCACTGGTAAAACCAGTATGCAAATCCAGAATTATCTGACCAAGGACAAATTCCTCTGTTCTCAAGATTTGTATGAGTTATCTGTTGCTGCTTAACAAATTACTCCAAAGTTTAACCACTTAAAACAACAAACGTTGTTGCTCACAGTTTTTGAGGGTCACAAGTCTAGAAATGGTTTAATTGGGTGTTTCTGGCTCAGTCTTTCTTATAGTTGCAGTCAGTGTGTCAACCAGGGCTGCAGTCATCTGAAGACTCAACCAGAGCCAGAAATCTGCTCCAACATCACTCATGTGGCTGTTGGCATGAGGCCTTAGCTCCTCATCATGTGGGCCTCTCTACAGGGCTGCCTGCGTTTCATCTATAAGATGTCCTTCAAGGCTTTTATGAGGACCACCTGAGACAACCTACGAGCTAGTGCTATGTAAGCCGAAATAAGCTGCACAAATTTTAGATATTATTGTTATTATTTGAATTTATCACCATCTTACTTAGGATATTCAGAGACATAGATATTCCTGACTCCTGCAAGAGAATGACCAAGATCATGAGTAATTAACTCCATGTCCTGATGAAGCCTAACTGTAATGGAGGTGATATCTTATCCAGGGCTCCTTAAGGTAAAGAAGATGAGGAAACCTGGTTTCTGCACAGAGCTCCCATTAAACGGTTCATAGTTCGTGGTCTGCCTGGGAATTCCTGCTTGCCTTTATGTTGTATAGAAAAAGCTGTCCTTGCTTACAGAGACCTGGTGGCTATTAGAAAATGAGCACCCAAACTCCGGTGTTCTAGCCCCACGTGTTGGGATCCAAATCCAGGATGGAAGTAACAAATGGTCTGGGTAGAAAATGAAGTCAGGGCATAGCCTAAGAAAGCAGAATATGGCAGAAAGTCTTTAGTGTAAGATGAATCTTTTTGTGTTTGTATTTGTTGTGAGGAAACTGGTGCTCATTGAGGTTCTGTAGTCTGTAGACCACCACACTTGGTTGTTGTTCTAGAAGCATGCCTGGCACATACTAGGTGCTTAGTAAATAGAAGTATAATGGTAGTTTTGTTATTATTGTCATCATTCCAACTTCGTATGGCTGTTTTGAGAAGATTTGCAACTTTTTTTTTTAGTATCCTTATTACTCATAAGACTGTAAATTCCATAAGAAGAGGAATTTGGATATCTTATATTTCTAGTACCTAACAAAGAAAAGATATCCAGCAAATATTACATGAATGAATATACATAGCATGGAGTCTAGTATATAGTAGGTGCTCCATGGTTGATAGTTACCAGCATTATAATCAACACCATCACCATCACCATCCCCACAGCATGAGAATACACTGGTATGGTAATTCAACAGTGTTCAAGTTTATGACCATGAGACTTCATTTTTTCTTCTACTTCAGGCATCTTTAGTTCACAAAAGAATCTGTTTCTTTTTCCCATGGTAAAAAAAGATCTACTCTACCATATTGGTATAATGTTGTTATGGCTTGAGGGGAAAAAAATCATATACTTGAAAAACCTTAATAAGCCCTGTAATCAGGTTCACCTAAAATCACTTGGAGTCACTCCCCCCTGGTATTGAATCCCATCTCCATTCTTGACTACTACCATGTGGCCTTGGATAAGTTATCAAACATCTCTGGATCTCTGTGGCCTCATTTCTAAAATGACAAAAATAACTCTAACCAAATATTAATAAGGCTATTGTACGAAATAACTGAGATTCTTTTTGCCAGATTTTTTGCATGTGTTTTTTCTATATTAGATGTTCAGTAACTGTTTATGGAATGAATGTGTTGACTAAATCAATGATGTAATTTATGTCCCCAATTTCACTACTCATTCCAACATCTGAGTCAACATGAGAAAAGATCCTTCCAAATGTTAGGGAACTGTGAAGGGATGTAAGATGTAGGTTCCAGGACTCGGTGTGACTTTGGACAAATCATGAGATGATTTAGAGTCTCAGGGGTCTTTATCCACAAAATAAGAGGAAATGGAGGTTAAGCAACAATGGGAATGCACTTACTGCCACTAATCTGTACACTTAAAAATGATTAAAATGGTAAACTTTATGTTATATATATTTTACCACAATTTTAAAAAAAGAAGAAAGTCTGGCTGGCTAGAATACTAGCTTTCTAATATTGGAATGCAAAAATTTCAAACCAACAATATTAGCTAGCACATATAATACTTTTCTACTGTGGTCCTAGGAGTGAGGTATTATTATTACTACCCCCATTTTACAAGATGAGGAAACGGAAGCTTCATGAAGTATTTCCAGAGCTGGGGTTTGAATCAATGTGTGTCTCATTAGAGAGCTGAGCTCCTGAGCTTTGCTACTTGTTTTCTGATGGCTGTTTTGAACAAGTCACCAAATAACAAATACAGGCAGCTCAACTCCTGGTCATGTGAGCTTTGGTAGAGAAGATGGTACTGAGAATGTTAAAGTTTGTGAAAGGCCTTGTCTTCTTGCATTCTTTGAAGCTCCCAATATGTTGAAATAGAGGCAGAGAAGGAAGGAGAGGATGGAAGAAGAGAGAGAAGAAAGAAATGCCAAGACACAGTTACCAATATTTTTCTGGGTGTTTTTAGTGTTCACATTAAATTATTATATTTGTGTGGTTATAATAACAAAATACCTGATTGGGCAATAACATCAAAAGTTTCGATCAAAGCCCAACAAGTTTGGGAGGCCTGAGAGCATGTCCAGCCTTCTGCCTCCTCTTTCCCTCCCTCCAGTTCCTTCCACAGTGAGGGGCCCTGGGTGGCATTGCAATGTGACCTCAGCTGGCTCTTGGCATGCCCGTAGACAGGGTTTCTAGGACACTACAACTGGAGAGAGGAACAGCAAGTCCAAGATGCACATCATGTCATCAGATTGACAAGACGCAGCTACTAGGACCACAACCCGGAAGGATTGTTCTCCCAGTCCCCTCTCATAGACTTGATTCAGTCTTAGAATAGCTGCAGTGGTCATAGTAATAACAATAACAGCAGCTAACACACAGAGGGCTGAAAAATGCACTATACATTACTCATTCATTCCCTCCAACAATTTGGTAAGGTAGGTACAATCATTAGTCATCTTTTTTTTTCCCATATGAGGACACAGGCACACCTAAAGGTCAAGTGATTTGTCCAAGGTTGTGAAGTTTTTAAGACACAGAGGCAGAGTATACTCATGGACAATGGCTACCATTTATGGAGCACTTATAATGCGGCTGGTGCAAGGATTGACTAGAATAACTCACACATAATCATTTAACCTAGAGCCTCACTCCAACCCTACGAAGGTAGTACTACTACCACCATCCTCAATTTGCATATGGGAAAAGCAAGGCTTAGGGAAACCAAGGAACTGACTGAAGATACACAGCTCAAAAGTGGCAGAGCCATGAGGTCAGAATGTGCCAAAGCACAAGTAATTACCTCTTCTGCCCTTTGGTTGTCTCAGCACCTGAATAGAAAATAAGGTATATTTCTGACTGTTTTTCAGCATCACCTTGCCTGGTCTCCTTAACAGTTCAGTGCTGTGAGTTTTTATTTTTGCTTTTGTTTTATTTTCATCCTAGTGAAGCATAAGGGAGGGTTCTAGTCTCCTAAAGCATGACATTTCCTCTTAAAGGCCAAATTTGGTAATAACATTGTTCTGTTCAGTCCTTATATCAAATTTCTTATAGAAGATGGATATCATTTGTGGTGCCTTTCACAGGGACAAGTTGCAATTGCTTTTCAGTAATCTTTCCTTATAACGATGAAGAACAAATTCCAGCCAGCCAGCCAAGGTTGTTCTCATAATTGTGTCTGCAATAATCCACCATTTTATATTTATTTCATCAGTTTCAACAGTTCACAAGAACACCCATAATCTTAGATCCAGTAATCAACTGTTTCAGAATTGCCCCATCCTAAATTTAGGCCTTGCACTTGGTAATTTAGCTAGAGAGCTTCATTGTCGAGTGCCACTCTTTCACGGATGAGGGAAAGTGCTACTCTTTGGGCTGTATTTAATTCTTATTATTTAGCAAGTTGAACTGGATACCATGGAGTTTAATAATGCAGGGCATAATTGCTTTAATGCTACCAAGGCACATGGCTGCTGACTTCTCTCGTCTTTGCTGGGACACGCTCACAAATGAGACGCTGCTGCTCAGTGGGCCTTTTCTGCTTCAATATTCTAAGAAAACAAATATCGTTGCAGTGTGGCACTTGTGGAGGAATCGCTTAAGAGGATGAAGTAGTCACCAGATAGAGCTATGCACAGCCGCTAACATCCACTGGGTGAGGACTACTAAGTGCTTGGCACTGCACAGTCAGCTTATTTAATCTTGCCACAACCCTAGGAGGTAGGTACTATTACCATCCATTTAGAGTGGCTTAAAGAGCTTAGTTTATAGTCACGTAGTCCAAAGCAGAGAATGCCTGCTCCAGAGTCACCCATTTGCAACCACTATTGCATTGTCTTCCCAGCACAAGCTATTTTCAGTTCTTTTTGCAGAGCATAAGGAAAGACAGAGAGACAGAAGACTCAACATGTTCTTATGAAGAATGAAGAAAATCTCAAGTGAGTTGTGAATTCCGGATGTGTATTTGCCTGTTTCCCAGGTGGACTGTCATGACACTAATTGCCAGTCAGGTTTGTCCTCATTTCTTGTCCCCCATCCACTCTTCAAATATGACCCAACAACCAAGAACAAAATGAATTTTACTCTGAAGTTCAAAGTATCTTATGAAGCTATATCAATTCCCACTGCTAAGATTGCTTTCACTTTGTAGTAAGACTCACATTTGATTGCATGATAAAAAAAAAAATCACTCTTGTTTCATCAAAATGTTTAAACCCTGCTGACACCAGTATACATGTTGAGAAAAAATAGATTTATGCTAACCAAGTTTATTTAAAGAGTATATGTTATTTGTTAATAGACTGAGAGTGGCGTCTTACTGACGCTAAATTTGAGGTTTATACATCTGAGACAATCGAGCAGATTTCAAGATAAATCATGGTAGAATTAACAGTATTTGGATTACACCTACTGATCACCAAGAAGTGGGATAAAAATTCTAAAATGTGAGCATATTTTTCTAAACATAACTTGGAATTCATCAAACAATGAACTTTTTGAGGACACTTAAGTAGATAAAAATCAATTCTGCTTCTAAAAATATTTAGAAATAAAAAATGGTCTTGTCTGCTGAGAAATTACCCATTTTTAATGTTTCATTTTATAGCAATAATTTTGTTTTGACTTAACTTGTGCTCCTAACCTCTGAAAAACAAAAATAATCAACTATATACAATATAGCTTGTTTTGTTTATTGCTTCATTCAATAAATATTCCTTGATGCTGTATCAGGCATTGTGCTCTGGAGAGACAGCCCCAAGTGAGATGCCGTACCTGCCTTCACAGGTGCTTTCTACTGGGGAGACAAGTTCTGAACACAAAACCAAATCAATATGTGTAATTTTGGATAATAAATGTTATTACGAACACAAAACAAAATTAGGAGGTAGACAACGCCATCTTTGGAAAGCGGAATAGTCAGGAAAGGCCTTTTAAGGAGGTAGAATCCCAGCCAAGACTAATGAATGGGGAAGAGTGTTCCAATTCCTTTCGTGTACAAACTTCTCACCAAAAAAAAAAAAAAAAGTCAGGAAACCACCAGTCCTGCCTAAAGGAGAATAATTGTCTTACCTCCTCTTACCCTCCTCCCCTCTTACAGTTTCCCTAGTTCTGTTTTCTTTGGAAAACATTTCTCTAAGAGAAAGATCTCAGTCCATTTTTTAACATTACTCCTGAAGCGAGGCCAAAGCATTGCACTTCTCCTGCACATGAGCCAAATTCGAGCAGCTCTGATGTGTTGACCAGTTCTACTAATAACAGCGGGCAGCCTGTTTCTGAAGGCTCCCATCTGAGTGGGGCTGCCTTAGCCTCTGGACTCAGCAGAGACCCCTGTCCCCATGGGAAATGCCTTACCATCTCACAAACCCATGTGACCCCCTAATCTGGTTGTTTTGCCCTGATGAGAAAGTGTTGGGACCTTTCCCATTCACCAGGCTGGGACTTAGGAGTTCCTACACTAACCTGGAAATCATTCTTTATGCTACTATCCAGGGTGTCAAAACACCTTCTTCTCAGCCTTTAGAGAGAGGAGGGGAAAGTAGGGAAATGCCATTGGATGGGATTCTCCTAAAAGCCAGGTACTGTCCCAGGCAATGGCAGCCTTTACCTTATTGGATCTACCTAGGTGCTCAGGAATGTCCTCATTTTACAGGTGAGAGAAAACTGAGCCCCAGAGTGCTTAAACCACTTCTTCAAAGTCACCCAGTTCATAAGTGGTAGATTATGAAATGATTTGATCCCATTTCAGGTTCCAAAACCATCTCTGTCTTCTTTGCACTACACAGAGGTGTAGGAAGCTGTCAAATTCTCTAGTCCCCGAAAGAGATAATATATGGAACTCTCCACTGCTGAGCATATCCCAAAACCTACCTAATTCTCCTGGGTCAGTGCCTGGCATGTGGGACATCCAAGCAACATGTTAAGGTCTCAACCAAAGAAAGTTACAGTTTCTAGGAACATAATTTCCAATAAGAGAAGATATTTCAGGCAGGAAACTGACTGCCTTAACAGTGGGTGCCAAAGCCCTTTGGGCAATTTATAGAGAAGTTGAAATAAGAAACAAGACAAATACATTTAAACTTTACCCAATTCCTCACGGTTTGGGGGGAAGAAAAATATTTTCTGGGAATGGAAAAAAAATAGATTCATTCCTCTCTGCTGTTACATGGGTCCAGCTAGGCAATAATGCACTGCAAAGCCGAATGCACTGATCGGTTTCTCAGAGCTATTACTAAAGTTTGCAAAATTTTGCTCAAATTCTTCCTGGCAGAGTTTCAATATTGTCTGTTTAAACTGGAATTGGGCTGGTACTCTTCATTTCTGTTAAATCTGCCCAAGCTGGTGATCCCACCGCACAAGTCTCCCAGTGCTGCGGCCTCCACCCCACGCAGGCCGGCAGCACCCTGCCAGCCAGCGCCCTCTGACGTGACTCAGCTCAAGGAGGACTCAAGCAACCTCTTTCTCTTCTCAGCTACTTCAGATAAAGAAAACTGCAAACTACCACAGGTCAGAGAGACAGATAAAAATCCTGATTGCCTTAGCCGTTTTTCTTGTTCACTAGTCAAATGGCAGTGCCTGGTACGGTACCCAGCATGTAGTTTATACTCAGTGAATATGGGTCGAATTATTGGAAATCATAGACTACTGAGATTAGAAGTGACCTAAACATCACCATGTTTCTATTGTGCTTACCAAGTGACCTTCCAGTTCCCCCTTCCTAGGGGGTGCACTCGCTCCCCAAGTAGCACCCGCCACCTTGGGTCATGCTTGATGGTTAGAAACTCCTTCCTTCCATTGAGCTGAAACCTGGCTGCCTGCTATGGTACAAAGTTGAAAGAAGGGAATTCAAGTATTTTAACATCCACTATGTGCCAGGAGTTATCCTTGGTACATTTACATGATCTCATTTATTCTTCATAACAACTCAGAGAAGGAAGTAAACTGCATGTGGTTCAGTCCACACTCATCCCACCCTGTGTTCCTGCATTATTAACTTCCTAGTCCTACACCCTTGCTTTCATGTTTGCCCTCTCAGGGTAAGTCTGAAGATAAGATTATCTTTTGAAATTGTAAATCAAAACTCATCACTTCCCTGCTTGGCTTTCCATTGTACTTGGACTAAAGTCCAAATCCTTTACTGTGACCTACAAAGCTCACTCGATTTCGCTGCTTCCTGCTCCCTGACCTCATCTCAGCCACTCTCCCACTTGCTCACTGTGCTGTGGGCACGCTCTGTCTTTCCTCTCTTGAACACAAGTTTGTTCTCACCTCAGGACCTTTGCACATACTATTTTCTCTGCCTGGAGCCCTCTGCCCCCAATTCTTTCTTTGGCTGACTCACTCCTTGTTGCCATTCAGTTGTCAGTACAAATGCATTTTTCTCAGTGAAACCTTCTCTGATTGTAGAATTTACAGTTGTTCCGCATTTCCAACCAGTCATTCTGCCTCCATAGGTCATACAAATTATGTTTCCTCCAAAGGTGCTCAAACCTGTCTATGTATATCAGAACCATGAAGGAAGCTTTTAAAAAACTACATTGTCCCATCCCAATATCCTTAGACATTCTGATTCAGTATATCCTCGAGGTTGTTCAGAAATCAGTAGTTCGAATAGCTCCCCAAATGATCCTGATGTGCAGCGGATCTAGGCAAGCACGTGTCTGATGCTTCTGTGTGGGTTAGAATCCTGCTTTCATCACTGGTCAGTTGTGTACTCTGGGAAAGTCACTTAGCACCTTTAACCCTCATGTCTAAACCTGTGACAAGAATAGTATCTGTGTTGTAGGGTTATTGTGAGCACTGGGGGAGCATTTTGAGTGAAACATTTAGCATGATGCCTGGCCCACTGTAGGCCCTCATTAAACATGGGCTGCCATTGTTATTGTCACCTCCCTGCTCCTTTTACTCCCCATCCCCTGGGCAGCTCTTCAGGAATGTCAAGGCAACCATCACAAAGTACTTTTCCAGGCCAGTTACCCTCAGTTTTCTTCTTTTTAAAATCCTTTTCCACATTGCAGATTCCTATTTCCCCTCTCACCAACAGATTACATCCCAAGAGGTGGTGTAGTATTTCTGCACCCCAGAACTCACAGGGGTTGAAGCATCTCATGCAATACATGTAGGTAATTGGGCTCCAGCCCTGGACTTCGGATGACAGTCATTACCGGTCCTCAGAGGGCAGCTGTGTGCAGCCTCTCATTCCAGGGAAGTCTCCTCGTAGGGGAACTCTACGTGCGAGTGTCTGTAATGAAGGGAGCGACCGCAGAGAGGCTCTGGGAGTTTCTGTATGCTTTTCATCCTGACATACTTAATGGAGAGCCAGAGCCCAGCCCACATTAACTCAATTAAGTTCCTGGGGGTGGGTTGTAGATTTTCAACCTTTAGTCATCATAGTCAACACCATAGGAGCAAAAATAATGAAAATGGTGCCTCGGGAAGTGGGGAAAGCAGGTCTAAAAGTCCATTGTGAACTTACAAGGGAGGAGGAGAAAAGGCCAAATGTAAAAAGCGAGATGAGTGCTAGTTAATAATGAGGTATATAGGGACTTGAGGGAACATATAAATAAATCAGGGAGAAAAACATCTGGACATCACACAGGAGATAGGTTTTGTTCTAAGTCATGGGCCACTTTTCTGTCTCTTAAGGTTGAAACCTGTCCTTATATGGTAAGGGACTGCTGGGGAATAAGGATAGATTCATTGATAACCATTATTTTGTGTTGGTAAAATATTCTTCGTGCTCCATAAGATGTTCAGTCACATCCCTGTGATGGAAAGATCAATATTCTTGTCTAAGGACTGATGAAATAGAGTCTTGAAAAAGCAAAGGGAACTATCCAGCGTCATGCCCCATGTAGTGCCAGGCCGAGGAGGAAAATTCCGTGTTGTCTAATTGCTAGTCCAGTGTCCTCTTCTCCTAGTGCTAGCAAAGGTTTGTGGACTGTTCTACTCATTCATTCTCTCACTCTTCTTCGGTTCCCCCCCCCCATATATATCCAAAGCTACCCTGTTCCTCTAAGCAGCTCTCATCCTCGGCTGTCACGTCACCCCTCCGGAAGTTCTTGACCCATGGAGTTTTGCTCCTACTCCAGTTATAACACAGATCTTACTAGATTCTTGTTTTGCAATACTTCCCCCCGCCCCAATGACTTTCTTGAGGGCAGGGCTATGTATATACTTATCTTTGCTTTCCCAGCTTATTACTCTATGCAGAGTATAGAGTGGATTCTCCAAGTGTTTGTTGAATAGTTGGATGGATGGATGGACAGACAGATGGATAGACGTTCTTTCAAGATTGAGATTTTAATAAATATCCAAGAAGCCAGCTTGCTGTCAAAGGAGGGTTTTCTTGACTTTCTCATAAAGATAGAACCCATCTAATGCTTTTGGTTTAGATCTTCCACCATAACTACCTACCCATATTCTGTTACAGTTTCCATTGCTGAAATATTTACTTGATATGAAGCTGCAATAGCCCCCCCAAAAGGGAAACAGTTTGTCCTAGGTGGCAGTATAATAAGAATAGCATAGTCTCCAGAGTGAGGATTTGAATACTGAGTTATTGAGTGTGTGAATTCTTGCTATTAACAGTAACTCAGCTTCATTTCTCAAGTGGCCCTTGTGTTAAATGGGGACAACATTGGTACCTCCTGTACCAATGGTTTGTGATTCGCTCCAGCACTTTGCGCAGTGCCTGACACAGACTAAGTGCTCAATGTGTGTGAGCTCTTTTGTCTTCCTACTGCATACATATGAATCCCTGTGACCCGGAGGGTTTGGCTGAGTCAGCCCTGGATCTGGAGACTCCTGCAAAGCCTGAAGAGGTGAATGGAGCTGCTCAGGGAACTAAACCCACTATAATTCACTGCATCCTCAGACAGCTTACTCCCCATCTCTGAGCCTCACCCTCATCATCTGTCCTTGCAGAGCTGCTCTGTGTTTCAGTGAACTGGAGGTCACACTCTGAGTATGCTTGCTGCACTTGGCCTGACCCGTCACATGCACTGGACTGTAAGCTCCTTGAAGGAGGGGACTGTCTTATATCCTCACTTTTGCACATTGGGCCTAACTTGCTCCTCAGGAGGCCCTTGATAAAGTTTTGCTGAGTTGAAATAAACTTCCCTAAATCGCTTAACATGCTCTTTTGGGGACTTCATCAAACTCCTGAACGCTGAGCTCCAGAAAGGTTCTGGCCCATTACCCCTATTCCCCTGCAAGCAGTTAGTGAACTTAATGATCCTGCTGCCCCCAGCATGGTGCAAAGCCCACCCCTCCCAGGTTGCTCCAGGATCTTTCCCGGAGCCAGGCTCTGAAAGCCCTGGCAGCAAACCTTCCCAGCAGCGTTTGGGAAGCTAGGCCAGGTTCTCTCTTAATAGAGTGACCTTCCTTTAGATGAGAACCTAGCTCATGTTTAGAGGTAGAAGGCTCTCCTTGGAGTTGTGAGATCCTGCTTTTTACACCTGTGTCTACCTAGCACAGCACCTGGCACATAACACACACTCCACATATGGTGAATGAATGGGTGAATGAATGAGGCATAGTTTTTTAGTAGTATCAGCCTCGAGGTGTGTAGCATTTAAGTAATAAAAGAAGACTAGGGAGAACTACTTTTACTATTTTCTAATAAAAAAAAAAGTCTCATCCCATGAGTGATTTTATGACCTATATAAGCATAGGGCAGAGGAGGATGCAACCAAATCTTCTGGTCATTTCAATAAACACTCTCTCCAACCCTCTGCCCTTTCATGAATTCTCAGTTGAGAAATATCTGTAATAGGTGAGCAATGATAATGTCATCGAATAAAGATTGATGGAAACAGATATAAACCCAAAATGTTTTTAGTGCCAGAAATACTGTTTGCTCAACAATAAGTTACATCAAAGGACTTAAGCATTTCCCACAGAGGTCAGCAGTTCTGCAAATGATGCACTGAAATTCACACCTCTGCCAGAAGCACTCTGTTCCTGGCATGAAAAAGAAAAAGTCACATCTGTTAATGTCAGTACCCGAAGGAGGCAATTTTGCTTTTTCTGATTATTGTTCAGGTGCCTCATTCTCCAAAGAGCCAGCCTCTGGAGGCTGGTTAGACCATGTAAAATTTAAAAGCTTTGTTTTAAAATTTATAAATCCTTTTTTTTCATTTTTTAAATCCTGGAACTACAAATGTAGACTGAAGATGTCTGTGGTGTATGAATCTTAGAAGTACTTCTGTTTCAGCAATCATCCCTGTTGTTCCCATAACTGGCCACATCTTTAAACAACCCACATGGCCAAAGCTATATCCTTGGTGTTCTTCGTAACTTAAAATATTGTCCTTTGTTGTTCTAGCACCTGCTGTCTGAGATTCATGATTTTTTGGAATCAAGGTATTTGGCGTTTAGAAAGTGAGGATGATAGTGACATGTGCATGACAAGTGCCTTTTCTTTCCTTATGTCATTGAATCATCACAACCCCCATACGACCTGAAGGCGTTATTTTGTTGTAATGAGTGAGAGGAGTCACCAGCCAGGGTTAGAACTCAGACCTCTGGAGCCTGCAACCAACATGTCCTCGCCCATTCTCCTGATCCAAATCCACCTCACCTGTTCTGTGTGTTTTCTTTTAACATAGAACCTATCCACTTCCAACATACAAAATAACCTCCTTGTTTATCATGTGTATTGTTTGTCATCTCAAATCCGAGTTCCATGAACACAGGAATTCCTCTTCCTTTTCCTGTTCTGTTCATTGATGTATCCCAAGCTTGTGAACAGAGCCTGGCACTTAGTAAGCCTTCATCGTATATTCCAGTTGTTTACCTATCGTATCATGCGATTCTATCTGTGCTTCACTGGTGGAAACACAGAGGTCAAGAGCCACCTGGTGATTTACTGAAGATGACACAGTGGGCAAGTTGGCAAGGAAAAACAGATCTCCTTACCTCCAGCCCAATTCTTTGCCTAAACCCCAACTCTATCTTGCCGCACTTTTATTATGCTATAAAACGAGTAACTGTTTATGAGTTCATTCCTGGGCACATTATTGCTTTTATATTACATTGAAGAACTTGAGACGAACAAAAGATATAGTGCTATCGATTGTTCTCAGAAACTCCACTTTTCTGTCCCTCAAGGAATCCTTGCTTAAGGCTGGTTCTGAGGCCAGGAGCCGGTCTCTAACAGAAATTGCCTCCAACGAAGTCCACCTCCACTTCAGGGGAGGGTTGCTGTAGTGCTTGGTTTTAGGAATCTTGAAATCAACCATCTGAATTGAGGACCTTTTTCTGTTCCTAGCCACCAGACTCTTACGGAACCTCAGTGACCAAAAGGCAAAATGCTAAGATGTTTTTGGCTCCTGGATACTCAGTGAGTCAGTATCTTCTAGGGAAGACCCAGATGCTACCGGAAATAGCATGGGGATGTCTCAGCGCTACTGTGAGTCAAGCATCAAATCTGCGGGCCTGATAGATAGGGGTGAAGTCTTGCATAGAGGCTGAAAAAAAGAGTAACAATTCTAGAAGTAAGGGTGCATGAAACTGAACTGATTTGCGTTTGGCTTTCTGAAAAGAAGACAGACTCCAGAGGCTGTCAAGAGAATACATTTATTTGAGCATAAGTTGTTTTTTCATTACCAGTAGCAGAACACACCTCCCAGTCCTCAAATGAATATCTCTTTGCTCTGGTTAAACTGGAATATGTCATTCTTAGTAGAAGACGGAGGTAGAGAGGTTTTTCTACTTCTGTGATAAGCCTACTACTCTGCTGTCACACTCATTTTCAAGGATGCTGGCCAAACGTAGGGACTTATCTGTAGTTTTAACAGGTCAGGGGGCTCCTATGCATTAAACCTATGACCTTGACTTGACCAGTCCCCTGTTCTGCTGAGGGACACACTGCAGCCATTCAGTGCAGTTATGGTAATAACTATGTGTCCACGTAAAGCTCTGTACACTGTAAAAAGCATTTTCTCATGCACTGTTAGATTTTAGATTATTATGAAAATCATCCTGAGTTAGTTACGGCACAGATGCTTATTTATTTTATAAATTAGAAACTTGACTTAAGAGAAGTTCATGACCCACCTAGGTCACATAACTGGCAAATGACAAAGCCAAAATCCAGGGTCCTCTGGCTTCTCTGATCCTCTGTGACATTCTGCCCCCTGCCCACGTGGTATCTCCACCTGGATGTCCTACAGTCATCTCAAATACATGTCCAACACCAAATTATTAGGTTCCCTTCTCAAAGAAAACCACTCCTCCTCCTGTTGTCCCTACTTATTTAGCAGCTATCACCTACTCTAGAAGCCGCAGGGTCCACCGTGAATATCTGCCCTTTCTCCTGCCACACTTGCTAGAGTCAACTCAGGATTTTCATCTGTGAAATGTCAGCCAAAGCTCTTCCCTCTTGCCTGTTGTCACTGGCACTGCCCTGATTCAGGCCTTCATCATCTCATGCCTGGCCCACACTAATATTCAGCAGTTTGACTCATTCACCAAATCATTGAAGCTCTTCTGTTCCCAGCACTGTGCTTGGTGCTTGGGAGACTGTTCTGAGCAAAAGCAAAACATGGACTTTGTTTTCACGGTGCTCTGGTCTTTAATAATCAAGTAATCACTACAATAAATGTCAAAGGGCCACTGTGACAACTGCTACAAAGATCACCCTACGTGCAGTACCAGTGTGGAGTGATGTCTCAATTATATGTTCATGGCATTAAAACATTTCTAAATGCCTGCTGCCTACATGATAAAATCCAAACCGATTAGCTTGGTGGACATGTCTCTTCACGATCTGGCTCTAAGATTAGGTTGCAAGCCACTGCAATGCCATCTCTCCCCCACCCCTTACTCAATTAACTCATCCTATGACTAAGCCATATCTGATGTATTTTTTTTTTTTTTTTTACTTCTTGCGATTCCAGAAAGAGCTCTGCTCCTTCCTTCATTCTTTCACATCTTGGCTTTAGCAAAACACTTCCAAAAGTGCAATTCCTCTAGCAATACAAGGAAAGGTCCTACTCATGCTTCAGGCTCAGCTGAATTACTCCTCCTACTCCCTGGATATAATTATTCCTTGTGTCCTCCAACTCATTTTCTACACCACTAATATAGCACTTCTCTTATTGTAATATAGTTACTTTCCATTTCTACCATACCCCCAGCCCCTAGATTATGAACTACTCTTGAGTAGAGATTGTATTAATATAGATTTTAATTTATGTTTATTTTATTGCATGGAGCCAGACCATAAATACATGATAGAGGAGATAAAAGTATCTTGATCCTTATTTCTTTTCACCATGAGTTTCTAATTTCTCATAGGTACTCCTTTCACCCTAATTTAACTTCAAGAAGTTTTCTCTCCAGTTATTTTTTTTTTTAGAAATCATGTGCAAATAATTCCAGAGGTATTAATATCTTCAGATTCCACCACGTGTCCTCTCTTCTCTATGCACAATACGTTCCCCACCCCTCCTGCTTTTAAAACCTCTGAGGCAGTTGGCACAAGGACAGGTTTTGCATATTTGCATAATCACTGGTTAAATGATAACAGAGTGGCCATATCAAAATATGGAAAATTTGTTCTTTCGGAAGGCTTTGATCTGGGTTTCTTTGTATTTTTGTTTTTGTTTTTAACGAGAATAAAGCATCAGGAATTAATGAAGCAACTGTCAACTCTGTTTCTGTTGCCTTTTCAACCTTGGCCAAGTCTAGATCTTGTTTCTCTGCTAAAGTAGCTTGAATCATGATGATTACCAATTGGCTCCCAGGGTTTGTAGCAAGAAATCAAGAAACACATAAGTATAGCAAGAATAGTTATTTGAGAAACTGATTTTTATAACATAAGAACAGTAGAAGAAATGTAGTGATTAACTAAACACAAACTCATAGGAAGAAGGTAGGGTGTTATTAAAAATGTACACATCTTAAGGGCCCATAGATTCCTAGGATTTAGCAACTGAGATGACACATTTCTTAGAAACTATCCTATTTCATGTTTCACAGCCTAGCAGTCACAGAAGTCCTGGAGTACAGAATCATGGCCAGATTATTTATGCAGATCTAAATAACGAAGGGCATGAGAGTGGAACTGGCCGTGCCAAAGTGCTCCCTCACACTGGTGTGTATGCCAAGAAAAACTGACCCTCTCACAGTCTTAGAGACAGAACTCCCTCATTCGTCCCTCTGTGCATGCACAGCCTCTACCGTTTACCCAGGATGCCAGCAGGTATTATCTTGTTCAGCGTGTGCCATGGCTTTAGAAAGTGTAATACGTCCTTGAATGTTGATAGTAAGGATACCATGCAGGTAAACAGTGAGAACTTGGGGATGAATTCTGTCTCATTTTATCCATTACTGGGTAACAAACTAGCCCAAAAACATAGTGGCTTAACACAACCACCATTTTATTATATCTCACAATTTTGAGGGTTAGGAATTGGGGAAGGCTGAGCTGAGCAACTCTTCAGCTTCACGTGTCATTGCATGTGGTTCCCGTGTGATACTATGCTGGTGGCAGGGCCAGCCCAAGACAGCTTTACTCAACATTCCTGTTGCCTTGGCAGGGAGGGTTGAAGACTGCTCAGCTGGGTTCTCCCCATCTCCCTCTATTCTCAGGGCCTTTCCCTGTGGTCTCTTCAGCAGGGTAGTTGGACTTCTCAACAGATTTAGTGGAAGCTGCCAATCCGCTTACAGGCCAGGCTGAGAACCAGCCTGGCATCCTTCTACCACTCTCCTGGTGGAAACAGTCAGAGGCCACCCTGTATCCAAGGGGAGGGAGAGCAGACCCCCGCCGTTCACTTGGAGGAGGAGTCACAGAATTCATAGCTGCCTTTCATTCACCCAGGGCTGGTAACAAAATTATCTTGTATGTTTGATTTAGGATTTGGAATTTAGATGTATAAGCTAGATGGAATAAATCATTTGTTCATTCAGTTATTTAAGAGGTATTTTGCAAGCACATGGTTATTGTGATAGCATTGCACTGTCTACTGAGAGAAACCAAGAAGAAATACAGGACAGTCTCTCCCCTCCAGGAATTTGCATCTAGAGGTGAACATAAAACAAACACCCAAAAGCAATTAGAGCACATAATAATATAATTAAAGTGGCAAAATGCACATCATAGACTAGTGTGGCCAGCACAAATGCCTACAGGGTATAGGAAAATACAAGAAAGAGGTGAGCTGCCCTGCAAACAGTAGGAAGGATGATGGGCCCCGTGGAGACCCGGGGAGCTCCTGCCACATCAAAAGGGGAAGCTTTGCTCAGCTCCAAATATTACATTGGACCATAGACAATGATGCCACAACTGCCAATTTTTCGGAGAACTATAAATCTCCCAATGATGAAACATTGGTAATTATTCAGATTTGGCCTACTGACCACCAGTTTTCAGCCCCCAAAATGAACAATTGTTTTAGGATTCATGAGGAGATGAAGGTAAACTAGAGCAGCACTATTTATTTACAGTGTGGGCTAACAAGCTGTGGAAACCAACTACGTGTCCACCAACAGAGGAATGGGTAAAGAAAATGTGGTGTATATACACACAATGGAATACTATGCAGCCATAAAAAAGAGATCCTATTGTTTGCAACAACATGGATGGACCTGAAGGACATCATGCTAAGTAAAATAAGCCAGACACAGAAAGACAAATACCATTGTCTAACTTTAAAAAGTTGAACTCCTTGAAGCAGAGAGTTGGAATGGTGGTTACCAGGGGCTGAGGATGAGGGGTGGGAGATGTCAAAGGATAAAAACTTAGACAGGCAGAGTAAGTTTTGAGCTCTGTTGCACAGCATGGTGCCTACAGTTAACAACAGTGTATTTATTGTGATTTCAAAATAGATAATGGAGTATTTTAAATGTCCTAACTACAAAAAAGGTGTGTCAGTGATATGTTAATCAGCTTGATTTAATCATCCCACACTGTATACACACAACAAAACATACATTCTACCCCATAAATATAATTCATCAATTAAAAATAAAAATTGAGAATAATAAAATGTTGGACTGACCACCAGTACCATGCTGTGAACTGTTTAGGACTGATCCACAGTGGGATAAGTAAATGACTTAAGAATAAGCATTTAGGCTCTCATAGCAGTTTAATGTCCAAGACTGCCATTGGTGTACTTGTCTTGTTGGATATAGACCAACTTGGGTGTTGCAGAACTTGGGTTATGAGCTGCATTTGGTGTGAGCTGAGTACTAGTCATGCACAAGACAATCACATGTGACCAAGCACCATGGGGATAGAGCCCCATGGTGAGGTCCCAGGGAGAAGCTGGACCTCAAATAATGGATATTGTTGGGATAAGCACAAGTGCAGCAGTCCCCAACCTTTTTGACACCAGGGTCCAGTTTCATGGAAGGCAATTTTTCCATGGACAGGGTGGGGGGAGGTGGAGCTCAGGTGGTGATGCAGCTATGGGGAGCAGCTATAAGTACAGATGAAGCTTTGAGCTCTCCTCCCCGCTGCTCACCTCCTGCTTGGGTGGCAGGGGGTGGGGGCAGGCAGAGCTCTGCTGCCAGTTCCCTAACGGGCCACAGACTGGTAGTGTGGACCAGTATCACAGACTGGTTATCGGTCTGTGGCCCTGAGCACAGCACAGAAGGACAGAAAGCTTTTTCTAGGTATTAGGACTAGCAGGCCCAACAATCAGTCAGAGAAACACTGAGAAGAATCAGTGGAGGGCTTATTTATGAAGGATGTTGTAGAAGGTGCAGATGGGTTATAGAGCGCCTCGGATACAGCCTCATACATTTGCATTTACCCTATAAGGAATGTGGAGCCACAGGAGGTTTTTGAATACAGATGGGCATCACTAACTTCAGAAAATGCATTTTCCCTTTTTCTTTTTTCTTTCAAGGCCTGGTTCAAATTTCATTCTCTCCAGGACCAATCAGTACAACAGCAATCACTCCCTTGTAAGAAATCCAATAAACCTTTTTTCTTTCCTGCATCAACTATAAAACCTTATGCTATTAATTATCTTTCTATAAATATATAGTCTTTCCACCCAAATATTTTAAGCACTTTGTGGGCAAGAAACCCCTTACCCAGTTCTGCACTTCTCAGAATCTAACACAATCTCTTGTCCATAGTGATGTTCATTTGGTATGTGCTGATGAATAAGACAGATCAGTTTTTAGGGCTACTGATCTGGTTTAAAAGTATTTGGACTACGTTAGAGCAGAAAGTAGAGGGTAGAGACTAGACGCAGACTTCTGCAAAGGCCTAAGAGATGAATGCTGAGAACAAAAACTGGCAAGGAAAAACTAATGTAGAAGGTAGGTCTAGGGAATGAACATTTACATAAACGTGTTACGCACACAAAGTCATATTAGCAGTTTTCTGAAGTCTCACACCATTCATACATGGCTAATACTTTATCAAGAAATGTTAAGAATAGCCTCCAATACCTAAGAGTTTTCCAGATTGCTGAAACTTACCCTTTTAAGCATCTGAACAGATTTTTTAAATCTATCATTATGCATATCAGTTATTTGTTATGCTATAGTACATAGGCGTCTACACTAAATGGCCCCAGACTGCTGTAATGTAGTACTTTTCTATTTCTTCAATTCTCTACCAACTACTAGTAATTGATACT